>NC_073313.1:197943095-198256744 GCF_027595985.1 Sorex araneus
GATGCTGACTATCGATCAGATGATTAACGCAGATGAAGAGGTTTTTTGAAAGCCAAAGCCTCTGATTGTGTCTCTCCAGTGTGCCCCAAAAAGGGTTGGGAAATCAATACCCTCAATCACAGTGGAGAGCATTTCTCTGTCAGTCACAAGAGCTGATGCTGAAGTGATTAGAATTGAGTTATAATACAATGAGTAATCTGCACAAGCTTGTTGGTCTTCTGTACCTCATGGAAGGCCTAAACATCTTTAAGCTGTGAGGACAAGCGTACAACTCTTTTAGCACTATTGATATATCTTTAAATAATATCAATCTCTGGGCTAGAGTCAGAATTAGAACAGCTAATTTAAATCCTTTAAAAGATTGGTACGAGGCAAACTCTAACCTGCCAAGAAAACATAAACTGAATGAATAGCTTTTCTTACACTTTTTTTCTACTACACACAGATTTAACTACCCTTCTGTATTTAACAAAATGGTCATAACCCACATGGATAAATTATTTATTAAATGTCTTTTTAATAAGCATTAACATGCCTCCCACACCTCAATTGTGCTTTAAAATTCTTCACAATTCTCTAAGTAAGACTATTTCTAACTATAAATTATTTCCATTAACAAGACAAATTTCACACTACTTAAAATAGACAGGGTGATGCGATTGTGGGCTTCTGAAGACTTCTGACAAATATGCTTCCTACTCCTAATCCTGGGGGGAAAAATCACCTACTTGTATCTGAAGTTCATTGGATAAGGAGTAAAAAAAAGTCCCTCAGACTAAAGCTGCTAATAAATGCCTGATATCACTTTATTTTGTGAGCAAAACTGGTTGAAACACTTAATCTATTTCAATATGATTCATGTGTAGATGCAACCAAATGCAGGGCCCAGAGAAAATTAGCACATAAATACCATTTTGTTTGTAGCATTACTGAAAAAAAAATGCAAGTTCATTATCTGCTCTACTAATTAATCAGTTCATGTGCCCTCACTTATCCTTATGGAATTCTGGATTTGCAAGTGGTGCCATGAGCTTAATATCTAGAAGCCCTGAAAGTTGGTCAGAGTGTTTCTTACATTTCTACTAGTTATTTATGTACCATTGTGACAGGTTTTGTTATTGGTCAGGAACTTTTGATGCAACTTCCATTTCTAAATCCATTGACCTAAGTGGGAGCCTTCACTGTATGCCAGTTCTCTTGTCAGGAATGCAATTTGCAGGAATGAAGATGGGCCAACATACGGGCTGCCCCTTCATCCATTCTTCTTGATGGAACATTTGCCTTAAAGTTGAACTTCCCTGGGTTAACTACAAGACTCACAGCAAAAGTATTTTAAAAGGACATTTAGAGGTACTTGTTTTTTGTCATATCTTAGTGCTAGAATTAGAAGGAAATTCTAATTACAATTCCAGCATTCCATAATTCTAGTTAGTATTCTAGTTTTCTACAATTCTGGTATTCTAGTATTACAATTAGAAGGAAATAAAAGAAGTGATCTAATAAACCAAATGCTTACACTCACTGAACATATAAGTCATCACAATCCAGTCATATTCTACTAACCCGGAGAAATCTTAGAGCTAAAGATGATGCATCCCCTCCCACCTTTTGTCATATTTTTATCTTGCAGTTGTAAATTTTCTCACACACAGAACAAATGTTCTCTTGCTTCATTTACTGTGAACAGGAAGTATGGTATAATAGAAGAACAATGGAACAGAAGACAAATTTTGCATTCATATTCCTCAACTTCTAATCTGATTCCTCTACATTCTATGCAACTATGAAGAAACAATATTCACTTTCTACTGCACATTTTACCTATACAATCTTACCTCGGTTCTCTAGAGATAGCTATAAAATATCATATATGCTTTATTATATATATTCTATAAGATATACTTTACATTTGTTTTATTTAAAAATTGAACTTAAAGAAAGTAATGTTGGCTAGCAGCATTGCACTAGTAATTGTTCATATTTATTGAGCAATTTTCACATGGCAATTACTTTCTTGTGAATTAACTAATTTAATTTTTACAATAGACACTATTATTGTTATTTTACAGATGAGGAAGTAGAGTTTTAGAAAGGTCAATTAACTAGCTAAAGGGCACACAGCAAGTGTTGAGGTTGTAATTCAAACTGTTAGGTTGACTTCACAGTACATAGAGTTTAAACGTCTAATCAGAAGATTAGCAAACATTAACATAAATCCATAGGAAAATATGGAACTAGAAGTCTGAAAAACATGTTCTAAAATTTTGCTTTGAGGCCACCATGTGTTGCTAAGCCTGTCTCTTAAGCCTTCTCATTTTAAAAATGAGGTTGATGCTGCCTTTTCTAAAGATGGCTATTATAAAATTGAAGGAAAATTAAATGAAAATCAAAGACTTTAGTGTAAATACATAATTGTTCTATAATTGGCTTCCAATACTAATAATGAATGCTCAAATGGTCTAACATCTTCGTGAAATGTGATTTTAAACAATTTCTTTTTATCTAAAAGTTTTGAATTCCAGCTCTAATCTAGGTTTTGAAGTTAAAACACAAATGTTAAGAGTACAATCTAGGGGCTGGAGTGATAGCACAGTGGGGCATTTGCCTTGCACGCAGCCGACCCAGGTTCCATTCCCAGCATCCCATATGGTCTCCTGAGCACGCCAGTGGTAATTCTGGAGTGCAGAGCCAGGAGTGACCCCTGTGCATCACCGGGTGTGACCCAAAAAGCAAAAAAAAAAAAAAAATTTAAAAAGAGTACAATCTATGATGCCAGTAGTTTATCCCTTCAGATTAAATCTTAGGTGAGAGTAACAGCTTTGATTGCTATTGAATTATACCTGAGCCAACACTAGGTGATTAATAACTGCTGAATAAGTGATGACAGTATGCTGAATGGATGGATCAGAATATTAAGGGAGTCCTTTGCTATATTCAGCTTTAATGTTTTATATAATTCATTGAACACATTTCAATAGTTTAGCACTACTCTCTTGTTTCATATTAAAAGACATGATAAAAGTTGGGAATCCAGGGCTGGAGTTGTAGTATAGCAGACAGGGTGCTGGCCTAGAATGAAGGTTTAATCCTTGGTATCCAATAGAGTCCCCTGAGCACCAGAAGTGATCCTTGAGTGCAGAGCCAAGACTAAGTGCTGGGGATGGACTGAGCTATCAGGGCGAGACCATGTAGACTGTACTAAGACAGGAACATTTTCCCCCTTCAAGCTGCCTTCAGAAAATAATTCCAGTATCTTGTAAAAAGCAGTATTCCTTTTCTCACAGAAGCCTGGCTGGTCTTTGACATGCAGATCTCTGGTGTTAGCCAGGCCTGACCTTTGATATTGTAAATTGCAGGCTCTGACCCAGCCTAGTAGATTTCAGGTGCCGCCTAGTTTGTATTTGAAGTGTAGATTTTAGGTGGCAGCCCAGCCTTGTCTTTAGGATGTGAATCCATGTGCCTGTAGCTCAAGAACGTTTCTTTTTCTGGTTTTGTATCTTCTTTCCATCTTCTTTCCAGAGGCCAAAATTACTGGCCTCCAGATGCAAGGAAACAATGCATGTTTTGCTGCCTCAGTGTTCTTCCTGTAACTTCTTTTGATGTCTTGATTATGTCACTGTATCGAGCTCTTTAGAGGTACCATGATCAATAGAAGGAGACAACTGGGGCTCTCTACCTTTGTCCAAGAGTCAGAGAGAACCTAGATCCTCCATGACATACATTTTTTCCACTTTCCTTGTCTCAGCGCCTCCGACCACAGGAATATTCATGCAACAAATAAGGCCTGAGCACTTCTGGGTGTGCCCTCCTCCATAAAAACATTGGAAATCCATAGACCACTAATCCTGACTTCTCTATCCTTTGGAAATTATTAATTTTAACTTATATATTAGAAGCACTAAGATAAATATGTCAAAATTCTACCTGTCTTATGTATGAGATAGGATTCTATATAATAAAAATATGTTAAAATCATTCTCAATATATAATGATAATATTGCTATTAATATGTTACTGTAATAAAATTTTCAAATCCACGGTAATGAAATAAAATAGCTAGTTTACTAGTGGAAAATTTCATAGGCTATAGATAACTATTGTAAATTGCTTTTGGGTGATCATACTATTAGAGAGAATATCACTGTATCACTGTCATCCCGTTGGTCATTGATTTGCTCGATTGGGCACCAGTAATGTCTCCATTGTGACAATTGTTGTTACTGTTTTTGGCATATCAAATGCTCCACGGGTAGCTTGCCAGGCTCTGCCTTGCGGGATATAGAATATATTAGACACTAAAAAGAACCGAATTACTTTCCCTGTGCTTTTTTATTGAATATTGGCTGAGGTATCTTTACTAACATGGAATAGAATTTAGCATGACTGACATCATTACTCTTGGTTTAAAAGTTCTTCATTGTTCTTTTGTACTTTGTAATTATATTGGAAATCAAAGCAATATATATGTATATATATATATATATATATAGAGAGAGAGAGAGAGAGAGAGAGAGAGAGAATCAATGTGAAAACAGTTACAAAACTTTTAGGTTATGTATCAGTCTTACAATAATCAAACAACCATCCCTTCACCAATGCACATGTTCCACCACCAAGAACCCCAGTATACCCCCCAACACCCCTCACGCTGCCTGTGTGGCAGATGATTTTCACTTTATTCTCTCTTTACTTTGTTTATATTCAATTTTTGACAGAAAAACCACTATTATTATTTGGATTATTTCCCCACAATCAGATCTGCCGAAAAGGCATCATTAAACCATTTGTTTTTTATTGCTGATAATGAAGAGCATATGATGTCACACGGCCGCTATTGCCGCTATTGGCTTTGGAATACTGGTATTTTAGTAATCAGGTCCAGAGGTATTTCTGTCAGCAGATGCTGTGTTCTGAGATTGGTTTGTGTGCCTCTGGGATCATGGCTGTTCAGGAGTGGACGAGCCGTTCTTGGGCGGCTGATCGGGGTCCCATTTATTTGGGTGGGGTGGCAAGACCGGTTCCGTTCCCCGCCCCCCTGACCTTTGGCGAGACTTCCTGCGTGCCCATCAGGGCAAACTCCACCCTCTCTGTCCAATTGGCTCTGAAAAGTGGCAGTCGCTATGCTGCCACAAAGGGGAAAAGGTCAAGGGACGAAATCCCTTCCCCTCCTTGGGCTGCAACGGGGCTGTAGCTTAGTTCACAATCCAGGAGCATTTCTGCTAGCAGCTGCTACATTCTGAGATTGGTTTGTGTGCCTCTGGGATCATAGCCATTCAGGGCCGAAGGAGCTGCTCCTGAACGTTTTTTTGGTATATCAAGAAAGGTGGAACATCCCAGTTGCAGTGTCCCCATGCAGTTTGGAAAAATAGTCCTGGTCCCCACATACCAGAGCCATGTTAGTAGAAGCTCAGTGTCACCAGGATTTCATCTGGAGAAAGCGGGGATCTGCACATTCTCCATCTGGAGCACCCTGGTGTTATCAGCCTGGTCTGGGGTCTGGAGCATTCTCCAGTGCCGTGTGTGGTGCCTGCTGGCCTGGTTTCTTCACTGCTGAGTGTGGCAAGATGGTTCTAGGGTCAAAGCAATATTTTTTAAATAAATGACTCTGGGAGAAAACTGATTTAAACACATGTTACTAGATTTAGTATATATCTTTAAATATAAAGCTATATCTTTTTAAAATTCAAATAAAAAATTTTAGTTTTAAATACATTTTATTAACTAATCAAGATTTGAGAAGTAGAATCAGAGAGATAATGTTAAATCTATTTCTTTTATGTTGGATTTTTATTAAATATTCCCATTCATTGATGTAAAGTTTAGGATTGTCTATAAAATTTTCTAGAAAATTGGATTGAAATAAATTAAGTTTTGTATAACCTACATCTTATTTTACAGGCTTCTCTTTTATAAAAGAATAATTCCTCATATAGACTTTATATGACTTTCAAAACCTTTGTGTGTTATTTTTTTTTCTTTTTTGGGTCACACCTGGCGATGCACAGAGGCTACTCCCAGCTTTGCACTAAGGAATTACTCCTGGAGGTGCTCAGGGGACCATATGGAATGCTGGGAATGGAACATGGGTAGGCAAATTGCAAGGCAAACACCCTACCTGCTGTGCTATTGCTCCAGCCCCATTTGTGTGTTAATTTTTTGGTTTTGTTTTTTTGCTTTTTGGGTCACACCTGGTGATGCACAGGGGTCACTCCTGGCTCTGCACTCAGGAATTACCCCTGGTGGTGTTCAGGGGACCATATGGGATTCTGGGAATCAAACCCAAGTTGGCTGTGTGCAAGGCAAACGCCCTACCCACTGTGCTATTGCTCCAGCCCCCTTGTGTGCTAATTTTTAAAAAAATCTTTTTAGAGGCTGGAGCTATAATACAGAGAGTAGGGCATGTGCCTTGCATGTGGCCGACCTGGGTTCGATCCCCAGCATCCCATATGGTACTCAAGCATGCACCACCAGGAATAATTCCTGAGTGTAGAGCCAGGAGTAATCCCTGTGACCCAAAAAAGCAAAAAAAGAAATCTTTTAAATATAATTTTATATGGGTAGGGCATTTACCTTGCATGCGGCCAACAGGGTTCTATTTCTCCATCCATTTTGGAGAGCCCAACAAATGGCAGAGCCTGGCAAGCTCCCTGTGGTGTATTGGATATGCTAAAAACAGTAACAAGTCTCACAATGGAGATGTGAGCAAATCGTGCCTGCTCGAGCAAATCGATGAGCAGTGGGACGACAGTGATACAGTGATATAATTTAATTTTTTAATTTGAATTTAGAGCCATACCTTACTGTGCTTAGGGCTTACTCCTGTTTGTGCCCTCTAAGATCACTCCTGGAGGAATCCAGAGGATCACTTGTTTGGACTTCGAATGAAACTTGGAGCATCTTCATGTAAACAATCTCTTTACCTACTATACTGTCTCTCTCAGGCTGAAGCGATAGCACAGAGGTAGGACATCGACCAACAGGTCGATGTCCTACCTCTGTGCTATCGCTTCAGCCTGAGAGATTCCTCCACCCCTCTCGGAGAGCCTGGCAAGCTACTGAGAGTAGCAAGCCCGCACAGCAGAGCCTGGCAAGCTACCCATGGTGTATTCGATATGCCAAAAAAGAGTAACAATAAGTCTCACAGTGAGAGACGTTACTGGTGCCCACTTGAACAAATTGATGAGCAACAGGATGACAGTGACAGTGACTGTCTCTCTCATCTTGATTTCTTTACGTTATTTTCTTTTTTCCCCATCAGTTTTATGAGTTGTAACTGATGTATTAATCTATTATGTGCAGTCTTACTTTTTATATCTGTACATTACAAAGGATTGTGATAGTATAGATAGTGAACACTTGTCACCCCACAGTTATAGGTTATGAAGAAAATGTTAAGATCTACATTCAAATAAATACTATAATAGTTAATAATTTTAAATATAGCATTGATACTGATTTAAGGTAAAATATTTTCTCTTTTAAGTATGTTTGTATACATTATGTATTTCAGTCTCCAAATCACTTATGTATAAAAGTAAAGATTTAGAAAGTATAGACCCAAAACCTTTTTTCTTCCATTTGATAAATACAGAATATTTCTGCTTTCCTAAACCTGCAATATATCATCCTGTCCTTATTTCTTTAGCTTCTAACAAAAATGCTTTGAATTGCAGTTTCTCTTTGCTTACAATATTAAATTTTTACATAAATTATTAACTTAACAAGGGGAGTCATTTTGGAATGATAGTCATCAATCTTTAACTTTTTTCAGAAATAATTTTATATCAGGCTCATCTTCATAGAAATTGTGATCTTTTGTAAGTGTACCACACTATCTTGCCATTTTGTTTATTTATTACAATAAATAGTTATAACTTAATATCTTCTATGTGCCTCCCAATAATTCTGCCCTCAAACAATTTACAGCTTCACAAAGATAATTACCTTATAGTATGGTGAAGGAATAAGGTGCTAATTGCAGATACCTTTTATGTTAAAGGGGCACCTAGCCATGTCATAGAGAAAGAAGACATTTTCCCCAAACAGATACTATATAAGTTAAAGATCTAGCTAAATTGTCAAGAAAAAAAGGACATATGTGTTTGTGGATGAGAACAGGAAGGAAAAAAAGAATACGTGTAAAGCCCAAAGATGAGAGAAGCACAGTATGTTTAGGGAAAATTTTCACTGTGCTTCCACAATATGGTTGTAAATATTGAAAAGGGAAGATCTTGAAACTAGTGAGTAGGCATAAAAAATAGTGTTGGTACGTAAGTGCTCCCTATCCCAGTTCAATACTAGTACCACATGTCTCTTTGAACATCCATGGGTATAACGCTGGAGGGCCCCAGCACTGGGGTGGGTGGCCTAGGTGGTTCACATTAATACAGGTCCTGAAAAGTAATGTATCCTTTTACCCTCATGTTGAACTATATGGTCCAGTTGGTCAAGAATGCTCATGATTGGCCCCTAGGACCCTGAGTACCTCCTTGGGAGTCCTTTTTTATGTATAAAATGTAAAGCAAGATAAGGACAATCATGTTATGTATATTAAGGACTTTAGACAACACACTGAAAATGCTTGGCAGCAGAACTAGTGTTGAAGCAGTTGAACTATGCATGCTGGAAAAAACACATGTGTTACGTGCAGACTTCTAATAAAGAAATGGAGACAAGAAAAGTATAGGATGACATTACTTTGTCCTCTCCCTCCTTGCCATGAGGAGCTTGTCCCGGAGTTTTTGGAGTTTAGGCTTACCCCAGTCTCACCCATCAAGGTGTTCCCGAATCTCTCCCATCCCTTTGTTTAGCTGTAATCACTTCTCTATGCTCTCTTCCCCAAAAAGAGTTAATCAGCTTCTCCCCCTAATATGACTCTGCTAATTTGTAAGATCAGACCTTCCTAGGATACTGAACTTATATTATAAGTTAATATTGCCTTTCTCCTCCCCTTATGCCTTGTGAATAATTTACTTTAAAGCAATGTCCTTTTTGTATAGACACGAGAAGACAATATTATGCTTTTGTAACTTGGGACTTAATTGGCTTCAAATATTATTCATTCCCGAACATCTGCTTTCTCCATTTAAGCCTGAGTTGCCCTCAGTTCCTAGCACTCCAAAAGCAGGATCCCAATGAGGGACGGGACAAATCCAGGGCAAGCGGTGAGTTATGTTCTACCCTGGCATTGAGATGGGCCTGGCCAAAGTGTCTAATTCTTAACTATAAGTTAAGAGCTTGATCATAGACAAATGCTGTCATGATCCAAAAGTAATGATGAGACTAGGACCCTGCTAGGGATAGGAAAGACTGATCCGGCCTGAGCACTGTAGTCTGAGATTGAGATGGCCCCAGGAGAGCAATTCTATAAGCTTTAATGCATTTCTTATTGTGTCCATACAAAATGATTAATATTATGAATTCTTATATGTTTATTGGTTGAGGAGAGAAGAAACACACTCATGGGACTCCACCCTTGGGTGGATCCTCCTGCTGAAAGAGAGTCAATCCTAGGAGAAGCATCCTCTGAGGGAAAGGAACCTTACCCTATTGATTGTGACCACACCTATGTGTACGCCCCAAACCCCTCATACTGGGGGATTTAACTAGGCTGTAAGAGTGGGTTGGGGGGCCAGGTCCAGAGATCCAGAGAGAGATCCAGAGTCAGGAGAGAAGCAGAGAGAGAGAATGAAATAAACTGATTGAGCAACCAGTTTGGTCTTCTTACTTCCGTCACCTGCCCCTGACCGACAGCCACCACACAGCGGTTCCAGGGCACCGAACTCGAGCAGTGAGACAGAGCCGCCCGGAGAGCCCGAGAGTGCACACGCCCCTTGGCGTGCTTTAGTTTTTTACAGAAACTATTCAAAAACAGTTCCATGAATTCAGTTGTATAATAAAGGGAGGGTGGATTAGGATGGCAGAAAGAAGAAGAATGAAAAGAAATGGAAACATTGGAGAGACATTTAGGAAGTAAACACAACAGGATTTGATTAGCAGATTGATTGGTGTGTGTTTGGGACACAGCACAGAAGATGTCTGCTCATAGAGTCTGATAATTTTTATAATGTTAGAAAATAATAAGCCAAAGAATTTTCACAAATGTCCATGCATTATCGATTTCTTTGAAGATTAGTTAAGAATGTCTTAAAATAAATTATTCTATTGACTTAGGATGCAGAATCTCCTGCATCCGCTCCAGGGACAGGTTGAGTTTCCCATCCCTGCCTCAAGAAGAGCACTGGCAGCTGAAAACCTCCAGAACTCAGCCACAGCCATGCTCAAGGACACTCTCCACACACTCAGAAGAGCTTCACCCATGATGGAACTGACAGAGGAATCCAGGTATGCTTCGTGTTCCTGGAGCGAGCAGATGCCATTGGGCTTTACCAGCATGTGACAGGGACAAATGAAGATGTTACTGGCGCCCGCTTGAGCAAATCAATGAACAACAGGATGACAGTGATACAGTGATTCACTTAGGATATATTTATCCTAGTAGCATCTAAATGGATATTTTTGGGTTCTTTTTGTTTTTCTTTTCTGAGGAATTTTGGTGAGGGCATTATAGATATCTCAGAATTTGTCAAAAAAGATGGCATGTATTTCATATGTTTTATTTATATGCTAATTCATAAAATGTGTTAAAAGTTAATGCAGAACAGAGGAAAAAAATGAAACTACAGAGAAGCTACTTACAGTAAAACAAGACTATTATGTGCAGAGGAAACCAGTAACAAAAACCTGAGGATATCCAGTGACAAAAACCTGAGAGATAAAAATTTAGCTTCATTTGGGAGCATTTAGGAAATAATCTAAACATAGGGGAAAAATCTAACCATGCATGAGGAGATAGTCTAGGACAATGCTTCCCTGGGTGGGTAGGACCCTGGGGTTGGGGTAGGGGCGTGTGTGGAGGGGTGGGGTTGACTGGGTGTAGTAGCAGAGTTCACAGGTGGAAGCCTCTAATCTTTTAAAGGTTGGTGACCAGAGAGCTGCTGAGTGAATCTCCCCCATCCCTCAGTAGGTCAAATAAATTTGGGAAGCTCTAATTAAGAATTTGAAAATATTTGATCATTTTTAATTCCGCTGCCCCATCCATTACTTTTTAAAGAGTAGCTTTGACATTTTGTCTAATTTCTTGTGAGGCCTCTTAAAGTCTAGCCCACTGCTGTACCTAAAGCAGCACACATGTGTTTGGTTTTAACATGCTTCTTTGTACTCTCTGATGCATATTCTCCATCCCTCTCAGAGAGCCTGGCAAGCTGCCAAGAGTATCTGTCCACACTGAAGAGCCTAGCAAGCTCCCCATGGCATATTCGATATGCCAAAAACAGTAACAATAACAGGTCTCATTCCCCTGACCCTGAAAGAGCCTCCAATCTTTGGGAAAGACAAGTAAGGAGAGGCTGCTAAAATTTCAGGGCTGGGACGAATGGAGATATTACTGGTGCCCGCTCAAACAAATCAATGAACAATGGGATGACAGTGATGCAGTGTTACAGTGATAGCCATAAGGTGATCCAGTAACACAAATTTCATGATGTTAGGAATTTTTGTCAAGTTTTCGTTGCAAAGTCTCAAAGATGGAATCATTTTTTATATATCATTGACATCTATTTAATGCTTATTAATATTTTGAGGTTCTTAGGATTATTTGCAACTGAGATATGCCATATTATATGCCATTATTATATGTCATATTTTGGTAAAAGGAGGTGGGTGGAAAATAAGTTTGTACCTAAGCCATCATTATCTGTTTTCCTTTCTCCTTGTCGTCTAATCCATTCTATTTTTTTCCACTCAACAAATATTTATTGAATAATTGCACTATGTCAGTCACACTTTTAGAGATGCTGTTCATGCACAGTGAAATAAGAGCAGATCAATATTTAGATCCATGAAGCTTACATTTTAGATGGGATAAAATAAACACAGAAATGCACATGTGCCAAGAAGTGATAAATGCTCTGAAAGGAAAATAACGCATGGCAAAAAGAAAATTTTTGTTTGCTTTGCCAGTTTTGTTGAAGATGCCTCTAAATTCGAATTCATGAATGGTTCTATGTGTATTTTACTCAGTATAATTTATGGATTCAGATCTCAGACTGAGATATTTAAACCATTTTGAATGTTTTGTGTAAGGTGTGAGATAGGGGTCTGAGTTTAATATCCTAGATTCTTTTCTTCATTTCACATCCTAGACTTTTTGTTGAAAATTTGATGACAATATTCTGAGGGGCTAACAATGCACTCTTAATTTTTTTCTATTGGTCTGAGAGTAATCTTTAATTCAGCAACCATACTGTCTTGATTACTATAGATTATATTACAATTTGAAGTTTGAAAAAAAATCCTCCCATTTTCCCCTCTTGTATTGTTTTGACTGTTTGGGAAATTTTAACATCTGGGCAGGAGATATAGTACAGTAGGGAAAGTGCTTGCCTTGTATGCAGCTGACTCATTTTTTATTTCCTGTATTTCATATGGTTTCTTGATTATCACTAGGAGTAATCCCTAGCACTGAGTCAGAAGTAAGCCCTGAGCAACACCAGATGTGGACCTAAAGCCAAAATAACAATAATAATTTTATTATATAAAAATTCTAATATTTAAAACATTGTAGCATAATTATATTATTATTAATAATGAAACTAATAATTTTAATACTTTTAATACTCTATGTTATTATTAATAATGAAACTAATAATTTTAATACTATTTTTGTCTACATCTCTAAAATCATGCAGGGTATTTTTTTATATGGACTACATTATATCTATACAGTACTTTGGGAAGGATGGCCATTTTGACAATATTAATCAACCCAATCAAAACAGGGGATATATTTATTTTTCCTGCATCTATTTCTACATCAAATTAAGAAGTTTCTGCAATGTAAAAGAGATTATAGAATAAAGAGACAAACCATAGACTGGGAGAAAGTATTTGCTTACTGCTCATCTGATGAAGAGTTAATATCAAATATATAGGAGTACTTACAATGGGGCTGGAGCTATAGCACAGCCGGTAGGGCGTTTGCCTTGCACGCGGCCGACCCGGGTTTGATTCCCAGCATCCCATATGGTCCCCTGAGCACTGCCAGGAGTAATTCCTGAGTGCATGAGCCAGGAGTAACCCCTGTGCATAGCCAGGTGTGACCCAAAAAGCAAAAAAAAAAAAAAAACCAGAAGTACTTACAAAACTCAGTCCAAAAAGTAAAAATAAAAAATTTGGAGAACAACAAAGAAGATATATAGATGGTCAATGGATAAATGCAAAAACACCCTTCATCACTTAGCATTAGGCAAGTGTAAATCTAAACAGCAGTTCCCATCAGTGAGACTGACTCATATTGGGAGGACAAAAACCATCACTGTTGTCATGAATGTCAGGAAAAAGGAAACCAAAACCATAGTTGGTGGGAATGCCAATTGTTTCAGTCTCTTTGGCAATCAACATGGATACTTAACAAAAATCTAAGTATTGAATTTCATATTCAACTACTTGGCATCTAATCCAAGGCCCCCAAAACACTCTTTTAAAAAATCACATGTGCCTCTGTGTTTACTGAGACACTAATCAGAATTGCCAAGATTTGGAAACAGCCTGTGTCCAAGAACAGATGACTAGATAAATAAATTGTGGTTTATATTCACAACTCAGCTATAAGAAAAGATGACATCATGCAATCTGCTGCTACTAGATGAAACTAGAAGATACAGTAAAGAGTGAAGCAAGACAGAAGGAGAAAAACAGACACAGATTATCTCTTATATGTGGCATACTAAAGGTAAGACAACAAGAAATGACAAAAGACATCAGAACGGAAGAGTGGATCTACAGAACTCATCTTAACCAAAGGGGAAGGAGAGGGATAAATAGTGGGGCATTGGTAGAGGGAAACTGGCATTCTGGTGGTGGATATGATGTTGGAATTATGTAGGAATAAAATTATCATTAACATATTATAAATAATGGCACCTCGGGGCTGGAGAGATAGCACAGCGGGTAGGGCTTTTGCCTTGCATGCGGCCGACCCGGGTTTAAATTCCAGCATCCCATATGGTCCCCTGAGCATGACCAGGGGTAATTCCTGAGTGCAGAGCCAGGAGTAACCCCTGTGCATTGCCAGGTGTGACCCAAAAAGCAAAAAAATAAAAAACAAATAAATAAATAAATAAATAATGGCACCTCAATTAAAAATAAGAGGAAAAAGCACTGATTTGTAAACAGCACTATTTCTAGATAAGTGAGTCAGAGTAGAAGTCTCTGAAAAGGAGACACTTGAACAAAGATCAAAATAACTATAAAAATCAACCATGTTGACAGTATTAAGAAAAACATTTAGGCAGAACAAACATTCTATGGTGTATCTGAGCTCATGAAAGCCTATGTGCTAAATGCCAGGCTTGTTGAGTAATAAGAAATTGCACTTGGAATCAGCTTAACTTAAGAAGTGAAGGACTGCATTCTGGGCAACTCAGAGAAGGGAGCACCAAGTAAAATGTGGTCAGAGGTCATGCGGGGGAAGGGTGACGAGTGCTGAATGTAGACTAGAGACTGAACACAATGGCCGCTCAACACCTTTATTGCAAACCACAACACCTAATCAGAGAGAGAGAACAAAAGGGAATACCCCCGCCATAGTGGCAGTGTGGGGTGGGGGGAGACGGGACTGGGGAAGGTGGGAGGGACGCTGGGTTTACTGGTGGTGGAGAATGGGCACTGGTGAAGGAATGGGTTCTCGAACTTTGTATGGGGGAAACATGAGCACAAAAATGTATAAATCTGTAACTGTACCCTCACGGTGACTCACTAATTAAAAATTTTTTTTAAAATGTAAAAAAAAAAAAGAAGTGAAGGACCGATAGAAAGAAAAATACAAAACACTTCTTCAAAAAATAAAAGAGGACTCTAGGAAATGGAGAAACATCTGCTCGTGGATAGGGAGGATTGACATTATCAAAATGGCAATAGTCCCCACAGTACTATAGATTTAATGTGGTCCCTATAAGGATAACCATGAGATTCTTCAAAGAAATAGACAAAATACTCCTGAAATTCATATGGAACAATAAACCCTCAAGGATAGCAAAAGCAATCTTTGGGGAAAAAAAAAGATGGGTGGCCTCACCTTTCCCAAATTCATACTGTATTACAAACTGTAGGAATTAAAATAGCGTGATATTGGACTAGAAAAATACCCTCAAAACAATGGAACAGAGTTGAATATTCTGTGACAGACTCTCAAATACATGACCACTTAATCTTTGACAAATGAGCAAGAAATATGTAGTGGAACAAGTCAAGTCTCTTCAAAAAGTGGTGCTGGGAAAAATGGATAGCTACCTGCAAAAAAAAAAAATGAACTCTCAACCCTAACACCAGGCAAAGAAAGTCAGATCAAAGTAGAGTAAAGACCTCAATATCAGACATGAATCCATAAGGTACATAGAGGAAAACATAGGCAGAATTCTCCATGACACTGAAGATCAAAGCATCTTTAAGGATGGAACACCACTGTCCAAGCAAGTCTAAACAAACATAAACAAATGGGACTCTGTTAAACTAAGAAACTTCTGTACCTCAAAAGAAACAGTGACCAAAATACAGAGACCCCTACAGAAGGGGAAAAAAATATTTACCCAGTGCCCATCTGATAAGGGGTTAATATCCAGGATATACAAGACACTAGTAGAACTGTACAAGGAAAAAACCTTCAACCCTATCAAAAAATGGGAAGAAGAAATGAACAGAAGCTTCCTCAATAAAGAAATACAAATGGCCAAAAAGCACATGAAAAAATGCTCTACATAACTAATCGTCATGAAGATGCAAATCAAACAACAATGAGATAGCATCTCACACCAGAGACTTGCACATATCAAAAGAACAAGAACAACTAGTATTGGCACAGATGTGGGAAGAAAAGGAACTCTCTTTCATTGTTGGTGGGAATGCCAACTGGTCCAGTCTTTTTTGAAAACAATATGGACATTCCTTCAAAAACTAGAAATTGAACTTCCATAGGACCCTGCAATACCACTTCTGGGAATATATTCTGAAGGTGCAAAAAAGCATAGTAGAAAATGACATCCGCACCTGTATGTTCATTGCAACACTGTTCACAACAGCCAGAATCTGGAAGCAATCTAATTGCATGAGGCCAGATGACTGATTAAAGAAACTTTAACCAGTTTAAAAGGTTAAAGAAACTTTGGTACATCTACATAATAAAATACTATGCAGTTGTTAGGAAAGAAGAAGTCATGAAATTTGCTTACCAGTGGATGGTCATAGAGAGTGTCATGCAAGTGAAATGAGTCAAAAAGAGAGGGAAAAACATAGAATAACTGCACTCATTTGTGAAGTATAAAATAATGTAACATGAGACTGATACCCAAGGACACTAGACACAAGGGCCAGGAAGATTGCTCCATAGTTGGAAGCCTGCCTCATGAACTAGGGAAAAAGGAAGCTGGAATAGAGAAGAGATCACTAAATCAATGATGATTGGAGGAATCGTTTGGGATGGGAGATGTGTGCTGAAAGTAGTAAAGGACCAAGCGTGATAGCTTCTCAGTATCTATATTGTAAATGATAATGCCCCAAAATAGAGATAGAGTATGGGGGAAATTGTTTGTCATAGAGGAGGGTAAGATTAGGATGGAAGTGGGGAGTATTTCTGGAACATTGGTGGTGGAAAATGCACTGGTGGAGGGATGAATGTGTGATCATTGTATGATTGAAACGCAAACATGAAAATTTTGTGTCTGTATCTCACGGTTATTCAATTAAAAAATAAAAATAAAAAAGAAATTGCACTTGGATATGTAATCAAAAACTTGAATATATAGGACCCTGTAGATCCTAATTAACAATTGGAACTGCATTCTGTGGCAGATGGAAAACAGTTGAAGTTTTTAAGCTATTCAATGACACTATTTGAATTATGTTGCGAAAACATCACTGCAGCTACTATTTTGAGAAGCAAGAGTGATAGCAGGGAGCCAGTTAGAGAATACTAAATAATCCAGGAAAGAGAATATAACAATTTAGGTTTACATAGAAAGTATGAGGGCAGATGAAAGAGACTGTATTTTGAAAATAATGTTGACAGAATTTTCTAGTAAAACATATATGATAGTTGACAAAACCAGTAAAGTCAAAGTTTTATATATGCACATATAGTAATATGAATATAGTGTAACCAATAAATGGAGTTATCATTTACTGAGATGGAGACCATTAGGATAGGAATTGGTAGAGAAGCAAAACATAAGGAGTATGGTTTTGATATATTGTTTAAGATATCTGTGATATCTACAGTGGACTGATTTTAAGTTTTTAAAATCAGTAGAACGTTGACTATTGACATGCAGAATTTCTGATAGCATGATATATAGAGAGATATAATCTATAGAAAAAAATTGATTGAGGAGGACCAGAGAGAAACTACCAGGATAAAGCACTTGCATTGCATATGGCAAACCTGGTTCAGTCCCTGGCATGGCATATAATTCTCTAAGAACCATCAGAAGAGATTCCTGAGAACAGAATCAGAAATACTCTCTGAGCAATGCAGGTGTGATCCAGAAGCAAAACAAAATGATTTTTTGGAAAAGAAGGCAGGTCTTAGATGACCAAGGAGGCAGGTGTTTAGCAAGTGGTCTTACTTGAACAAGGCACAGTTTTACACTAACAACTCAGATGAATTACAAACTCTTACTTAAAGCTCCATCACTTGTGATATAGAGGAACTCTCCAGTTGGGATGAAGAGTCAAAAATTTCCTGCAGGAGGAATATCCCTCTCTGAAAAATGTTGTGTCACTTTGAAAGAAAAAGAGAACTTGGTATAAGAAATAAGTCTTAGTTACTAAGGCATTCTGAGGTACTCAACACTTCCCAGGGAAACAGGCAGATTTTCAATGAACTTCCTGTTCCCCAACCTCTACTATTCTATTTCTGTAGCCTAGGAGGCAAGAGTGTGAGTTGGACACAAATCTGAGTCAACAGTCGGCACCATGTTAGTGGGCTCTCACCATTTTGCCTGAACATGCCATTTCTAAACTGAGTTGCACCTATCACAGGCTAATAAATGAGCAAACTGTAGTGTGCTTTGCTTAGCCAACCAACAGACTTAGTACTCCCAACACACAGCTGCCTGTTAATATGCCTTCAAAGCATTTCTGGCTCTCAAGGGCCTTTTTCTGCTCTGTGGACATTCAGCTCCAGAGGGCAGGTTCTGTGTCCAAGATTCTTACTGTCTTCCCTCAACCCCTTCCCTCCACTTTCCTCTAGTCATAATACTGATTAGACAAAGGGCCTGGGCTGAAGTTTATATAAGGTAGAATTACTGTACCTCCTCTTTCTATGCAGTCAGTATAAAGGACACAGCTTGTGATAAGCAACAGGAGGCTTCTAATTGCTTTTTATGCCTGTCCTTCCTACAGATACTCTTCCATGCATAGTGCTGTGTGACCACAGCAGGATTCTCAGGTGACTGCCAGACTGCGGTGTCTGATACACCTAATTAATATTAAGATTCTGTAAATATAACTATTTGAATGCCCTGGTACATTTGTTATCAGAAATCTATACCCCTGAGACTGGAAAAATTTGGCACAGAACTATCCCAGGGCACTTCCAAGTCCCAGTTCCCTGGTCACTTCTGCCCAGGTTCTTGGAACTTGTTGTAATGGTACCTCCAGATACTTTAACTCTACTGCCATGGTAATGCAAAACACAGAGTAAAATTTTATAAGTTCTCAATAGTTGTGCCATTCTACACAGACTTAGAATCACAAGGAATTTGCTATAATGAACCATTAATTGCTTCCCTGGCTGATTCCAACTTAGACTTTTAGCCTTATCCCTCAAGAAGTACCAGAAATAATGAAACATGGAAAACTTATTACTATAGATGAACATAAAAGCAAAGAAAGTATTTCATGCATACTAGACTTTTCTCTGACTGAATAGGAAGAATTTCAAGCAACAATTGTAATGATTTTCAATGGAATGAATAAATCAGTGAAAGAAAATTTTATTAAGAACACATAAATGGTGAAAGAAAACATGAAAAAAAACCAAAAAGAAATAATTGAACTATGGAGTACAGTCATTGAACTAAAAAAAGCTCAGTAGCAGGACTCAGATGCAAAATAGAAAAAGTCAAAGGTCAGATCAATGAATACAAAAATAATTCAGAGAAAAGGGTAATAAAACAACTAAAATAAATATTAAAAACAAATAGTTTATGAATCAACATTATGAATGACATATGCATCATTACAAGGAGAGAAAAAGAGATAAGTGAAAAATTGTTAGCTGACTGAATAATAGCTAGAATTCTCTCAGTCCAACAGATATAGTTCAAAGAAAATAATCTCAATCAGATGAGTACCAAAGGCACATTGCAATTACGATGTTAGGAGCCAAAAAGAGAAAAAAATCCTAAAAGCAGCAAAAGTAAAGACATATTAAAGATCACTTTTAGATTCATAACAGTTTTACCAATGACAATTTTACAGGTGAGAAAAAATATAAAAAGTAAAGCAATTTCTGAATCAGAGAGAATCCCCATCAAGAATACTCTATCAGTGCAAATATTACTCAGATTTGTATTACACAAGTTTTTCAGACTTGAGCTAAAGATGTTCTTCTGTCACTAAATGTGAAAATCTAAGAAATAATCAAAATGTTTTCTGTAGAGGTGAATAAATACCACTCTGAAGTAGCCATATATGTAAAAGTCACAAAAATACGATAAAGAGTAATAATGCGAACTCCCTGGATAAAATTATGAGTTACTTGATTTACATTGAAACTGAGAAATAAACTAAAAACTTCAGATATAAACTATCTGATAAACTCAAGACAAAGAAACTGAGAAGAAAGAAATAAGGAAGGTAAATGAAAGTTGATCAGCACACAGCAGGTAGATATCAAAATATATGTGGAGAGAATAAGGAAAGAACAAGAAAGCAAAGACAATGATGCTTGCCATGGGCTTGTGGTAGATGGTTTTGACAAAATTGAGGAAAGTTACTTTGATGCCCATTTTGAGAGAGTTTTCATCATAAATGGATGCTGGATCTTGTCAAATGCTTTCTATGCATCTATAGATATGATCATATGGTTTTTATTATTTGTTTTATTGATATGATGAATTATGTTGATTGAATTGCAAATGTTAAACCATACTTGCATCCCTGGGATGAATTCTACTTAGTAACGGTATATAATCTTTATGATGAGTCTTTGGATTCTGTTTGCTAGGGTTTTGTTGAGAATCTTTGCATCTGTGTTCGTCAGGAGCATTGACCTGTAATTCTCTTTCTTTGTGGTATCTCTGTCTACTTTTGGTATTAGGGTGATATTTGCTTCATAGAAACTTTTTAGAAACTTTTTGGAAGCTCCTGATACTTCAGTTTCCTGGAAAAACTTAAGGAGGATTGGTAGTATATCTTCATAAAAGATTTGGAAGAATTCACTAGGGAATCCATCTGGGCCAGAACTTTTGTGTTTGGGGAGACTCTTCTTTACCGTTTCAATTTCCTTGATGGTGATAGGTCTGTTCAGGTATTCCAGGTCTTCTTGGTTCAGCCTCAGGAGGATATGGGAATCCAGGAATTTATCCCATTTCCTCAAGGTTTTCTTATTTCATGGCATAAAGTTTCTCAAAATAATCTCTGAGGATCCTTTGAATTTCTGTAGTTTCTGTTGTGACGTCCCCCTTTACATTTCTGATTCAGTATATTAGGGTTTTCTCTCTCCTTTTCTTAGTGAGTCTTGCTAGAGTTTTATCAATCTTGTTTATTTTCTCAAAAAAAAAAAAACCAGCTCTTGGTTTCATTGATCTCTCAGATTGTTTTTTGGGTTTCCATCTCGTTAACTTTTGCTCTGAGTTTTATTATTTCCTTTCCCCTGCTTGGATTGGGCTTATTTTACTGGTCATTCTCCAAGAGCTCTTACACTGCGAGTGTGGGTTTATGTAGGCTTAATCTTTCTTCCTGAGGAATGCTTGTAGAGCTATAAACTTTCCTCTTAACACAGCTATTGCCACATCCAATAAGTTTTGGTAACTCATCTCCTCATTTTCGTTAGTTTCCAGGAATCTTTTGATTTTCTCTTTGATTTCCTTCTTAAGCCACTAATCATTCAGTAGTGAGCTGTTTAATTTCCAGGTGTTTGATTTGATTTTTTGTTTGTGTGCATGATTCACTTCTATTTTCAGTGTAGCATGGTCTGAGATCATTGAGATAATCTCTATCTTTTTAATTTCATAGAGGCATATTTTGTGTCTCAGCATGTGGTCTACCTTGGAGAATGTCCCATGCATGCTTGAGAAGAATGTGTATTCAGCTTTTTGAGGATGAAGTATCCTGTATATATCTACTAAGCCCCTTTCTTCCGTTTCTTCCCTCAGATAAAGTATGTCCTTGCTAAGTTTGAGTCTGGTTGAGCTAGTGAGAGGTGATAAAGCAGTGCTGAAATATCCCACTAGTATTGTGTTGCTACCAATGTCTTTCTTCAAGTCTATGAGTAATTATTTAAGTATTTTCTGGTTCATCTTTAGGTGCATATACATTTAGGAGTGTAAGTTCTTTCTGATGTACAGATCACTTGATTAATAAGAAATGTCCTTCACTGTCTCTTGTGACCTTCTTCAGTCTGAAATCAATGTGATCTGATGCCAGAATGGCTTCCCCAGCTTTTTTATGGGAGTTTTTTGCCTGTAGGATTATTTTCAAGCCTCTTTCTTTGAGTCTGTGTTTGCCTGTCTGTTCAGATGTGTTTCTTGCAGGCAACAGAATGTTGGGTTCAATTTTCTGATCCATCCTGCCACTCTGTCTTTTAATTGTTGCATTTAGCCCATTAACATTGGGAGACATTATTGTTAAGGGGTTTTGTTCCAACTTTTTGCAGAAATTTGGTAAATTTTAGGATCTTTTCTTGTCTTAAAGTAGCCCACTTAGTTGCTCTCGTAACCATGGTTTTGAGTCCGTGACGTTCCTAAGCTGTTGTTTGCGAAACTGTATGTTGTTCCTTCTGATATGAATGAGAGTCTAGCTGGGTAAAGTATTTTTGATGAGGCATTTATTTCATTGAGTTTTTTTTCATTATATCCCACCAGTGTTTTTGGGCCCTAAGAGTTTCATCAGAGAAGTCTGCTGTCAATCTTAGGGATGCTCCTTTAAAAGTCTTTCCTCTAAGATCAGGCACAAGACAAGGTTGCCTGTTTTGGGCACTCCTATTCAATATAGTACTAGAAGTACTGACCATAGCAGTTAGGCAATAAAAAAAGATATCAAGGGAATACAGATAGGAAAGGAAGAGGTCAAGCTATCACTATTTGGAGATGATATGATACTATACTTAGAAAACCCTAAAGACTCTACAGAAAAGCTTCTAGATACAATAGTCTGTATAGTAAAATACCATGCTACAAAATCAACACCCAAAAGTCCAGGACTTTATTATATACAAATCACAAAAGAGAAGAAAGAGACATTAAAAACAATCCCATTCACAATAGTTCCTCAGAAAATCAAGTACCTCTGAATCAGCTTAACCAAAGTGGTGAAGGACCTATACAAGGAAAATTACAAAACACTACTCCAAGAAATAAAAGAAAACACTAGGAAATGGAGACACATCCTTGCTCAAGAATAGGGAGGATTAACATTATCAAAATGGAAATACTCCCCCAAACACTATAGATTTAATGCGGTCCCCATAAAGATACCCATGACATTTTCCTAAGAAATAGACAAACACTCCTGAAACTCATATGGAACAAGAAACCCACCACGAATAACTAAAGCAATCCTTGGGAAAAAGAAGATGGGTGGAATCATCAACCCCAACTTTAAATTTTACTACAAAGCAGTAGTAATTAAAACGGTATGGTATTGGGCTAGAAAAATACCCTCAGAACAATGGAACAGAGTTGAATATTCTGTCACAGACTCTCAAATATATGACCACTTAATCTTTGACAAAGGAGCAAGAAGTGTGAAACAAGGAAAGCCTCTTCAACAAGCGGTGCTGGAAAAACTGGATAGCTACCTGCAAAAAGATGAACTCTGACCTCTGTCTAACGCCAGGCACGAAAGTCAGATCAAAGTGTATTAAAAACATCAATATCAGACATGAATCCGTAAGGTAAGGAAAAATGTAGGCAGAACCTTCCATGACTCCATGACATTGAAGCTAAAAGCATCTTTAAGGATGAAACACCACTGATCAAGCAAGTGGAAACAAACATAACCAAATTGGACTACATCAAACTAAGATGCTTCTGCACTTCAAAAGTAATAGGGACCAAAATACAGAAAGACACAACAGAATGGGAAAGAATATTTACCCAACATCTGCCTGATAAGGGATTAATATGCAGTATATACAAGACACTGGACTGGAGCGATAGCACAATGGGTAGGACATTTACCTTGCATGCGGCTGACCCGGGTTTGATTCCTCCACCCCTTGGAGAGCCCAGCAAGCTATCGAGAGTATGTCACCCACATGGTAGAGCCTAGTAAGCTACCCATGCCATATTTGATATGCCAAAATCAGTAGCAACAAGTCTCACAATGGAGACATTACTGGTGCCTGCTCGAGCAAATTGATGAGCAATGGGATGACAGTGATACAGTAAACAGTGATACAAGACACTAGTAGAATTATACAATAAAAAATCCTCTAACCCCATCAAAAAATGGGGAGAAGAAATGAACATAAGCTTCCTCATAAAAGAAATACAAATGGCCAAAAGCCACATGAAAAAATGTTCCACGTCACTACTCATCTGGGAGATGCAAATCAAAATAAGAATGAGATATCATCTCTCACCACAGAGACTGGCACATATTGAAAAGAACAAAAGTAACCAGTGCTGGCGTGGATGTAGAGGAAAAGGGACGCTCTTTCACTGTTGGTGGGAATGCCGACTGGTCCAGCCTTTCTGGAAAACAATATGGACAGTCCTTCAAAAACTAGAAATTGAGCTTCCATCTGATCCCACAATACCAATTCTGGGACAATATCCAAAAAATGCAAAAGAGCACAGTAGAAATAACATCTGTATATGTTCATTGCTGTACTGTTCACAATAGTCAAAATCTGGAAACAACCTAAGTGTCCGAGCACAGACGACTTGTTAAAGAAACATTGTTATATCTACACAATGGAATACTATTCAATTGTTAGGAGAGAAGAAGTCAGGAAATTTTCTTACAAGTGGATAGACATGGATAGTATCATGCTATATGAAATGAGTCAGAAAGAGAGGGATAGACATAGAAGAACTGCACTCATTTGTGGAGTATAAAATAACATAACAAGAGACTGATATGCAAGACATTAGACACAAGGGCCAAGTAGATGCTCCATAGTTGGAAGCTTGCCTTGTGAGCAGGGGGAGAAGGCAGTTAGAATAGAGAAGGTACCACTAAGAAAATGATGGTTGGAGAGATCGGTCAGGATGAGAGACAGGTGCTGAAAGTAGATAAAGGACCAAACATGATAACGTCTCAGTATCTGTATTGCAAACCATAATGTCCAGAAGTAGAGATAGAGTCACGAATCACACGATCATGAAATTCCGTTGATCGTCGAGTGGCTCGAGTGGTCTTAGTAACCTCTACATTTGTCCTATCCCTGAGATTTTAGAAGCCTCTCTCTTCTCGGCCATCCCAACGATGCCCCATTGGAGGGTCTCTTGCCCGAATACCTGGCTGTCTTCCCCGGGGCCCCTCGGAGGGGATGGGCTCCAGCTTCCCTCCCTGCCCCGAGCAGAGCTCCTGGCAGCCAAAGACCACCGGAACCTAGCCACAGTCACGCTCAAGGCCCTTCTCCACATGTTTGAACAGGCCTCACCCATGAAGGTACTGGCAGAGGAACCCAGGTGTGTGTAGTCCCATCAACGACCAACATCCAGAGACTTAAAAGCAAGCTCCCAGAAGATATCTGATAACCTACTTTTCCCTCTGGGAGAAACTCACAAGCTACTGAGGGCTTCCTGCCCACATGGGACAGCCTTGCAAGCTTCCCATAGTGTATCTATATGCCAAAGCCAGTAACCAGCTGAATCTCACTCCCCTGAAAGATAGAGTATGGGTGAAATTGTCTGCCATGGAGGCAGGGGAAGTTTTGGAAAAGAGGGGTATATTGGAGAGATTGATGGTGGGAATGTGCACCAGTGGAGGGATGGGTGTTTGATCATTGTATGATTATAACTCAAATGTGAAATCTTGCAACTCTATCTCATGGTGATTCAATAAAAAAATTTTTTTTAAAAGTAAGCAAAGACAAAAACAAGATCTGCAGAAGCAGTAGAGCAGGCCACATTATTTACATGTATCTAGATCTAGAAACAAGTAAAGTCCCTGGAAAATATGAGTGGATAAATACATAAATATATGCACAATAGAATTCTACTCACCTATGAGAAAAAGATAGTTATCTTTTATATAGAGTGTATGAAACTGGGAGATGTCATATTAAGTGAAATGTCAGAACAAGATAAACATTAGCAAACACAAGATGATATCACTAGTAGATAGTTTACAAAGAAACAAAGCAAGAGAATAGAAAATGTTCCAATGAAAATAGCTCTTTAAATTCTGACAGCAGGAATGTGGCCACCAAACTTTAGAGAAAGAGGAAAACAAATGAAGTTTTCTATGGACAGTGATGGAGAGATATTGACATTTTGATCATAAGTGATGTGTGGTAAGGTTTTACCTTTAAAGCATGTAAACATTTATATTCTTGTAAACCATTGTTACCTCAATAAGAAATACTTGGTTTACTGCTGGGAATATATCCCAGAGAGGCAAAAAAGTATAATCGAAACGACATCTGCACATGTATGTTCATCGCAGCACTGTTTACAATAGCCAGAATCTGGAAAAAACCTGAATGCCCTAGAACGGATGACTGGCTGAAGAAACTTTGGTACATCTATACAATGGAATACTATGCAGGTGTTAGAAAAAAGGAGGTCATGAATTTTGTATTTAAGTGGATCGGCATGAAAAGTTTCATGCTAAGTGAAATGAGTCAGAAAGAGAGAGACAGACGTAGAAAGATTGCACTCATCTGTGGAATATAGAATAACAGAGTGGGAGACTAACACCCAAGAATTGTAGATATAAGTACGAGGAGGTTGTCTCCATGGCTTGGAGGCTGGTCTCACATTCTGGGGAATGGGCAACTCAGAGGAGGGATCACCAACTATAATGTAGTTGAAGGCCATGTGGGGGAAGGGAGTTGCAAGCTGAATGAGGGCTAGAGACTGAGCACAGTGGCCACTCAACACCTTTATTGCAAACCACAACAGCTAATTAGAGAGAGAGAGAACAGAAGGGAATGCCCTGCCACAGTGGCAGGGTGAGGTGGGGGGAGATGGGATTGGGGAGGTTGGGAGGGATGCTGGGTTTACTGGTGGTGGAGAATAGGCACTGGTGAAGGGATGGGTTCCCGAACTTTGTGTGAGGGAAGCATAAGCACAAAAGTGTATAAATCTGTAACTGTACCCTCACGGTGATTCACTAAATAAAAATAAATAAATTAAAAAAAAAGAAATACTTGGTTTAAGTAATTTATCAGACCATATTATTAATAGAACAGATAAAATTACCTGGGGATTAAGAGAGAAGACTTCTGAAAAATGAGCCCTGCTAAGCTATATAGAGAGCAGAAAGATAAGGAAGATACTACAATAGTATTTGAGAAGGATTGAGATGTGAGGGATGAGAGTCAAGTATAGCAAAGAGCAAATAATGTAAAAGGGCATTATGCACAGAGAATGACCAACTCTGAAATTAATGGTGACAGGTAAGTAAAATTAAGAGTTAGCAATTGTGATTAGATTTGACAATGTTAAGGTCAAGAGATCTTGGATGTTTTGATGGTGAAATGAAATGAAGAACTAGTAATTCTTTTCAGAAGTTTAGTTTTAAAAAGAACTAGAGAAATGAATATTGTACTGGTTCTGCTCTGGTAGTTTGTCAATTAAAATTATGTTTTCTATTCAATTAGACAAATTCAAAATTTCAGAAACTATACCATGTTAAAATACGTTGTCAACACAATGTCTGAATTAATTAATAATGATAGGTGAACAGCTTGTCTGTTATGAGAGATTTAAGGACCCCTGCAGAGTCATTTTAAAAAGTGAATATGTTCTAACTTTCCTTGATGAGATCGAAACTTCCATATTAGCTTTAAATACTATTTTTGTTGTCTTTTTGGACCACACCCTGAGTATGTTCAGAACATACTCCTGGCTCTTTACTCAGGGATCATTCCTGCTGGGGTCAGAGATGGAATCCAGGTAGGCTGCATGCAAGCTAAGTGCCCTACCCACTCTATTATTGCTCAGCCTAGCATAATGGTAGTTTTTGCCTTCTTTAAAATAAACTTGCCTGGGGCCAGAGAGATAGTACAAAGGGAAAGATACTTGCTTTTTATGTGGCCTTTGGGGTTTGCTACTTAACATCTTTTAGGTCATCATATCCCCTCCAAGAGTGATCCCTGAGTTCAGAGCCAGGAGTAAGCCCTTAGCACAGCCAGGTATAGCCTCCAAACCACAAATAAACAAATAACATAAAATAAAACTACTTTATCTGGAAGTTAAATATCATGAACTACAGAACAAGAATGCTTTCATTGGTGGCTGGAGCAATAATAATACAGCCAATAGGGCATTTGTCTTGCATGTGGGCAAACTTGATTCAGTTTCAAGAGCCCCATGTGGTCTCCAGGAGTGATTCCTGAGTGCAGAGTCAGGGGTAACCCCTGAATATTTCCAGGTGTGCCACCTCCCACCCCTAAGAAAAGGATATTTTACTAGAAAAGCTTAACAGTGTGTTACATTACATCTGGTCAATTTTGTTGGTTACAGGTAAGAAGGCAAGGCTATGTGCAAATGCTCCGTAAGGAGAATTGGGGCATAGAAGCAAGTCATGTGCTCAGGAGTAAAACAAAATAAATTTTGTTACCAGCCAGCTGATTGACACATACAAAGATACAGGGCCTATCACTGAATCAATATATATGCTGTTTGCTGATGAAAAAAAATCCAAGAGAAGAAAATATTGATAAGCAGAATACAAGCCACTAAGTTTTTTTTTTTTTGAGAAAATAAGAAAGCCTGGACTATAAATAAGAAACAAAGGAATTGGTCCTAGTTAAGAGTATGGAGAATTCATTTATTCTTTTAGTAGTGACAAAATGTAGTGTTGAAGATTTAGAGGTGAGAGTATGGAAAAGTAAATGAGAGTGCTTAGTGATTTTCCTGAAAACACTTTGAAGAAATTATTATTTCTTTCAGTTATCAGCATTTTTCTATAGCATAATGAGTGGCTGGAGATTGGTGAATGTTTCATATTTTTAAATTGTGGCAGGGAATATGTACAAAATACAAAACGCTGACCACTTTCTAAGATGTGTACAAAATACATAAAGCTTAATGCTTCTGATATATCAATAAACCAAAACTAAAATTTGGATCATTTAAACCATAGCACAAACAATGCACAAGAAGAAAATGGAACAGTTGTTTCTCTTTCAGTTCATATTGATGTCAGTTATCAAAAGATTGCTAAAATCCAGAACTTAGTAATATTCTCATGACATAAATAACTAAGTACCCCTTATCAGATTCAACTATTTATTCTTTTAATGTGTTATCTAAAAAATTATTTAAAAAATATATATTGTTACTTTAGTTTGTTCATTTTTGGTCACACCAGCTGTGCCCAGGATTGCTTCTGACTGTGAGGTCAGAGGCCACTCCTTATACTTTCAGGGAACCATATGTGTCACCTGATGAAGTGCTGGGGATCAAATCTGGTGGGTTCTGTGCAAAGAAAGCATCTTACTCACTGTGCTAGCTCTTTGGCCCTAACAAGGGCTATCCTTAAAATATGTTTTTAACATGTAGGGGAAAGATCATTCATGATGATATTAATACACCAAACAAGTACAAATTTTTCCTTATAAACCTTGTATTCCAAAGATTTATAATGCTTTGAGAATGGTTTCACTGGGAAGAGGAGTGAATAAGTATTTTACCAGTATTTCCAGGATTTTTCAATGACTCATAGTTCTAGGCATTCATGTGAATTTCTAACTTGCATTTTCAACTTTACAATTTGATAAGGGAATGCTTTCCAACTTTTCATGATAATAAGATCAAAATATCCTCATGCTTTAAAATAGGTAGGATTTTCTAAAATAGCTTTAAAAATAGGTAAGAGTTTTGTATTCTTTGTCCTCCACCCGATATAATAATATATTCCATCACATTTTAGTTGAACTGGTTTATAAATTTTAGAGAGAAAATAGATTTAGGATGCGGAATGCCAACAATACTGAACAGCAAGTTGCAATTTTTATCCCCAGATTAGGAAGAACCACAGAGATTCACGTGTTTAAGCTTTTTCTTTGTTGTCTTGATCTGATTTTCTCTCTTAGTGTATTTATTGGTCAGTTTTGTTATGCTGATAAGCATTCCCTTTGATGATTTCATTCACTTAAACAAGAAATATTTATTCTCATTCACGTTACATGTATGTTACAAGTCAGATGGTTTGGCTATGCATGTCTCCTCAATCTTGGACTGAAACTGGTTGAAGAGACCCTAAACAGAAACATTAAAGCCCTCCAAATGCTCTTTTCAGATATGACATTTGATATATCTATTCAAAACTTGACAGTAAGTTGTATTACAGAATAAAGTTTATATTATGGAAGAAGAGGTGGCATTTTGCTCATAGGGTAAATAAAAATTATTAGCCATAAGGAAGGTATAAATAAAAAATTTTATAAACCTCTATTATCAGAGTTTTATATAGGATGCTAGTTTTAAGTTTTGAACTTATGTGTGAATGAAATATGACTTTAAAAATTTCCCAAATAACAATTAGTCTTAATTTGGAGAGCCTTAGGTATTAAACTGATAAGATGAAGTTAGATCTTTATATTACACCACAGTCACAATTATGCAACAAATCCTAATCCTAATTCTACTCTTTGTCACAGTGTTAAGAGAAGTATGGACCGTGTATTTGTATATATACAGTTTTGCTTAGTCATCATATTTATGACTTCTTTGGGTTTTTCAGCCTCAAATTATTAGCAAATTTTGAGTATTTACATTTTCTCATTTTGTTTGTAATCATCCTTGTCTACAAGCATCAGAGTCATGTTTTTCATAGGGTATTGCCACATCATTGAGAGTTTCTTCTGAGAAACTCTGCTCTACTCTTCGGTTCCAATAATATTCAGTTCTTGCAACACACGGGGTATCACTGATATATATGTAAATACTCGTGACCTCTGCCATGCAATCCACAGACTTCTTTGTGTCTTTGTCTGAATTCTTCCAGGCTCAGGCCTGAAAACATGGATTTAAATTCAAATTGTTTATTTGGCAAGTACAGAAAACATCAATTGATGAAGGAACATGATATATTAAAAGAAAGACTATGAAAGGAAGATACTAATGGGGGATGAGAATTTTAGCTTGCACAGAAAATCTGTAAATAATAACTCAATAGAAGAGAAGCAGCAAGAGTATTTTGTGTAAGAATTTGAGAGATTCTATGCTATACTTGGAAGAGAAAGGGGAACACACCAGTAAATAATGACTCTAAAGGGTCCCTGGGGCAGGTTGATTTTTCTATTATTTTAGTCTATTTTTCCCCCTCAGGAAAGTGAGGCTATTGTGGTTAGAGGGGTAGTGAGTAAGCCTCCTAGCACAGTGATATAGGTAATGGAAGTTACTAGTCAAATGAAGTTTATTGAAAAGGTGAAGAATAGGGCAGAAGAAAAAAAAACAACAAAATAAACAAACAAAAAGGAAACTGCCTTAGCTTGCATTTTCTTATGACCAGAGTAATTCCTTTCTTTTCTGTTTTTTGGGGAAAGACTTTTATCAACAATTTTGGGTTTAAAAAATGTGGCTGTACTTAGAAGCTTCTTGTTTTGATGTTGACTTTTGTAAGGATAAAAATAGGAATACTAATGAACTGATTTGTTTTATAGTTTAGTCACTCCCCCGATTCTGTTCCCATGCTATTGGCTGATCCCGAGGCCATGCAAACTGTGAAAAGGAAGAGAGAAAAAGTAATAAGGTCAAAATAAAAATTTTAAAAAAGTTTAAAAAACAAGTTAATATCTCAAAGTTGTATATTGTTGCCATGTGGGAGAGTTATGCATCTGGTAGATTAACTACTAAGTAACAACCTAATTTCCAAGTGATTTAAGGCAAGTTTATTTCTTGCTCATAGCACAATCCATTGAAGGTCAGTTGGGGCATAAAGGTGGTGAAATATGAGCCCCAGGGAGTCTTTCAGGGGCCAGACCCATTCTTTTGTGAATCCACCTTTTCTGCATTCTCAGAAAAGCCTCTATTTATTTCCAGGTGGGGGAGAGGGCATGCTTGATTTTAAAGACACATTGGGTTCATCATTTCTGCTCATCCTCTTGGTTAAATTACAATAGGATGGTTGACTAGGAAATGTAGTTAATCTGTATTCTTAGGAGAAAATGGGAACACGATGGTAAATAACGGGACTATCATGGTGTGCAAAATGATTTAAGAGCAAAATGCTGAACTAGGGGTTTGTTTAAATTATAGTTCTCCACTTAACTATCTCTGACACCGAACCTACTTACTTAACCTGCAGGTCTCAGTTATTAATCTGTAAAATCGTGATAATAATACCTTTTCCACCTAGACTTGGGCAATTTAAACCCCAAAGAGCATTAAAACCATTGAGATCAGCATCTTTCCCCAAGTCTATTCTTAAGACCACCTGCAAACATTTCCTGGGCAATATTGGGAGTTGTAGCTGAGGAATCTCTGATGTAGAAGTCTTTGAATTTGCAATTTAGATTCATTTTAAGTGGTTTTTCTATATATACTAGTTTGAGGCTTACTGACCTTGTTTACATATTTTTATAAATTTCTTATCAAATAAATAAAAAGCAAGAGTGAGGTGACTGATTTGATAGTTCTAGTTAGTAAAATTAAGATGGAAACTTCTGTCTCATGTCACTATTCAAAAGTTATTTTTCTTCTTTTCTTAAATTACTTTGTTTAGTGAAATAGTTTGAGACTCAAGTACTGTATGTAAACATTTTTCCTAATGTATACAAGCATTAGACTATAATATATCATTTAAAAGAAAAATTAGGGTTGGAGATGAAGTTTAAATGGCAGATTGCATGCTTTACACGTTTACCAGTCTGAATGCAACCCTGATACCTTAAAGCATAGAGAACTGTACTTTGTTGTACCAGTGATACCATATCACCACCATCATAGTTGGGGTAGCCTCTATAAAGGTAAATATTTTTAAAAAATTAGTAGCAAAATACTCTTTAATTTTTACCTATATTTGAACTATTCTTCCATATTAATTAAAATTTAAAGCAAAATATAGGTAAAATAGGTAAAAAATAAAATAAAGGTAAAATTAAAACCAACATTGGCAAATTCTTGAATTTTAAATTTTTCGAAAAAGTTTATACTATACTCTCATTCCTGAATGGTGCTCTAGAACTAAATGGTGTTTCTTTGTGACTGATATCCACTTTCAGACAGTCTTCTCAGAACTTCCACAATCAAATCTTGAAGGTGGGGATATTTTAGATTCTGTCTTTGATCATAGGTGAAGAAATTTTCCTATAATTTTTGTTTTAATATGTCTTTATATTTCTTCCTGGGGAAAAATTTATTTGCTGTTATTTTTCCCAGGAGAAATAATTTTGTTGTTGCTATTGATATTGTTTTGTGATTATTTTCCTAAGTCTTGATTATGAAAAAAAATTTTGGTTTTTCTTCCAAAGTACACATGTTTCCTACTGGTTCTTCACAAAAGAAGTAAGAAACTACTTCTGAGTTCTGGGAAATCAGAACAAGAGAGTTTACTGCTCACAAGCCACCCCTCTATCATAGTGGAAAGATTTTGTTTCTTACTAGTGATAGTAAGTCAAATGATGACCTTTGTGCCAATCCTGCAGCAGCTAAGAAGCAACTCCTATAAACCTCTCTAGACTTTTTGTCTTCAAATCTTTCTCATGTTCAAATATAGAGGTCCATGAAAAATATCTCCTGCTATTTCAATATATACTCTGCCATCAATTGGACTGAAATTGAATCCATTAAAATTATAACTTTTAAAAAATGTATAATCTTCACTGTTTGTGGGATGTGTCACCCTAAAGAACTTAGCTGACTCTGAAAGCTTAACTAAGTAGTTTACTTTATTCCTTTTTAATTAATCGCTGTAATGGATTATTAATTTGTTCTGATTTTGAACAATATCCATGCTTTACTTTGCAATTAATGAGGGACTAAGGTCTTTTGTGTTTTCTTTATATATATATATGAAGTTACAGGATTCCTTCCTTTACTCATAAAAGTTTCATTTTAAGCCGAGACCAATTTTCCATCACTGCAAATTTCTGGGCTTAGTGATCTGCTCCATGAATTTCAGATCTGCAGTATATAATCTAGGCATGTAGAAGTCATGTGGTCTTACTATCTCTGTAGTGTAATTCTACAGTGTTCTAATTTCTCAAGCTGCATAGACATGCCTTAGATAAATGTGGTCTCTTGTAGGCTCAAGTTAATGGAATACTTTATAGAATATTGAATAAAGCTCAAAGGTGTAAAGTGATATACCAATAGAATGTTGGTAAGCAGTATCAAGCACCCACAGAATCTGCATGAGAGCTGAGATAGGGCAGGCCTGTGGAGTTATAAAACTATGCATTACTAGGCAGTCACAGTTGTCCTTGACTCCTAGTTAAAACTTTTGCGTTGAATCTGCCTCCTTATGGTAAGTCACCTTGAATAAGTTGAAAAGATATTTAGTTTAAGTCCTTGACTTTACTGTAAGAACTCGGGAAGCTCACTTTCTCTTTTGAATTCTAAGTTCCTTCATTCATAAAATAATTATAGTAATAATAGCAATTTCATGAAAATAAAATAAGTATTTTTACCATTTATTAACAGCAAAGTTAAAGACAGGCCATCTAGATCGTATTTTTGTATGTATGAGGTCAGTTAATAGTTTCCAATAAGTCAATTGCAACTTTCTGTTTGTTTGTTTTGTTTTGTTTCTTTATTAACAAGTACTTTATAAAAGTTATAGGCGCTGTGTTAGAGAAGGAAAAGAGAAGGAAGATGAACTCCAAGAAATGAGTACGTTCTGCACACAAATAATGCATTTACCACCAATAAAGAATCAATGGAAGATACAGAAAATGCTTGGAATGCTTCGATTGAGATAGAGATATAGAGTTACATTGAATCTATATTATTATCAAAGTTAAATGTTCTATTATCTCTAGCTGTTTACCAAATCTATTTTTATAATTGCTTTCTAAATATAAAGTGCATAATAAAACTAGAAAACAAATAAAAAGGAAATGGACATAAGAAAAAAGGATGAACTTGTTAAAAATTGGTATTCAAGATTTTCAGTGAAGAAGGCTGTATTATAAAAACTGAGGAACCATTTTTTAAAAGTCTCCTTTCAGTGTGTCTAGATGACTTTGTAAAACAGGTTGGCTCTGATTTAGTGATCATAGAAAATTGAGATCATTTTGTAGGATCTGGAACTGCTTTATAAGATGACAGCAAATGAAATTTACTTTTAAAATATTTCTAGTAAGGGTTTCAGGGACCTTCATATATAATATATTCATTTAAAAAGTGCAGTTTAGTAAAATAAGAAATAACCCAATTTAGACTTGTTTAAATAGTCAGTGAGAATAGCCTGCTTTCAAAAGTCACAGGAATTTAGACTGAGAATGTTGCATGTCACACATTAAAAATGCACAAAATAGTAAAGGAAGTGAAGGAAATTTAAGAGCTGAGGTTTGAAACAACGAAGGTTGTGTTTTTATCACAACGAAGGCATAGAATTTGAACTGCACTTTTCTAGTTATTGAAATACTAGACAAGGAGAAACCTGGTATCTTTAAATTTTAAGAAATGTTAAATTTTGAGACAAATTTAACCTCATATGTAACTGACAGAAATATCTTTACTTGTATTAATGTATTTTAGGATATTAAAATTCAAATATGAGTTGTATCCTCTCCTGCTTGGATATTTGCTGTTAATTAAAATACTGTGGATCCTTTAATCCTTTCTATCCTTTAGTCTCTGATGAAATATAGAATTCTAAATCATGTAGAATTAATGATCATGTAAGCTTCCTTTTATAATGGCTTATTTTTGTGTTATTGGGATTTATTAAATTTTAGAAATGTTAAAATATTAAGTCTATAAAATGCGATGTTATTATTAATTTTTGAAGGTCTAATTTTAGAAACAGATACTAATTGCTCTACAGATTTAAGTGTTTTTCTTTGATGTTTCTGGAATGTATTCATCCCTTGAGATATGCCATGACACACCTTTCATTTCCAGAAATTTTGCATTTAAGAATATGAGAATTTAATTTGCATAATTGACCATATAAAAAGACTTTCTCTTAAATTTGAAGCGTATTCTCCTAGTATAAGCTATGATTTCACATAAATATCAAAGATGCTTATTAAGAGAACAAATGCAATTCAAAACATTTTTGCAATGTACTAATAATGGGCTAAATGATGACTAAGTCAAAAATGAATTAAGTAATATGTTCCAGCTGTCAAAAACTGACAATCTAAGTAAGATGATACTCATGAAACAGTAATTACCAATTTTTTAAATGATTAAAAATGGGAATAGAGTGAGGGCAAAAACATTAAAGGCTGCAATGTTTGGCAAGCTGTGAAATGAAATTTTTGGAAAGGATAGAATGCATATTAGAGGAGAATATATTCCAAACAGAAGATTTAGCAAGAGATGCTTGAAGACAGCTTATTTCCGGGATAGTGAGAAGTGGGTCACCATGTTGTATCAGTAATTTAGACTCAAATTCTGGAGAGTCATAATGGAAGCCAAAAGAGGAAAGAAGGAGAAGTTGATTAACAGAAAAAAAAATGCCATGTAAAGGTCAAGGAAAATTTAGACTGAGATGGGGCCACTGAATTAGGTGAACTTCAGAGTGAAGTTTCAAGAGAGTGTTAAGAATTGAAGCCACATTATAGAAGTATAAGAAGAAAAACAGTTATGATAAATGGTGGCAGCAGGAATAGCCCACTCATCTGAGGAAAAGGAAAATTAGGGTCAAGGAAAGTTGGAGAGTAAGTGTCTGTGTATGTGTTCAGGATAGATAACACATTCTATAAAATGTGATCAAATAAAAATCAAATATCTGACATGAGTATATGGAATATACCAATTATAACCACTGGATAAAAATATATGATTAAAAGCATTAAATGCATTTATGTTCAATAGTTTGTGATCATCTTGCATACAATTAACCTTACCTTGTTGAGATATATTTTTGATAGATAATAATATTCATGTATCAATTGTCCTGTAACAGAGAATTATCAGAAATCTTCATGAGTCATATTAGCAGTGGTGAACATCATTATTGCATTATTGTAATTATTGGTTAGCTAAATAAACAATTATTTATGAGATTTTCTTGCTGAGGTTATGTGGAATTAAGGTAAGTGAAAACTCACTATTCACATCACAAATAAATGTTGCTGTATAGTGGACATTAACTAGTTTCCATTTTGCATCTTTTCCCTTTAGGATATGCTTCATTCTGATCTAGAAATGGTTAATCAATTGCTGATAGTAAAACACAAAATCTTCATCCCCTCCTACACACCCTACACATAGTTATTATCTGATAAAGTTTTACCAACCAGATTCTCAACACTGATGATGGTGCTCTCTGATTTATTCAAAATGGTTGCTTGTCTCTTTCAATTAGATGTGACCAAGATTTTCAGAGACAACTACAGGAAAGAGACAAACTTTTGTTTTCTCTGAGATTAGCAGGCTTAACAAACAAGCAAATTGAAAGCTGTCAAATACTTTTGCTATCGTATCACAAAAGCCTTCCTGAGAATAAAGCTAGAACAGAACACGTAGATCTGAAAGACTGGGAAAGATGAGATTGATTTAAATGCCTGGATCGAAAGGATGGAGTCATGGTTGCTGTACTTCCCAGCTCCATGAGCAAACACATTCTTTCTCCTTTGCTGGATATCCTTTGCTACCTAACATAGGTTGCTTCATACAACAAATAAGAATAATATTGTACAAAAATGTTTCAGCAAGTATAGTTATGTTTCTGATTATCTAGAAAACTTAAATCTTTAACTCACTCTCTGCCATGTATTATGATCATATATATGTACATTTTTATTTGTGGTATTAGAAGGTGAGCTTCCTAAGGCCAGGAATAGCTTTTAGGTTTTAATTTTATTTATTTACATTTAAGTCAATGATTTTTGGGTCACACCAGGCAGTGGTTAGAAGCTACTTTAGTAAGATACTTGGGTGTTACCCACAGTGATATGTAGGGACCACACTTTTCGAGTAATAAACATATAATTCTCACTTGCAACAAGTGACCCTTTTCGAGTTATCTCCCTGACCCAGTTTGTAGATTTCCACATATCACTTCCTACTTCCTACTATGTATGAAAACTGTCATCCCAAGTACTGTAACTATGAATGCAGATGAGGCCATAAACTCATTTTTTTTTTTCAGTCTTACTGCAGCTGATTGTAATCCTACAATCCAATTCTTCTCATTGATGTATAGGTGAAAATCCAGTGAAACCATATTTTCTCACACAAGAAAAAGTGTGCTTTTATATTATTTTCTTCCCTGTGCTTGGATCATGGATGTGCAAAGATGATGCCTCAAGCTACAGCAGCCATATTGCAATAAAAAGGCATGTGGGTAATGGAAAGAAAAAAAGTCAACTTGTTTAAAATGACAACTATATAATCCATGTAACTATTTGCATTTAAACAATTTTTTTGTATTGTAAGGACTAAATGTTGAGTATTTTTGTCCACATTTATAAAATCTCACTTGTCTACATTGTTATTTTACAAGTGTAGAGTTTCTTCATTAATGTGTGAACTTGATCTAGCTATTGAATCAATGTATTAATCAGTTATTTTGAGGTTAGTGAGCTCCTGTGTTGAAAAATATTAAGATTAGAGGATTTGAGTCCATTTCTCTTGTCTGCTTTTTGATAATTGTGTGATTCCAGTTTGTAAAAGCAACTAATAATAAAACAACAAAAAATTCCAAATAAATACCTATCTGTTAAATAAATAATTGAAGCAATTGTATTAACTTTTGTTTCTATATTCTTCGAAGCTCATTATAAAAATATTATGTTTTTTCAACATTGGCTATTTGAATTATAATTGCTGCTATTGCCTACTTAGAAAAAATGTATATGTTCAAATTATAGTCATTTTGTGTTTAGAAGGACAAAAGTTTACTTATGCGTTTAATTTCACTAAGAATAAATTGAGATATATTGTATTAATTTATATAAATTTTCAACTGAAACATTATTTAAACATTGTTTTCATTTGACTTCAGAGGTATATATATATAAATATTAAATAGTACTACAAACTAAAATTTTATTCACTCAATGCTAATTTAAATAGATAAGTGAATGAGTAAATAAACTATTTAGGGCAGTGATAAAGGGTTGAGAATAAATTTTCTTCATAATTGATACTAAATTGAAAATCAATAGTGTTTTTGTTCAGAGAAACAAAATTAAATCAATTTCAAGATTAAATTGCTTAGCTCTTTTTTTATCAGTTTTAATGAGCTGGTTTTCTTATTATTCATAAGATAGTTCTTCTTAGTGTCACTCAGTTAAATCACCCTATCAACACAGAAGCAGAAAAGTATAAATTAACCTTATTTCTACACTAGCTAGCTTTGGACAACAGTCAGAATTCTAGGGTGTTAATGTACATATTTTAATGGAACATATAAAATATGTAATGTGAATGTACATATATTAATGAAATACATAAAAGTTACATATCAAGTTTAATAAATCATTGCTGTTTATTTATTTCTTAAAATTTATTTATTTTTTTAATTAGTGAATCACCTTGAGGGTACAGTTACAGATTTACTCATTTTCGTGCTTGTGTTTCCCTCATACAATGTTCGAGAACCCATCTCTCCATCAGTGTCCATTCTCCACCACCAATGAACCCAGTATCCCTTCTTTTTAAAATTCATTTATTCCATTTATTGATATAATGCTATGTACCATTCTGATGCTCTTCTGAAACAAAAAAACAAAAGAGGCAGTAGAAGGAAGGAAGGAAGGAAGGAAGGAAGGAAGGAAGGAAGGAAGGAAGGAAGGAAGGAAGGAAGGAAGGAAGGAAGGAGGGAGGGTGGGAGGGAGGGGGAGGGAAGGAAGGAGGGAGGGAGGGGGAGGGAAGGAAGGTGGGAGAGAGGGAGGGAAGAAGGAAGGAAGGAAGGAAGGAAAAAACATACTGCCAAAAATTCTCCTAATGGATCTATAAAATACCTCTAATTTCTACTGGGTTGCTTTTATAGCTCTTGGAGTGTTGCCATTGAATTTTCCCTTAATTTTGTGTCAGACTGCTTCTAGTGGATTTCTCTCAGTGGTTTGCTGAACTCTCCTCAGCAAGCTACTCTGTAGTCACCTGAGCTTTAGCCAATAGAGGACTCTTATGACCCATGTCTATGGGTCATTGATCTCAGGGAATTGCTCCATCCTGATAGCCAGAGCTCTTCCAGGTAAGGCCATTTCACTTCCCAAGAGTTGCTGGAACTCTCCCAGTACATTGGCAAACTGACTACTGGATTTGTTCCAAAGAACTGGCAGAATGTTATCGGTTGGTTGCTGCCAGTGAAAATTTAGCCCACACTATTCAAAAGAGAACAACTTTCATGAAGCAATTTGGTGACAGAGGAAAAACATGTAGTCATGGAGGAAAAAAAAATACCCTAGAATTTATTATTAAGAATGCAGCTGCTCAGCATCAATCCCCAATATATACACCAAACCAGTGCACAAATTAGAACTGTATTAATGATTTCACATAAATGATGTGAAATCATTAATACTGTATCAAATTAATGCAGTTCTAATTTGATAGGAGAATTTTAACTATTCTCTTATCCAATTTTTCTTTGTCCAGATAATTTGTCTCTAAATTTAATCTACTTTAACACCAAAACATACTTTAATCATTTTTGTTTATTGTTTCACATATAGCATTAAAACAAACTAAAACCTTTGTTATTACTATTTCTCCATTTTAATAAATCTATTATGTAATGGACTATGCATAATTTTATTTTCATTTTGTTAATACAATTTAAAAAAAACTAATAAGCATTAGCAGACATTTTCCTCTAAAATTATGGAGCTGAAAGAGTTTTTTGTTTCCAAGAGTTGATCTCTAAATTCCCCCAAAGAGAACCTTGAGCAATAAAATTAGATGCCTATAGACAGAGCCAACACCGAAATCTTGTAAGTCTGCTTTCAGAAATAATGTATAGTGATTATTCTATTTGACTTTCTCTAGTTCATTCTGAGTTTTTGTTTTAAGTGATGATAAACAAATACAATTAATTCTTAGTCACTATTAGAAGAATAATATTAGAAAAATACTACTATTACAATTACTACTAGTCATAATTTTAAATATTATTTTTGAATTGAATACACAAATTTCTTTGTTTCATATCCATAATTTCAAAATAAACCAAAATACAAAAATAAAAAAAATAGCTTTTTCTTTTTCTCTTTGGACTATGCCCACTAATGACCAGGTGTTGTTTCTGGGTCTGCACTGAGAAATTACTCCTGGTTGTGCACAGGGACCACAGGGGATGGTGGGACAGCTGCGTGCATGACCAGCTCCCTATTCACTGTACTATTGCTCCCGCCCCTCAAACTTCAGCTTTTTATATTTAATGTAACTTCAGTTAAATAGGAACGTCTTCAGAAGTGGTTAGTGAATTCCAAAGACTCATTGCTAGATACCCCAGATAACATCTCTTCTCTTTATATTTCTTCTATATCTCAAAAATATGTACCTATTATTTTTAGAACACTTAAAGAGTAATGGGGTGACAGTGAATGCCACTGAACTGTACATCCTTTTGCTTCCCTACCTTTAGCTGGTTCTAATTTCTAGCCCCTGCCTAGAATAATTAGTAAGTTAAATAGCTTTGGATGAGTCATGGTAGTGTCTTTCTGGCACACTATTAAACCTAAAGGTGTCTTGGGAAACACACAGTTTGCAATCAACTAAACAGAATTGAGAATAGGCTGGGAAACAGTTTCTCAGACTGAAGTTTGATAAATCACCGCAGTTTATGTTTTAAGATTTGGCGACCTTGAGTTTGATAAAACCTTGGTGGAAATAAAATCTTTTCATGAAAAAACATGGCAGATCTATCATTAGTTTCATGAACAAAGTTAGTATCTCCTGGATTGACTAGTATTGATATTGCATTGTTCCTCTTACTCCTGTGGTATATTATGAAGAATGGAGTACTACTCCTGTGTTTTTCTGATCAGAGTTGCATTATCTTCTGTCTAGCTGTGAGAAAATGCTTGAGTAACCCGCAGTTAAGCTAGTCTACAAAAGAGCATCATGAGTTAATGAAAGAGAATGTGGATAGAGATATGACTACTAAATGCATGATTGATTTCACAATGTCTTCTTGATCAGGTGGTCTCAAATAGGACAGTTGTTGAATCTAGTGTAAGGTTTGCAGGCAAATCAATTTCATGATATACAAAATTGTGTTTCTATAAATCATATATATTCAGTTAACATTATTAGGATTGTTGCTTTGAAGTATTCATCAGGGATTTAGAAAGCTCAGTTGTATTTTGGATTCTTACCAGGCTTTTATCTTTTACCGAAATACATTTGAGATAAAGATATCTATCTATTTCTATAATATGTCTAATGCTACATGAGGTTTCAGGGCCTATGTTCAGTAGGCCCAGGTGGTGATTCGATGCCCATGATTGCAAATTCCAGGCTGCAACAGTCCTCTGAATTTGAAAGTACCTGGAAGACTGTTTAATTGTTGGACAAGAGTGTCCTAACACAGTAGCAGAACTGAGCTTGATTGGTCCTGGACCAAGAGTTTATTGTTGCTAGTGCCTGACAATGCCTTTGGTGTCAGTGTCAAGTGGGCTTGGACAGTGAGTGGATGTTCATTGTAACAAATGTACAATAGTAACTGTAGCTTCTGGGAGATTTTTGTTGTGTGACTTCTGGCAGCAGCTGTAGTGCCCAAATCAAAAGAGTTTGGACTATGATGTGAGGCACCAGTTTGGAAATATTTGCCAAGCCTATGATAGCAAGTAGTTTGAGAGAGCCTTTCTGTAATCCTTTCAAAATGAAAGGAACTCAGGAGCACCTAGCTATCAATTTGGGTGTACCTGAGTATCCATAGGAGTATAAGTTCTCAAGTGCTAGGGACACTTTAGTATCAAGTTTTAATAAAACAGGGTCCAAAGTTGCTAGTTCCCTGGTATACTAGTGCACTAAGAGTAAGCAGCCTTGGATAGACATCAAAGTTTGCCATCACAAGAGCCCAATAAACACTATCAAATTTGAAAAGACTTGGACAATAAACTCCTCCACAAGATTTCAAGTGCCTGAGGATGCCTATGTACCAAGCACCAACTGGTACTGTGCAATGAAGATTGTTCATGCTCATGAATGCTCAGGGGCACCAGAACTCAAAATTTGAAGACATGGAGGGTGACCAGAGATTCACAGTTACAATGGCCTAATGAATGTTCGAAGCCAAGTTTGCATAGACATAGATAACACTGTAGCACTGTTGTCCCGTTGTTCATCGATTTGTTCAAGCAGGCACCAATAATGTCTCCATTGTGAGACTTGTTGTTATTGTTTTTGGCATATCGAATACACCATGGGTTGTTTGCCAGGCTCTGCCATGCAGGTGGGACACTCTCGGTAGCTTGCTACACTCTCCGAGAGGGATGGAGGAATCAAACCTGGGTCAGTCACATGCAAGGCAAATGCCCTACCCTCTATGCTATCACTCTAGTCCAGACACAGATGTTGATTTGGAATTCAAGAGGCGAGGGCCTTGAAATATATGTGCACCAAGATCTAGAGCAACTGAATGTCAACCAGAGATCACTAGTGTCAGTGTCTGATGGCCCCCAGGATTCTCTGCTGTGGTAACATGCACCAGGCAAAACTGAGACCAATGAGCCTGTGTTGTGGCTTGCAAAGGATACTGGGGTGTACTTGGGGTGTATTTGAGGGAGGCTGTGCCTTCAATTCTAGAGTGTTTCCTCTGGGGTGAGTGGTATACTGGATACAGAGGGAACACCTTTGCTGAGTTTACACCTCTAGCTGGTCAGATATAGCCAAATTTGGATAGCCCACAGGATATTTTCTGACTCTACAGTACTTGTTGATTACTAGCAGTCATATGAGGTCTGGAAATGGCCAGTTCACTTTGTCTGGTAGTGTCTCTTAGCCCCCAGTTATCTCAGTTATTTTATTGGAATGAGTTTATGGAGCTCATCTCAGAAATTTGCCTTAGGATCTATTTCTAAGAAATTCATTATAGAGTCCACCAGCAATGTTGCAAGAGGTCACTGAGAGGGCACTTGAGGTAACATTGACCTTTGTTTATATATGATGGTTTTAGGCATCCCATTTACATACTGTAAGTAAAGGATTCTAAGGTTGAGGTACTTAGTGTTCAATATAATCACCTCTTTCCAGGACCACATTTGTACCACAGAAGTCACTTGTCTATATATTTTTATTGCTGTTTGTTTTGAGGACTGTTTATTCTCTAGGAAGTTAGGGAGACCCTGAGGGTGTCTCTCTTGCTGCCTGCATTTGGTAATTTGGTAGTCTCGCGCCGCTTCTGCACCCAGGCAGACAAATGCCACTGGGCGGACAAAGGAGGAAATGAGGGCCACAAGGCTGGTTGACGATCAGTTGCCATTTATTCCATTGAAACTCCATACACTGCTGTTTCACTCTCATTAAGCCCCTCATTCTAGTCTCACACTGCCCCTCATTACTGTCTCCTCCTCTCCTCATTACTGTCTCCTCCTCTCTCCCGCTCATCTCTCCACACTCCATCTCACAGCCTAGTCTCTCTCTAGTCTCTCTCCAACTCCCCGCATTGGGGATAGCCACCACACTCCGTCTGCTAGTACATACCAAAAGCCATTCCTGATCTCCCATCAAGCTCAAGGGATGGAAATACCACCTAAGGGTGTTTTTCCTTTCCGAGTTCAATAATTTAATCAGCATCTCAACATCTTAATTCTACTTCTTAATATTAGTTATTTTATATGGATACAATAAGAGATACATTAAGCATATAGGGTGGTTCTCCTGGGGACATCTCACTATACATCTCAGACTACAGTGCTCAGGCCAGATTAATCTTTTCTAACCCTAGCAAGGTCCTACCCCAGTTATTAGTTTTGGGATCATGACAGAATTTGTCCATGATTATGCTTTTAACTTATAGTTAAGCATTATGGCACACTGGCAAGTCCCATTTTGATGCCAGGGTAGCTCATAGCTTGCCCTGGGTCCATCCAGTCCCTTGTTGGGACCCTGCTTTGGGGATGCTAGGAAGTAAGGGCAATTGAGGTTTAAGTCCAGAGAACAGATGCCCAAGAGTGAATATCACTCACAGTCAATTAACTCCCAAGTTACAAAAGCATAGTATTAACTGTCTTCCTATGTCTATGCAAAAAGGGATGTTGCTCTGAATTAACTATTTAAAGGATTTAAGGAGAAGAGAAAAGCAGTATTTACAAGTCGGCAGAATCTGATCAGGAGGCAAAGGTAATTGACAGATTAGGTGAGCAATCAACAACCCCCAAGCTCCCTGTGGCCAGGGAGGAAGGACAAACCAATGTTGTCCTACATTGGACCACATTTAGATATTCTCAGGGCTTTCTCCTGACTGTACTCAGAGAACAATACATATGTGTTGCCCAGGATCAAACTCAACTTGGTAGCATGCAAGGCACGTGCCTTAATTCCTGTAGTAACTCTCCCTCTGTTGCCTATCTTAGCATGTTTTTCATGGTGGGTTTTCTTTCTTGACAAGAGAAGTCCCCTGTCTTCAGTCTGTCTCCAAGTTCTTTTTCTGTGCCCTTTTCATTGGGATTCCAGGTGCATTTCTGTGATTAATTCAAGTTTCATATAGATTTTGAAGTGATCAGAGGAAACTGCTAATGATAGGTTCTATTTGGCCATCTTGTGTCCTACCCTTACAGAATTCTCTTTAGTTTATGTCTATTGGATAGGTAAGTTATTTGGAAAATCATAATAGAATTCTCTATCATGAGAAATAATCATATTTTGTTTAAAGCGATATTCTAGAGATTCAATAAAATATCTCAGAGGTTGTCACCCTCAAGTGACTGTTCTTCAACTATAACCATCTTAAAGGCAATCATTAATTTTTCTCCCAATACTATTTGAAGTCTATGACATGCTCATCTATTTTCATAGTTAAGCTTCTGCTGTGAATTTAGGACCTTATGGGCATTTTGGTTGCAAGGACAACTGTGATTAAATTTAGGATTAGAGAAGATATTCTTCCTGATTCTGAGTCCTTTTGTTTATATTTTATTGGAAATAGTGAGTAGAACGATTCTGCTACACCCCTCTGTTCCTTCTCCTCAATTAACCTTAGAACACCACATATGAATGACATATTGCTATTCTCACAGCTGCAAAAGAACAAAAGCAGAGGGTTCTGCTCATGTTCCCAGAGGCCACACAATATTTATTATATAATATTCTGGGGAAGGCAAAAGGAACAAAGAATAATTATAGTAACAATGAATACCTTTTTGTGCTAAGTCCTTTATATAATTACTTTCAAGTTAGTCATGATTCTCTGAGGTAGGCAAACATCATTTTCATTTGGTGAAAACAGAAGCAAAAGCAAAGAGAGAGGGGCTAGAAAGATATAGCACAACACGTAAGACACTTGGCTTGCACTCAATCTTCTGGGGTTCAATCTCTGGCAACACATAAGGTCTCCACTCCCCAGTCCCACCAGGAATAATCTGTGAATCAGAGAACCAGGAGTAAGTTCTGAGCACTGCTGGGAATGGTTGGCCCACAAACAAAAACAAACAAACAAAAAGATCAAGAAAGATCAGCAAATTCCCCAAGGCAAAATGCCTGTGGGAAAGGGAGATGAGATTTTAAAGTAGGACGTTTGAAGCCAGAGGTAACATCTGAGTCTGTTAAATTATATAAAAGAAATTTAAAAACAGTGCTGTATTATCACCAATATCTTAGAATGTAGGAAAAAAAATACTAAAATTGCATCTGTGAAACACCTGAAAAAGAAGTAAAAATACAGTGCCAACTAATTAAAATTATCCTCTGAACCAGTAAGTAAGTTTTATTGATTATCTGTTAAGGTCTTGTTGTTTTATGTGTCTCCTTTAATCCTCTCCACATTCCTTCAGGCTCTCATTGGGTCAGCTGCCTCAGAAAGTCCGGGAATACCTCCACATTCCATCCTGTTACTGCCTTTCAGTGATTATATTTTAATTTACAATTAAAACTTAATTTAAATAGGTGGAAACTGCTTGAGGGCAGGCACCACTCAATTTCATCCTTAGTGCCTACACAGTAAGACTAATTTGTAGAATAAATGCATAGTTAATAAGCTCTTATGAGTATTTTTTAAATTTGTCTGAAATTTTTATTTTTAGGCACAGTGATTTATAAAAATTGTTAACGTAGGGTTTCACATATAAAATATTCCCAAAAGTTGAGACGATAGAGTGATCTATGTCCCCTTCATATTACATGGCAAGCCCCTATAAGAATGGAAAGTAATCTCAGGTTTGTTTTCCTCCATCTTGTGCTCTACAGATGATGGCAAGTAGATGGACATAACACAAATGGGTTGGAATAAAAATGTGTGTCCTGGTGAAAAGAACTGGGTGGTTTAAAGTCATGCAAGTTTCTTATTCTAATGGAGGCAGAGTGAGGAAATTATATTGTTTTAACCTCAAGGACATTTGAAAAAAAAATCTAGAAAGAAGCAAGTTTCATGAAGTAGAGAATAGGAAAAGACAGTTTGGATTACTGTGGCATAAAATAGAAATCTCTCCTCTGATGTGTCAGTTAATATTGAAGGATGCTAACTTTGCCTGTCTTAGGAATTGTTTAAAGGAAGCAAATAGATATTGAAAGTCTGCCTTGCTCTCTCAACAGCACTAAGTCAAATCTGTGTGCAATTCAAAATCCACAAATGCAAAATAAAATATGCTTAGTTCAGTGGTTTCATTGGTCCCTGATGAGTAATGGTTCAGAGTCTACTTTTCCAAGTTGGATGGAAGCTACCACGGTCCCCCTGGGCCTGCCAAAGGGTTTCCTATGGAGCAGACAGGTAAATAGCTAGGTAAGGTTCCCCCTATGGAAATGAGTTCTTGGGAAGTAATAAAACTAACCAGCCCAAAGGCTCTCAGGACCCACCTTGTGCATACAGGTACTAAGTCTTGTAAAGAACTTACCTGCTGCCAGCACAGACACAGAGAAGACTGGACACTACTCTGAGAGAAGTTTTAGCAGTAACAAAGGCTAGAAGGAACATCAAAGAAGATCATCAACTACTCCCAACTCTACCACCTTTGTAACCATCCTCGCAAAGTACTCTTAAGTAGAAAGCCCCACATGGGGCAACTTGGGAGAAACCCAGAAGAAGCCAGCTTGAACTAAGGAAGCGTGTCATGTGCTGCCAGACACCATATGTTGTCTGCATTGCCCCTCTTGAGGTGTGTACTTTCTTTCTTTCTTTTTTGGAGGGGGTCACACCTGGCGACGCACAGGGGTTACTCCTGGCTCAGCACTCAGGAATTACTCCTGGCGGTGCTCAGAGGATCATATGGGACGCTGGGAATCGAACCCGGGTCGGCCGCGTGCAAGGCAAACGCCCTACCCACTGTGCTATTGCTCCAGCCCCCATTGAGGTGTGTACTTTCATATTTAAAGCTTGGATGAGTACTAGGTCTCTCTCTCTCTCTCTCTCTCTGTCTCTCTCTCTCTCTCTCTCTTTCTCTCTCTCTCTCTCATCTCTCTCTCACTTTCTCTCACTTTCTCTCTCTCACTTTCTCTCTCCCTCTCTCTCTCTCTCCCTCCCTCTCTGTACTTTTTTTTCTCTTCCTCCCTCCACTTCCTCAAAACTTCCAAATAAAATCAATTATTTTTCTTTTACTTCACTGCTCATCTTCTGAAATTCTTTACTGAGAGAAAGGCAAGTACCCAAAAGGCCTGGGTAAGATCTAGAACTGACTTTCCTTTCTTGCAAGGAGCAAGACTGCAGCAGGCTCACAGTCCTAGATTTCCCCCTCAGTTCCCCCATGGCATAGGTGGCTAGAGAAAAAGCACTAGATTCCCTTCATAAGGCTGCCCCCTTTATTCTCTACTTCTCACATAAGTCACCTGGGATCTCACTGGCATCACCACCGTTTCTCTGGAACTGCAGCAAAATTTTGTCATGCAACCCAGCATCTGAGGGAACCATATATTGCTTAGCCAACTTGAATTTACTTTCCTCCTCTGAATAGGTGAATGATAATTCAAAGGTGAAGAAACAAGCAAATATACTGAAGGAATGGGTCCTGAGTGGTACAAAGCTAAAAAAGAACTCCCTTCACTAAGCACAATGAAGTAGAAAAGAAAACCCCACAAACAAAATTCTGTGTGCCCCAAAAATAAAGTCTATGGGACGTGTGTGAGAAGTCTATCTATGTTGCAACAGGACAAGACTACTAGCTGAAAGTTTAGAGGCAGCAGCATGTTTGATGATAAGTAGCTATTAAACAGGTGTTTCCTATGCAAGCCACAATGTTACATCCTTCATCTGCATATTCTGTATACTACCTACATGATAGATTTACAAAAAAAAACAGATTTGAGTGCAAAAAATTTGTTTTTATCAGTGTAAATTTTCTCAAACTTTTTTGTTTATTTGCTTCTGTTTTGGGTCACACCTAGCTGTGCTTAGGGCTTACTCTTAGCTCTGCATGAGGGACCAGGCAGTGCTTAGGAGACTTATGGGGTGCCAAGGTACAATCTGTGTTTACTCTGCTGCACTATCAGTCTCTCCTGAGTTTTTCCTAATTTTTGCAGGGAAAAAAAATCAGTATAAACTGATTTTCTTTTATTTTAAATTAGTCATTTTCTGGGGCTGGAGCAATAGCACAGTGGGTAGGGCATTCGCTTTGCATGCAGCAGACCTGGGTTTGATTCCTCCACCCCTCTTGGGAGGTCCAGCAAGTTACCGAGAGTATCTCGCCCACATGACAGAGCCTGGCAAGCTACCCGTGGCGTATTCTATATGCCAAAAACAGTAACAAGAAGTCTCACAATAGAGATGTTACTGGTGCCTGCTTGAGCAAATCGATGAGCAACAGAATGACAGTGACAGTGACAGTCATTTTCTAAATTCTTATTCCTGGAATGATCCTATTCATTTTCTAAGTTACTAGGTAAGTTATTTACTTTCTATATTATTTGGGGGGTTACCAAGAAATAACTAATGTATCTGAAGTCAGCCAGCCACAGACAAAAGCCTGGTACATTCAACAAAAACAAACGAATGAAAAAATGAAATAATCCCCTGTTTTGTTTTGTTTTTAATAAAAGTATGAGAGAGAACATTCAACGTTTTAGACCATATATACTGAATTTGCCTTTCAAATGAAAAAACAAAAACAAAAATGATTGACAATGGGAAAACCCAGTAGGCACTGTGAGATGTATAAGAAAGACATGATTCATAATATCTGACTTAATTATTCTTGAGCTTTGGGGGTGGAAGCAATATTACAATAGATAGGGCATTTGCCTTACATGTGGTTGCCCTGGGTTTGATCCCTAGAATCCCAAATGGTTCTGAGAGCACCACGAGGAGAAATTTCTGAGTGTTGAGCCAGCAGTAAGCCTGATCAACACTGGATATGGACCAAAAATAAAGGAAAAAATTTTGAGGTTTGCTTATCATTTGCTTTTGTTACTTAAGATGACAAATTAGTGGGGCTGGAGCAATAGCACAGCGGGTAGGGTGTTTGCCTTGCACTCGGCCGACCCGGGTTCGATTCCCAGCATCCCGTGTGGTACCCCGAGCACTGCCAGGAGTAATTCCTGAGTGCATGAGCCAGGAGTAACCCGGGTGTGACCCAAAAAGCAAAAAAAAAAAAAGATGACAAAGTTAGTGAAAGAAATAGATGGCCAAATGACAAAAATCTCACAAGATTTAACAGTCAATAATGATAACTAGCAGTAGTCCACTACTAATTTCATTATTGAGAAGTAGATGCACAATTTAATAATCATTCTATTACACCATTTAATTTGATTATGAATGCATACATTTTAATAATAACCTCTTACCCACCAAAAGACAATCTTGGAAGGTAAAAATTTTTAGTTCTACCTTTTCAACATTGATTCCCTAGGTGAGTCACGATGCTTGAATTATCTGTCCAAAAACTGTGACATGCCCAAACAACACAAAGCTGATGTATTTGTTTTAATTCATAACCACAATTTAGTATCTTAAAGCAACACACATTTATTATCAGTCAATGAAACTTCTGACATTGGTCATGAGACTAAAATGAAAGTTGTGTCAGGGTTGCATTCCTTTCTGAAGGTAGATTCTGGTGAACCATGCATTTTTCCTTACTTTTTCCTACTTTTAGAGAGAAAAAAAGTCTCATGTTTGCATTCTCGACTTGTGGCATACTTTGTCTTTCTTATCTATCTCATGTCCCTTACGTTTCATTCAGTCCCATCTCCTGATTACAGAGTCACCATACCCTCATGTTTAAGAATTCAAGTAATTATATTGGTTCTATTTGTATAATCCAAATTAATCTCCTTATCCTAATAACATTTATATAGTCCCTTTTGCCATATATATAGAATCAGAAATAGTGGGTTAGGATTTAGATCTTGATCATTTTGTTAGGGCTCTTGCTTTCCATACAACTAATCCTGGTTTAATCCTTGGCACCCCATTTGATCAAGTTTGGCAAGTGTAGTCCCTGAGAAACAAAGTCAGCAGTAAGATCTGGGCACCATCATGTGTGATAAAAATAAATGGATTTAAAAACTGATTTTTTTTTTTTTGCTTTTTGAGTCACACCCAGCAATGCTCAGGGATTACTCCTGGCTCTACACTCAAGAATTACTCCTGGCTGTGCTTAAGGGACCATATGGGATGCTGGGGATCGAACCCAGGTCGAGCACAAGCAAGGCAAACGCCCTACCCACTGCGCTATCACTCCAGCTTCGAAAAAAACTGAAACCGAATTCTTTTGACATTTGGAATTCTCAACCAAAATAGACTTTCTATTTCCTCATGATGAAATTACAAATTTGATTTCACTTGAGTTTTAGTGAAGACTAAAGAATCTTGGGTTTCTGAAAATAATTTTAACTCATTAATTTGTTCACTCGCATATTAAGAAACACTAAAAAAGTCATCTATTACAAATAATATACAGCTACATATAAACTCATATTACTTGCGATTGCCTCTTCTGACCTTGGCTTTCTACCTTCATATGTGTGTTGAACCTGGTCTTTCTATGTGGAGATAATACATTTTATATTACAAAAGTTCCTAAATATATTAATTGCAAGTCATTTCAAATATTACTGTCAATATTACACATTCCTGACAATCCCAGCTGGAAGCAATCTCATGTCAATTTTTATATTACATTTATTTCAGTAATGACATTTTAGCCTTTTTATAGTTATTTATATATGTTCCTTTCTCCTTTTATGGATCAACTCTTTCAGATCGTAGGCCATTAGTATATGAATTTAGGAATTGAGCATGGACATCTGCATGCTTGTAGAAACATTTTTTTGTAAAAATATATTTACTTATAGCTTTAAGTAGTTGAAACTAGACCAAGAAGCTTAGCTTTAATTCAATATTTTATCATATTAATATAGGAAGAAAAACAAAAGACAAAGAACAAAGTAAATTAATTGGGGCTCAGGCCCTTACAGCAAGAAAACCTGTGATTTGCCAATTTATGAAGCCAAAATGGAGAATTATGGAGAAATTTCCCTGTAGATCACTTGCTGCTGCCAAAGCCGACAGCCAAAATCAGGTTTATAGTCACTCATATTTTTCAACAATGTGTCTCTCATTGCCAATATAGAAATGCCTGCTCTGTGACCTTGAGAATGCTCTTCGTTCCTTTATCAGCTTTCCATCTAGTAAAATTAGATTCTTTTCTTTCACAGTATGCTTTCACCCAAATCTGTAAAATACAATTTCCATTGATGAAAAAACTGTGCTTCTTGTTCACTTTGAAAATCAGGATATGAAGCAATAAAGAACTGGAGGCTGCATTTGAGACATACACTTACAAATTGCAGTTCAAAAATCTCTGTGAATACCCCTATGTATTCATATTAATCCTAAAAGTTGTTGCTGATTTGTTTACCTATTGAAGATTGCTTATGTGCCATGCTTTATTGACTCAAATATAATTTTCAGCAATTAGATACTTTTCCTATTAAGAACATCTATGTGGGTGTTGATTAAATTTTTAGAAGTATGTCTAACTATCAAAAGAATTCAATTTTTTTTTTGATAGCACAGAGGGTACGGCATTTGCCTTGCACATGGCCGACCCTGGTTCGATTCCTCCATCCCTCTCGGTGATCCCTGCAAGCTACCGAGAGTATCCCGCTCGCATGGCAGAGCCTGGCAAGCTACCCGTGGTGTATTCGATATGCCAAAAACAGTAACAAGTCTCACAATGGAGACGTTACTGATGCCCACTCAAGCAAATCGATGAACAACGGGACGACAGGGATGTAGTGCTATACTACATCTGATGGTACTCTGGTCTTACTCCTGGCTTTGTGTTCAGGGATCACACTTGGCACACTTGATCAAATGGAGGTCCAGGGATAAAACCAGGGTTTTCTCTATGCAAAGCAAGAGCCTTACTCATTGTGCTATTATGCAAAACCTTCACATTTCTCCCTTAATTTATTAAAAAATCAAATTTGGATCACATCAGCTTCTGAGCTTAGGAGTTTCTCCCCAAGGTGTTGGAGGACTGTGTGGTGACAGGAATCGAACCAGGATCAACTAAATGCAAACAAGTGCTGTAAGTGTTGTACTATTTCTCTGGCCCATCAAAGTGATTTTAGATTTTAAACTCTACTTTCAATTTTCAAAAGATGTCAGATAATTATCTGATTTTGACTCATTGTTTTTTGATTAATTTAAATCTCTATTGGTAAATTTTTGCTGAGGCAAAGTAATTTCATTTTTTAAACCAAAGTAGTAATTTAGAATAAAGCATCAGTAATAAATATTTAAATCCACACTTGAAGATCATTTTTGGAAACCCAAATCCAAATTAGCTTTTTGTCTTTGATATTAGACAGACTTTTGATTCAACTGTTAGCTATGCCACTAAATCTATATATAATGTTCACTACCTTTTAACATTTTACCATTTCATGATATAGAAAACTGGGAAGTGATTTTATCCTCATAGATATGAAGATAAAATAAAGTGATATAGAGAAAGTGTTTCATTGGTTTCTGACACATAAGTACTAATAAAATATTAGGGGCCACTTCATTCTGATGATAAAACAATTTCTTTCTGAGTCAAAACCTTTATTAGTAGTAACAAATTAAATTTGCCCTTTTACCAACCTACCTTTTGTTATTGGTTAAATTTATGGATATAATTGTTGCAAAACATTCTTTGGATTGCTTTATCTTTTAGCCATGGAGATCATTTAATTTACTACAAAGAAGTAAAGCAAATAAAAACATTAACCTGAAAATTTAGAAAGCATAACATGCAGTCATCCTGAGTATTTTATACAAAAAAAAAATTTCTGTTAGTGTCACTCATTGGATATTTCAAACATTTTAACATCATATTCCTGTACGAAGCATATGTTATCAAAACATTACCAATAATAAACGTGAGATGGAAAACAACTTACTTTAGCCATATAAAGTTGACAAAGCATACTTGGCTTTTTGGATATCTCTATTTCTTTTATAAAAAAAAGTTCATGCCATGTACTGCCTTAAAAAAGAAAAAAAAATCTCCTCTTTCTTGATTAAAAAAAAAAAAAGAATGAAAGAAAAACCCAACAACACCAGTTTTTATGTTGTGCCCTATCCAGCTGACACTGTCCTTTTGGAAAGCCAATGACTTGTTAGTACTCCTAGCAGCAGTGTGAACAGATGCGTCCCTGACAGGCGATGGATGGTCAGGGTCCATCTGGCCAGTGCAGCTCGGACAGAAATGATGTATACAGCTTCATCAGCGAATGACTGTCATCAATCCTGGGCCATGGGTAGCGTAAATGACAGCTATGCTGCAGCTGAGACCCCAGGTGTGAGACTGAGGAGGGCTGATTTAAGAATGCTGGGTAATCAGGAATGTACAGTCTCCTGGACTTTAATTTGTATCTTTAACCTCCTATAAATATCCTGTTCTACTGTAGCAGGTATGTGTTTTTTAGCTTCTCATCATGAAATTAGCGTTAGGATGACAGCCCTTCTTTGCTCCCTATTAACTACTAGTGACTTCAGTTCCCTGTCTCCATTACCAGATGCATGGAGTGTCTTGGCTGCAGGATGGTGTGCTCCACAATTTAATTATTACCTCATTGATTTTTCATGTATTTCAATTTTCTCTTCTTGAAGTCACAGTGGCTGTTCTGTAAAGGCAATGTTCGTTTTCTTTCTGAGATTTCCTTATGGAAATGTCTGGAGCCAAAGCTTTTTTTGTTTGCCTCTTCCTTTCCATAAACCTGCCTCCACCCCACCTCTCTGGAGCAGTCTCAAAGTGGGCCTGTACATACACACAATCCAGGAAGAACCTTTCTGGTTAGTACAAGCTCTTATAAAGGAAACAATATTCTACTGCTTACTCACCAACAAAATGTACCTGCTTTTTAAAGGGTCTCTTTTTAGTATGCATTGGAGATCATGCATAATTTGCATCTATTAGCATTTTATTATATTGCTGGCACTAGGGAAAGGAAAATGAAAACAATTATTGCATCCTCAGAGGACATTTCTTTACTTATAACTATTTTACAATAAATCATTTTTGTTTATCAGTTTACTGGATATGGCAAATGTAGAAACATCGGAGACTGAGAGGGTCCTAAAAGCCTAGGAATTCATAGAGTGGCTCCACATGTTTTCACTGAAAGCTCTTCAAATACTTCTAACTCATTAAAATGAATTATGTCAATTACCACCAGTAGATCTGGAAAACATTGGAGGAGGACTGCATTCCTTCCCCTCCAACACTATAGAAATTCAGCTCTCTCCAAAACAAGTATGTTAATGCAGCTCAAATAATAAATGAATCAAAGGAAGACAATCTACAATAATTCCTTCCTCAAAATAGGACTAAAGTTTTCAGATACCATCTGGTCTATTTCACAATTTTTATCCTATTTTTGAAAGGATAAACCAAAAGTATCATAGATCCAAGACAGGTTGTGTTTTAATATATTTGATGGAGACTAGCATATGAAATAATGATATGATGGTGTAAACTCTTCAGGCATCTGGTACCTTAGATATAAACTTTAAAACTACACACACACACACACACACACACACACACACCCCAATATTTCTAAGTTACTCAAGGTCTTAGTGATGTCCAAGGCAACCATCTCAATCAAGAATTTTTAAAAATCCAGCTTTTTTTTATTACTAATAATGACACCTTAAATATTTTAGTGCACAACATAACAATTACTACACTACACTTTAAGAACTGTAAACACTAACAACTAATTTGGTAAAATAAACAGAAAAACTCTAAATGTGTCTAAAATATTGTGAAAACTAAATTTAAGAAAGTAAAGTTACTAATAAATTGTGAATTATATGAAAGCATTTCAGTGCTTTCATATAATTCATTAATATCACAGTATTAATTAGCACTCATGATGGTACTTGAAAAATATGAGGAAGGAAAGATGAAAGCTCTGAACTAAATAGTTATGAGCATGTATATAATTTATATTTATATACATTTGTTTTGGGGCCTAAAAACATTTTGATCATAGATCTAGGAATGGACTAGGGTTTCTATCATTATAAAAAAGTCAAATAATTCATGTAGTTTAAAAATAACTTATCTAGAACACAAATCTAGCAACAAATCTATATTATTAATGCTACTGTTCTCAGCAGTGATGTGGGACTACAAGTATTTACTCTTTGATTGGGTTCATATATTACTTATGAATTACATGTGGGCTATATATTTCAGTGTTCAAACTAGCTTTGAGAGGACATACTGAATATATATGCTTATGTTATGTATTTATAGATATATGTGTGTGTATATATACATATATACAGATTTTCCAAACCTGCATAGAAATATGTCAACTACTTTTTAGAAGTTTTGGGCCACACCCAGCTGTGCTAGGAATCACTACTAGTAGAGTATGTGGGCACACATTGGTACCAAGGATTGAAGCTAGGTTGACTGCATGCAAAGTAAGCACTTTACCCACTATCCTATCTCTCTGGTCTATATATACCAAGTGTTATGAAAGAAATTGGTAGAAGTTTAAAGGAAGTACTGAATTTGCTATGTTGGATTTTAGCATGATATGTTATAATTTCTCTTAAGGAAAATTTCTGACTATATTACAAGGAAATTTTTTTAAGTTTAGGCATGTCTTAGAAATTGGCAGAAAAAATGTCTGGGCTATTTTCTGGGAAAGCATTTTAATTTTTAAAATGGAGACACAAATAATTGAGATCTTGAAAGTTGGAATTTGAATTCATAATTCATAAAAATGAGATACAAAATGTGTTATTTTTGTTGTTTTTGTTTAACCCTCAAATTTATTCTCTTATATCAGAGTCAAACACAGTGGAGGAAGGGGCATAATCAGTACTTGTTATATGTACCATAGATAATTTTACACCAAGCCTGCTTATTAATTCCATTAAAATATATGACATTGTATGTCGCTACTAAGAGATTTATATTATATAATTTTTTTCACTCTGTAAATATAGAAACTAAGACTGATAGTAAGAATTGATGCACTCTGAGCTGTCTTGTTCACTCTTTCAGAGTAATTAGCTTGAAATCTTACTCTAAATGGTGACCAATCTTAAGAGATGAGCAGAACTAGCAATTAGATAATAGAGGATATTTCTGTAGAAGATGGTTACAAGCTCAACAACAGAGACTGAATTTTTATATTGTTTGGGTTTAGTGATTTTAAAATAATATCAGAAAAAGTCTAATATATATTATCAAAAGAATGTATGTTGGACTTAATTTTTATCTTTTGAACTACTGAACACATGTCCTCCTTTAGTTTCAGAAACTTAAGCAAATCGACCAAGAGAATTAGACATATTTTACAGTTCTTCCTTATCCAACACCCTTTATCCAAGCACCAGTGGAGCCCAACATCATGGCACATTTCCTCACAATATACTCACACTCAACCAGCACCTAGGAGGGAGAGAGTGCGAGGGCTATTGAGCACTGAAAATTTTTCCAATGAATCACAATTATGTGAACACCTGTGCTAACTAAGTTTGTGCTGATCTACTGTGAAAATTTGCAAAGTGCTCAACGGCCCTGAGAATTTCTCATTTATTATCTCAGGTGGGGTGGTCTGCAACTGCACATTAGGTTGCAGTGTGAAGCATGTAAGGACACGCATTCAAGACCTCATCTAGGACCTTTTCATTCTACCTGCAGGGTACAGCTGTGTCTCTTAACAGGCTCGAGGGCTGCTTCTGAATTTCTGCCCAGAAAAGTTACGGGCAAACACAAAAACCCTTTATGTGCAAGTAAAACGATTATGGAACAGACCATGCACTTATTTACATAGCAAGATGAATTCACCAGAGGATTGGTCTTGGGAAGACCCTGACCATCGACAACATTCTTATGAACATATAGGATTATATATATTGACGAACTGAAAAACTCTAAAAAGTATGGAAGATAAATTTGCCAATAGCATGAATTTTGCTTAATAAGATTAATGTTTTTAACTTTCCCTATTAAATAGCATATAATAATATAATAGTGCAATAAGTCGAGATCCCAGGAATTTATAAGCTACTTTATTTTTAGAGTCAATGATTGATGAGAATTGAAAAATAATTTGTGAATGAAGTCATCAAAATAGCTTGTTAAAGGCTAGATGTAAGTGGGGAAATTTAGATCAGTGAATAAGCTGGATACAGGGTCGATTGTTGATTCCACAATGAAGGTTCTACATACGCTGGAGACAGTGGCTTTCTTTGAAAGTATTCTATCTCAAGAACTATAAACTACTGTGTGGTCTCGGAATGTTAAAGCGATGTAAAGAACAGACTTTTCTGTGTAGCTCTGTAGACATAACTGATATATTTGCCAAAAATTCTCTAGTGAAATATTACTTTGAAAAATAAAATTTAATAGGATAAATTATTTGAGGATATGAATATATAGACTAGAGTCTACCTTGGCCATATAAAGATTTGTTTCTAAGTGATATGCTATACTCTGGAAATGAATTATAACTTATAGAATCACTTTATTACCACTTGGATAAATGCTCATAGTATCTAGTACAGTTGTCATTGAAGAAAACACTGCGTTATGAGATAACTGAAAAAACTTGGAAAACTCAAATACCAAAGCTATTGAGCAGTTCCCAGACAAGAATGCCAGTGGTAGACACTGGGGAAATGTTACTGCTGGTGCCTTGCCTAAATGCCAAGATTTTCCTCATTATCTTTTTTGTTTTTCTGCATCTGAGTCCATGATTATATTTTCTACAAATGTACTGTGTGAGAGCATGTTTGAGGAGGGAAGAAAAGTTTAGCAGATTGAAATAGTTCAAAATATGCTTTCCCCTGGACATTAGATTTACTTGGTTTTATGAGTACCAAACATGTACTAAGTACTGAAATACATTATCTCATTTAACCTTCAAAAATATAAATGGAACCCATTCATATTCCATTGTACAAGAAAATAAACAAATAAACTTAGAAAGGTTAATAAAGCTGCAGTTTATGTTTGTTAAACTTGAACCCTTGACTACTAGTTGGTCAAAACTAGGTTGTAACTACTACACAATACTGCCTCCCAGTGGCTGGAATTTGGTAAACAGCAGGTTAACTAAAGATGTGTGCTCAGGGAAAATCTGTTCTTAATTTCCTCAGTCTTAGCTCAATATCTCAAAAGCATATAGAAGGATAATAAAAATATTGACTCACATATAAAAATGACTAGTTCAAGCTAAATATTGAGTGGCATGGTGAGCGAACAAAAGGGTGACTATTGCACGGTTTATGAGGCAAATAATTTTAATTATTTTATAGTCAAATACAAAGGTATTTGGTGTCCACTTGAATCATAATCTGTACAAATTACACTAAGCAAAGAGATTCCGTAGTGTCAGCATTTTAAACGTGTTGAATATTTCCTTTGTTTCTCACAGTACAAAACATAAACTATGATGGCAGGCCAGAGTACTAGTACAGCAGATAAGGTGCTTGCCTTGCACATGGCCACCCAGATTCAATCCCGAACACCTTACATGATCCCTGCAGCCCCACCAGGACTGATCCCTAGGCACAGAGCCAGAAGCAAACCCTACACACAGCAGGGTGTGGACAAAAAATAAAACAAACAAAAACTAGAAGTAAAAAACATAATGCATTTTTGTATAATTCTGTGAGCTAAGTACTAGCCCATAGAATATATCTTTAAATGTTAAGGAATATTTTTTTTCTTTAGTTGCAAATTAAAGATAAATTAACAGGCATCTTTTAAAAAATATATATTATTTAACTGTGCACAGGTATTCTTAGAATGGGCAGTGTCCTTAAGTAGTATTTTTCTTGTATGCATCTCAAACCCCTCTCTGGGCACACACACTCAGATATGCACACAGAGTTGTTCTTTGATGCCCTTTTCTCAGCTTCAAAATACTCTCTCCTCAGGCTCTAAAGCACTCATTAATTCATTCTTCCTCATATCCTATTAGTCTTTCAAATTCTCCTCAAAGAAATTCTTGTCATTCTTATCAAAAGTCTTATCGACTTTTTCTATGCTACACTCATCTTAATGTCACAAAATATCCCATTTCCCCCACCCTACAAAATATTCAAAGTGACCCAAAAGGCAGGTTGAATCCTTACTTTGGGTAATCATTACCCAAATATTTGTTCTGGGTTTTGTCAGATACAAGGGAGTATCTGTATTTTTTTTTGGCTTTTTTTTGGGTCACACCTGGCATTGCACAGGGTTTAGTCCTGGCTCTGCACTCAGGAATTACTCCTGGCGGTGCTCAGGGACCATATGGGATGCTGGGAATCGAACCTGGGTCGGCCGTGTGCAAGGCAAACGCCCTACCTGCTGTGAAAGGGAGTATCTGTATATTCAGGTGCTTCACCTAGAATCCACCAGTCTGAAACCCACCATTCCTAAAAATTTGCTTTCTAGTGTCACTTTATTTACGAAAAACCCTGCTTCTCTAGACTATACAGATGAGGTGATCACTTTTAGGACAGAAGTTTGTAATCTTCCAATTTACCAGCATGTTGCTAAGAAAGTTCTTGGTTAATCAGTCATCATGTCTCTCAGTCAATTGTTCTGGTAGTGAAACCAAAATCTTCCAGTTTAAAATATTAGATAAATGATTAATAGCTGTAACTTGTCACAACATGTCCCTCCAAGATTTTGATGAATTGTATAAACTTAATACTTTGTTTTATATAATCATATTGATCTCACTCTACAAACTTACCTATATAAAATTAACTGTAGTGGAAAGGTGTATTAAGAAATATAATCCTGGGCCAGAGCAATAGTACCGCGAGTAGGGCGTTTGCCTTGCACATGGTCAACCCGGGTTTAATCTGCTGGCATTCCACTTGGTCCCCCCGAGCACTGCCAGGAGTGATTCCTGAGTGCATAGCCAGGAGTAATCCCTGTGCATCGTCAGGTGTGACCGAAAAAGCGCGATGCACAAGGGTTACTCCTGGCCCTGCACTCAGGAATTATCCCTGGCAGTGCTCAGGGGACCATATGGGATGCTGGAAATCGAATCCGGGTCAGCCCCGTGCAAGGCAAACACCTACCCACTATGCTATTGCTCCAGCCCCAGCCCCAAGAAATGTAATCCTAAGAAAAGGTCACTGATAATGGCACTAAAGCTGACTGGTTGTATTCCTTATTATATGATACTTTCATATGCAACTCTCACTTTTGCAATACTAGTAAATAGATATTAGTGACCACGAGTCAACAATGTTTGCCTTCCTTAGACACATTATAAAATTGTAGAAATTTTAAATTTATAGTTGTGTTTACTATTTAAATGGAGTTTAAAGTCATTGAACTGGATATAAAAAAATGAAATGAAGATAAAGCATAGCCTGCAAAAGCTTGGATTGATACCACATATCATACCTGTTAAAATCTAACTCAGAACTTAATGCACTGAGATGGCAGAGCCATTAGGATATATCACATTAATGCACAATTTGGGGTCTTTAAGTATCTGTGAATCATTGTCATGATACATTGCTATTTCCTTTGCTATCCACTATGTCAATACATAGCCTTCATAATATTAATTTAATCTGGGTTATAAATGTTATAATTTCTCCACCAGCCTCTTCATTCATTTTTGAGAAGAGATCATTTTGGTAGCTCTAGTCTTAATCTGTGGGGCATGAAAGAATCTCCTTTCCTCTACCTCAGTTCCTTAACTGGGGAGAGCAGCTTCATTCTCTATATATTTACATTTACCATATCTGCGAAAAGCAAATTCTTTTTTAGGAAAATTTAAGTTATTTGAAAAACTTATTGTATTGTCACTTTCATACTTTGCAATATTTTATAATGTTTTTGTAAACAAAAACAAAGTATCAAAGTTAAAACAACACAAACTAGAAAGTAAATGATTCATCTACTTCATTTCTAAATTATATAATATGCATGTGTTCTCTGTTGGATAATGTAGTGTGTTATATTCAGTTTTGACAATGGAAGCCTGTATAGCAATTCAAATAAGTAACCCAATTCCATATGTATTGACATGGATGAATCTTGAAAACATAATGGTGAGAAAAAAGCAAGTAGCAGAATATTTATGTAAATTAAAAATCACAGAATGATATATTATTCATGAAAAAATACATATGTAGTGAACATATACAGACATGAATGTAAAAGTCACAAGCCAATTTTAAGACAATAGCTCTTTTACCCTTGGGAAGGGAGGAAAAGCTATGTAACATAGGTTATGTAGTACTGATGTTATGTAGCACTGGTGTTATGTAGCAATGCAGTGTAAGGAAGTTTTCAATTCACACTGTAACATTCAGTGAGAAAAAAACTGCAAGAAGCAACTATGTAAAACATTTTATGATTCATTAAATTGTATTTCAACTTATAATTACTAGTATCTATTTTTCTGTACATTCATGGGTTCAGAAAATTAATGATAATAATAATGATAAAAATGGTAAAGGAGACTTCAGGTTTAAAATGAGATCTGGCTAGTAAGTTTTAACACTATCTTTCACTTTTCACAACAATTTTCAAGGAAACTTGAGAGAAGATCATAAATCACAATTCAAACTAGGCAAAAACAACACACTAGCTTTAGAACATAGGAAGAATTGAGCCATAAGTCTAATGGAGCAGGACAGAGAAAGCCTGGACAGTTTTTATAACATTTGTCTGTTTTTGCAAATGCTAGTAGAGGACATGGGAGGAGATTACAGCCCCTGCTACCCTCTCATAAAACTAAAACATTAAAATGACCCGTGTGGACAGATGGATAGCACAGAGGGTAAGGCAGGCACTTGCCTTACACACAGACAACCCAGGTTTTATCCCTGGCTCCCCAGACATACAGTCCTCTCAAGCACCACCTGTATACTCCAAAACAAAAACAAGCAAGTAAACAGAAGATTCATGTTCCTTCACACAATCTGGAAAATATAGCAAAGAAGAAAGTAAGAAAGCGAAAGCCATGATCTAGTGGTAAAACGAGTCAGCTCTGCCTGTTTTTAACCTCAGCTCTACTATGCTCTGTCAGTATTAAAAAAAAAAAAAAAGGAGAAATTCAATGACACTTATTTAATTGTACAATGAGGCTGTGTTTAGCCAGTCTGGGACTTTCATTTCAGGTCTTTCTTAGACCTTATAGCTCAAAAGTCACTTGGAAAAAAGTATATATATATATATATATATATATATATATATATATATATATATATATTCCAGATAGGACATTTTTTTTTCTACATGAAATGTTTTTCTTGAATCTCTTTATGGCCTATTCCTTTCTTAACTTTAGTTCCCTATAGAAACATTCAGTGTCTGGAGAATAAAAAGAGAGAGAAAGAGAGAGAAAAGAAGCTTTAAAAAGACCTGAAGTCTGCCACAGCATTGTCAGAAAGAACTAAAATTACATTTTGGTGCTCTAACTTTAAATCAAATGATTTGATTTTCATGGAGGGATATTTGTAAATATAAAAACAATACAAAATTGAATTTCTAGATTTCAATATTTTTATGATTTCTGATTTTTTTTTTATGATCAGGTCATATATTCCTTAGGAAAGAAAAAGGTTTTAAAGGAAACTCTGGTCCACCTTTATCTCTAATGGCCCAGTTGGGAGTTGCTATAATAATCCTTTTGCTTTTATGTGGCCATCTGGAGGCCTATTAAAAGGAGTATCTAAAACAGACTCCCCAAGTGTGCTGAGTTTGTATGTTTTCACCAAGTCACCAAAACAGGGGCATTTCCTACTGCACACAGAAGTGACCCTTTACAGAGAGGGTGGGGTTGGGAGGTGGGGTAGAATGAGAGAAGAGACACAAAAACAACAGGAGACACAACTTGACCTTTCACCCTTGCCATTGTGCACAAGTAGTAAGAATGGTGGCTGATTCTGGCGCATGTGTTTGTAAGGGTACAAAGATCTACAGCAAGGTTTCTTTTCCACCTCTGGGGCTCTGTGAGAGATGGAAGAGGTTAGGGAATGTGGGATCTGGAAACATTGAGAATTTAATGAAGCATCATGTTTCAACTAGATAATATTCTGTTTTGATTTGTGTGAAAAGCAAATATGAAATATTGAAATAATATTTCAACTTCCCACTTTTGTAGCTCAAATAGATATACAGAACACTCTAGCCTTTCTGAAAGCTACCCCTTTCATCAAACGTATAATCCAACAGAATTTAGGACATAAGGGTAGGTTGTAAAATGGAAATAGATAAAAATTGGCATTTGTCTTTGGTGGATTATTAAAATCGTCACAATAAGAAATTAGCTCATAAAGACAGAACAAGTGAACACAGGCTGGATATCATTTGTCCAAAATAGAGTCTTATCTCTTTGCTCATTAACCATCTTGCCCAGTAATGTGGTTGTTTCCTATTAAACCTGATACATCAAAAATTTTTTTAAAAATTCAGTTGCTGTCTCAAACTGCACTACAACTCAGATCTAAGACCAAATAAGATGCATTAATTGCTTTACTGCTTCACCGCAAAGCCACTCTTAAAACATAATTCCTTAATGAAGTCCGTTAATTTGTTCATGGCAGTACACAAGCTGTTCAAAATGACACAGAATTGCACTCTGTTTTCTAACCCCTGCAGTTTCTTCTGTTAGTCACTCTGTCTTGTGTTGTTATCCCATGGATAGTAATTATTTTATAGTGGCTGTAATTAGGAGAGAATTAGGCTTGGTAAACAAAACCTGCCTTCTCCTGTTAATAGCTAAGGATAATAAATTTGGCTCTGACATTCACTATATTTGGACAAGGCTTGGCCTACTTCCAGTTTTCCCAATAAGAACTTTATTATATAATTATGCCTTGGAGGGTCTCATATTACAAGGTAATTTTTTTTTTGTAAAGACACATATTGCATGGCTTCCAGCCAGTAAATGATATACTGTAATATATGCCTCCAATAAATGTTTTAAACAAAAACTCTCTAAGCAATATCCTGCTAGAGCTACACACTGCTCTTCGGCATGTATTATTTACAGGATTTTTTTGAGGGGTTTGAGTTTTTCGTAATGTAAATGATTTCTTTTTTCTCACACTGTCAAATATTATGACAAGCCTCTTTAAAAAGGCCTAAATTATTTCTATCTGCAAGTAATATATTTGGATCTTTGACTTCCCACACCCGGGCTCTTGAAGGGGGTAATCTTAAGGAGTTTCCAAAGAGGGGGCATTTAAGTAATGTTATATTCTTTTGTAATGATTAGTTTTTATTTTAATTCAGTGATTTTTCTTCAAATGATTGTTTTTCTTTTCAAATTTTAACATAAGTGAAATAAAATTATTGTGTTTCCCTGCAAGCCAAAGTGTTGATGATTCATTTGCCTTTAGTTGAACCCTTCTTGAAAGGGTCACTCAAACTTTTACAGATTAGCTGTAATACATGACATCACAAAATGCTAAAGAGAACTAGATTGAAGCCAAATTCAAAAATAAAAATTATAAAAACTTACATCTACTTGAAAATTTCATGCAATATGAGGAATAATATATTATTCCTCAGGTGGAAAATATCAGTCATTCAGAAATAATAATAATATTAATAATAATAATAACTAATTATTATAATTTTGGGAGTGGACAATTAAGAAAAGATTATTTAAGGGAAAGGAAGAGAAAGACATGTGATGGTATTTTCTTAAGAGATAAATTCAAAATTAGAGCAGTTTCAATTCTTTACTATTATGGATACAAAAGAGGCAAGTCATATTTTCAAAGATCTTAGAAGTTTTATCCCAGACACCACTTAAGTTCACACAAGTTACATTTTAAAACCATCATGCAATAGAAAATTAAGACAATTATATATGTGCAAAATCCACCCCACTACTCTCCCTCAGGAGAATAAAACAAATATTTTAATCACCTGAAAACTAAATGCAATTTTTCCCCACTGGAGTTGTCTAGATATCTCTCTCAGTTGCCACAATTCACATTACACACACACACACACACACACACACACACACACACACACACACACACACATATATATATGTATATATATATATATATATATATATATATATATTAGGACTTCCAAATCACTCATAAAGGAGCCAAATAGTTTTTCAGATGGTTGTTAACATTAGTTAGGGATCCCCAGTTTATTACATAGATTTTCAAAGGTCTCCTGCTGTGGACATTCATTTGAATTATACACAAGCAATGTCTTCCTTCAACAGAGATTCCATACCCTTCCCCTCTCTGTTGGCATTTCTAGAGGCAATTAATGTCTGCATTTCTTCTTCATACTCTCATTTCCAGCAGAAGTTAATTTGAATTTCATTAGATAGCTTGTAGAATTAGCAGTTGTGTTGCCTTCTTTTCTCTCCATTTCTATCCTTCTGCTGACTGGAGCAGGGAGCCTAGAGATCTCTGCAATTACTGTCACTCTTGTTGTCAAAAATCTTTGTAGCTAAAAGTATCAAGTCTGGAATTCAGGGTTAATATTTTCTTCTACTTATGTATCTGCTCCTGGGACATGTGCTGTGGCACACCCAGTGGTGCTCAAAAAGTGCTGCTAAGGGTTCTGGGGAGACCATAAGATACTGCTGGTGAAACTAGAAATGGTCACATGTAAAGCTACTTCTTTAACCCCTGTATAATCTCTATAGTCCCAGGCTTGATATTTTCTTTTAGAAAAAAATGTTGCTCAGTTTCAACAATACCATTTGGTACCAGTCAGTTTAAAACTGTCAAAAAAGTATATTCTAAGCTAATATGTTTACTGGGTAAATTATTGGTAATTCTGTTCAATTTAATGTTCATTGAGTATTTATAATGGCCATTGAAGTATCATGACACCCAGAGAAATTATCAACTAGAAATTTTCCTTCACTAGTTTAAGTACCTCAAATCCCTCAATGCAAAGGTCTTGTTTATACTCAGAAATCCCACAGGAAAGTTCTGCATCCTGCACTAGCAATGGCTATTCCTGCTGCTGCTGCTGCTTTTATTCTTTGCTCTACAGGAAGAACAAAAGCACATGAGATTAAGATGCACACTCAAAGCAATTTAGTAAATCAATGGTGAAAGGTTGTCCAAGACCAGGGATTCAGCAGGCAGTACTCAGTGTCTCACTTCTGTCTTGGTCTGCTCTTTCTTGAACATATTGGAAACATGCTGATGTAGGCTTTAATTTGAAAACCGCATTAATTTTATTCTTGCTGGTCAGTCAGTAACAAATTTTCACTTTTCATGGCAACAGTTATCACGAAAATAGGACAAGAGAGTGGGGAAGTATTGAAAATTTGCCTGTGAAAAAATACAATACTATCCTGTGACAAGATGAATTGCAATGAACAAAGGCCATTGAATGGCAGGTGTCATATTCTAGCCAGAAATTTCTTAAAAATCTAGGTATTTATGGTCTACTTTTAATAATGTAAATTAATTTATTAGGATTATTAATACACTTCCAAAGTGACTAAAAAATAATTTGTATGAGTTGGCAGACAAACTGTGAGAGAGATGTGCAATAGGATATTGAAAACACATGTCACTAAAATGAAAGATGTTTCTTCTCCATAATATTGGGAAAAAAAAACATGACACAAAAATGACAGAAACATAGACAGCACAAGTGAGAAAGAACTATTTAGACATGTCATTAAACTCACCCCTCTAAGTATGCTTATGTGATTTTCTAGAGGACTGTTTGGTGCTCAGGGCTTACTTAGAGAACCATATGCAATGCCAGAAATGAAACCTGAGTTGGCTATCTATTCAAGCTTCACATCACTCTTTCAAAATTAGTATCTTTTAAAATTGAAGTGATACTTGGAGAAAAGCAATCTTAAATCTGGACTTCCCTGTAGACAACATTTCCAGATGTGTTGATATTTTCTCTCCATAACTACCCCCTCCATATCCCCTCCATGACCCACTATGTCCTTGAAATTTTCTGCTTAAAATTCCCTTCTATTTTCAAAGCATATGACGGTCATATGGAGTTGGGTCATGATTCCGCCAGTCTATTAAGTTGTTTTAATCCATCCTCATAAATCAATCCCTTTAGCTCTTTCATCATGGTGGTGGCTGCTTTGTGACACCCCTTCATTTTTTTTTTTTGATATGGCTCTCACATTGCACGCTCTCAGCCCTAAGTCGGGTTCTAAGAGGGGACGCATCTTGATGATCATAATGTCTCACAATTTTGTGGGTACTAGTGCTCCAGGAAGCAGAAGGTAGAAACTTCTGAATTGAAAGATTAAAAAAAAGCCTCAAATGCAGTATTGTGCTGTCCCTTTATCCTGGAAGGTCAATTCACTACAGATAGCACCCCATCTTACACGAAGTTTAATAGTACATCATCTGGCTGGAAAAGACCAAAAAAGTCAGTTTGTATCAGAGCTGTTAACTTGGCTTCCACAGTTCTCCCCTGCTGCTCTCTAGTCCCACTTCAGCTGTATTTCACTCCATTAACTACAGCAATGGGTATTTGCTCTCAATAAATGTGTGTGGGTGTGCATGTGTGTTTGTATTTGAAAAGAGTTTATGCAGACAACTCCAAATAGCTCCAAAAGTGATTGCACAATTAAAGAGACTATTTCCCTGCTGTTGATAGCTATTTCTTAAAACATCATCTGTCAGCCTCGGCTACTGAGATTGATATTCTGAATATATTTTTGTTTTTAAACCCTAAGGAAATCTCTTCTTCATGTATCTGCCCTAACTTCATCACTCTTATCCACGATCTTTCTTATAGTCTGATTGTGAGATTAATTCCCAGAGGGCTATCAACATCCAGTGTGGATGTTAAAGAAACGGGTTCAGGTTCAGGTCTTGTAAGGTTTTGAACTCTCTGCAGACTGTTCCAAGCACTTTGAACTGGAGTTTTGAAATTTTCTAATAGCTAGTGAAAATCACAAAATAAGCTCAAAACTGACTTCCAACTGCGGTGAGTTTAGTAAAAATCTGATCTGCTTAGATGGGGCAAAGGACAATTTAGGGTTTACCTGGAGTATTACTTTAGTCTCAGCATGTTTTACTTTTTGCTGGGGAAAAAAAAATATTAGTGCTTTGGACAGTCTTTTTTTTTTTTTTTTGCAGGGAAGTGAAGTGTTCCCTAGCATTGCTCACAGGGCCCTGGTGCTACTCCAAATGATACTTGGCTAAGGACTTCAGATGGTTTAGTGTGTGGGCCTAGTGATGTGGTGATTCTCAGGTCCAGTAGTTTATGGGACCACCAAGGTTGTGCTTGCAGTTCTTTGGGGCCTTCGGAATTATACACAGTAGTGGTTCCAGAGCCACAGTTTTCAGGAACTAAACTTGGAGCCTTGAACATACAAGATAAGTATTTCAGACATTTTTTTAAATTTTTATTTATTTATTTACCTTGGGCTGGAGTGATAGCACAGCAGTACAGCGGTTGGGCTTTCGCCTTTCACGTGGAATAATGGCTAGATGTGTACCAAATCAGCAGTTGGGCGTTCACCTTTCATGAGGCCAACCCAAGATCAATTCCGCCGCCCCTCTCGGAGAGCCCGGCAAGCTACTGAGAGTATCGAGCCTGCGTGGCAGAGCCTGGCAAGCTACCCATGTGTATTGGATATGCCAAAAACAGTAACAATAAGTCTCTCAATGAGAGACGTTACTGGTGCCCACTGGAACAAATCGATGAGCAACAGGATGACAGTGACAGTGACAATGATTGAATCACCAGTAGATAGAGAATTGCAAAATTGTTCATGATTGGATTTCAGTCATACAATGTTCCAACACCCATCTCTCCACCAGTGTAATTTCCCAGCATCAATGTCCCATTTTCCCTTCCACTCTTTTAAGTGACCCCCCACCCCTGCCTGCCTCTGTGGCAGGTACCTCTCTTCTCTCTCTTTCTCTCTCATTTTAGGCATATGGCTTGCAATACAGATGCTGAAAGGTTATCATGTCTACCCCTTTACCTGATTCCAACACTCAATTCTTGTCTAGAGTGATCATTTCCATCTAGTATTGTCACAACGGACCTTCCTCATTCTTAACTACTCATTATCTTTCACACCGTTGACCAAACATTGACCAGTCCTCTTGCTTGTTTCCCCTGCGTTGGATATTAGTTTCATACTTTTTTTATATCCCACAAACGAATGTAGTTATTCTAATTCTATATCTATCCCTCTCCTCCTGACTCATTTCACTCAGCATGATACTCTTTAAGTCCATCTATTTATAGGAAAATTTCATGACCTTATTTTTCTTAACAGCTGTGTAGTATTCCATTGTGTACATATACCATAGCTTCTTTATCCACACATCTATTCTTGGGCACTCAGGTTGCTTCTGGATTCTGGCTATTGTAAATAGTGCTGTAATGAACATAAAAGGGCAGGTGATGCTTCTGCTTTGTGTTTCTGCTGTGTGTTTTTGGACACCAGGGTATGTTCCCAGAAGTGATGTTGCTGGGTGAAATGGGAACTCAATTGCTAGTTTATTGAGGAACATCCATATTGTTTTCCAAGAAGTCATTCCAGCCCTTTAAATGATCTTCTTTGCCCTATTTTGGGTAATGTAATTTGGCATGAAAATTAGATTGTCTCCTTTATACTGACAGATTTATAACATTTGAAAAAGATTAAAATTTGGAGGCTGAAGAGATCATATGTGCAAGCATGTCCCAATTTGATCCCCAACACCCCATATAGTAATCTGAGAGTTGTCAGGGTGAGCCCCGAATACTGCTTGCTATAGCCCCAAATAAAATTTGAAAAGAGAAGAAAGAAAAATATTGCTTGATGACATACATTTTTATTATCAGCCAATAGTTAGTGATAGGATCAATCTCTTTATCAATTGAATACTGGCTAAGCATTAAACAATCTTGGTAATGTCGTAAGCTGACATTAACGTAGTGTCACACATGTTTTGTAATATGTGCCTGAAATGTTATTCTAGAGTCCTTAATGGGAAAAGTGGAGCAGTGTGTTGATGTTCAATGTAAGATTTTGTAAGAAGTCACTTTGACCAATAAATACCTCCTGTTTCTTCAATATTTCCAAGGTTATCTTTCATATGTAATAACAGTACATGCTTAAAATGAATCATATGTTATAAAAACTCTAAGCAACAGTTGAGTTAACAGGATAATGAATATTTCAAAATGATAAGCACATGCTTTACATGCAGGAAATATGGGTTTAATCCCAGACACCTCATGGTCCTCTGAGCACCACTGAGAGTGATCACAAGCACACAGACTAGATGAGGCCACAAGCAACAAGTGTGGTACAAGAAAGAAAACACAGAGAAACAATTTAGTGTTTTAGACTAAGCTTTAACCAGCTGCTCATTAATAATGTACAGGTTTTAATGAGAAAATATAAAAGCTCCATCCCGGAGACTAGTAGTGTCATTAAGGCAGAAAGGATGGGACAGAAATGAGAATAATTGCAACATTTTTTTCTTATTTATAGCTTTTTTAGACCAAGAATCAAGTAACATTGTGGTAAAAAAAAAAGCCATGTCCATGCCCTTGAAACTCAGTGTTTTGTTTGTCTATTTACTTGTTTGTAGATACACCTGGCTTTGCACTCATGGATCACTCCTGGTGGGACTTGGGTCAAGCAGGGATCATGTGGGGTGTTAGGAATCAAACCCAGATTGGCAACATGCAAGACAAGCAACCTCCTTCAATGCAATTATTGCAGCCCACAACTCAGTTTCTTTATCCATAAAATGTGATGCTTAGTGGTAATCTGCAGAGAAGAGTTTAAGAGTCTTAATTTTTCCTCAATGTGAAAACCACACCTCTTATATCAGGTAGTTGTCTCTAACTTTTGGAAAAAGAAAGGCGAGTACCAAACTAATTTCATTGGCCACTTTGCATTTCTTTCTGGAGAAACTCAACATAAATTTACAAAGGTAGGTTGATGCACCCAGGGAAATCCACAGGTCCATGGCTCAGATCTCTTGCTGACCTTATTATTCAGCCCTCCTAGCATGTTGTGATTCAACAACTACTCTAATTTGTGAGCTATCTCTATAGCCTCTCAATAATCCCCCTTCCTGCTTCCTTATTGTAAATTCGTTTAGGGTCCAATTATGATACCTCCAAATAAAGAACAGTAATGGATACTGCAATTGCCTCATTAGATGCAATGTGTTAAGCCTTTCTCCATCCCAGTGGTCCTTGACTCTGGCAATATGGGAACTTCCCCTGGGTAAAAGATTTTTATCAAAAGTAAACAATATTTGATTCATTTCTGAACCATATTCTCGGTCAAGTCACTTATTCTATGTTGGCTTTACTTTCCCTGTTGTAAAGTTCTGAATATGTTCCTTGAAATAAAAAAATATTATTGAAAGTAGCAACTTTATAGTAATCACTTTGTTGGTGCACCTTCTCAGTCTCACACATTGTAGGCAAAGCCCAGGAAGTAGGAGACAGAATAAGTGTCAAGACTCCATTTTCATGGCAGATCTTTTTTTTTCTCCATAGTCCCAATTTGAGAGGGAAACTTCCCCAAGCAGTGCTGAATACGTCTGGGGCAGCCCACAATGATTTTCAACAATAGCAGCTGATTCAATGCAAGGGGCAGAGGACACAAAGCTGTTTAGATCCTATTATGCTGGGGATACACAAGCCACTTCAGCAGTGCTGGCAGACTCCAAAGCCACATCCAGTGGTGGTCGTTGGTTGGCAGCTTTTAAATCAAGCGGAGCTAAGACTTGTACCTGGGTTTTGCAGACACTTGGCATACTCCCTAATGACTATGTTATCTGAGGCTTACCCTCAATCTTTAACAGTTAGTTTCCATATTTTTTGTTGTTGTTGTTATGTGTATGGGGCAGAGGAGTCACAGCTGGTGGTACTCAGCCCTGCAATACTTGGGGACTATAAGTGTGCTGATGGGCCAGGTGGTACTGGGGAACAAACCAAGAGCTTACAGTTACAAGTCATGTACTCTGCTAATGAGCTACATCTCTGACCTGACATGTAGCTCTTGTATCACTTGTCATCCCGTTGATCTTCTATTTGCTCCAGCGGGTGCCAGTAACGTCCCCATTTGTCCCTGTCATGTGCGAGTGTAGCTCAATGATATCTGCTTGCTCCAGGAACGGGAAGAGCCTCAAATTATTCATTCAGGGATTTGACAAAGAAATCTGACCATCTATAGGTGGGCGGCCACGTGGTTTTTTTGGCCACATCATTCCAGTCCTGTGGAATCCAGTCGGTAACAGCTCTAGTCCAGTGGTCATCTCTGAATCCCATTATGTGTCTGGCCCATCTGATTTTCGACACCTTGGCAAACAAGGCAGCGTCCCTGATTCTTAATCATCCATGGAGGTTGGAACTCCGGATTCCTTCTCTCTCTTGAGTGAAACATGATACTCCCAGTATGGCTCTTTTGATTCCTCTTTGGGATACCCTAATAGCTTTCTCATCCTGTTTTCATAGGGCCCAGGTCTCTGACGCATATGTTAGTGCAGGAAGAATGGTGGAATCCAAAAGATGTACCCAGAGCCAGAGGTTCTTCTTCCTCCTAACCACTTCTTCGACACTCTGAAAGGCATTCCACACTGCTTTCTTCCTCCTGCACAGTTCTGGCTTCAAGTCATTCTTCATGTTGAGTTTTCAATCCAGTTACACATAGTTGCTGCATTCGGAGATGTTCATTCCACTGTTGAGAGCAAATGGAATGCCAGGGACTAGTTCATTTTTCATAAACATCCTTTTGTTGAGATTCAACTGCAGTCCGACCTTTCTACACTTGTGGTCAAAGTTGGCCAGAACTTGTGCCGCTTCGCTAATGTTTGGCGTTATGAGAACGATGTCATCAGAGAAGTGGAGGTGATGGAGTTGCCAACCGCCTATCTTCACTCCCATTCCTTCCCATTCCAGTCGTTGGATGATGTTCTCTAGGGTGGCACTGAAGAGTTTTGGTGAAATGGTATCACCCTGCCGAACCCCTCTCTTTATGACATATAACTGAAAGTATTGATAACAGCTATAATCTTTTAATAATGCTGTAAATATTAAATAGTATGTAAATATATAGAAGTTGGCATCATTACTATCAACACTATTTGTTAAAACAATTGAAAACTGTCAGAGCATCTACCTCAACAAATAATTATTTGTGTCAGTATATTTCTTTAGTTGGAAAGATCAACTACTGATATTTTTCTTAAGTATTGATTATACAACTCAAAATGTTATATACATTTCAAACCATATTCCCAAATCTCCACCATAATGACCCTTTGTTCTTCAGGCAACCTGAGTTCAGTCCAGTCTCTGAGCCTTCGCGCTTGCTGTTCTGATTGCCATATGCTCTTCCTCTAGCTTGTTAAATAACTTATTACTTTGCTTTAGCTAGATGAAATTCAAATGGCATCTGTTGAATTATCAGTCTTTTTCTTTCATACTTCATTACTTTCTTTCTTCCATTATCCTTATCTCTATGTTAATCATCTTTAATTATATGTTCATGTATATTGCTTACGCTTAACTACCAAATTATAATCTCAGTAATATAATAATTATATGCTTTTACCTGTAATGGGCACCCAGCATTATAGTACTCAATTAAACTTCTAACTCACTGAGAGGGAGAATGCTTGAGGATGTTTGGTACTGGGCAACTTATCAATAACTTGAGGCTACGAAGAATTTTTTTAAAACATAAATCTTTCAGAAATACAACAACATAGATGACTTTTCCTACATGTTGACATCTGAACAGAACTAAGCAGAAGGTGACAGGGAGCTGACCAACCTTTGAAGAAAACAAATGTATGAGTGTGCTAATTAGTTACATCTGCCCTGGTGCTGCTGGCAGGCAGAGCAGAAGGTGAGTCTGCTGGTGGGTTAAAGAGAAAATGTGGGGCCTCTGGCTTGATAAAAAGCAATCCCGGTCCCCTCTTCATAATCCCTGCAGGTTTCATTCACTTGGAAGGTGAAATCAGTGCATTCAATTGAAACTACCAGATTTAGTGAGACAAGCATAGACACAAGTGGCAACCACATGTTTCTCCTTAGCGATGGTCCTGGCTGCTGACCAATTTCAGAAAAGTGTTATACAGTTTGGGAACTTGAAAGGCTAGAGCAGCAGCTATCTTTGTGTGTGTTTTTCATAACAAATAATAGAACATTGTGTAGAAGCACAAGGGAGAATGATGCCAAGCAGGGCCCCTGCAAATAAAACCAAGAATTCCCTAAGATACTGAGGTTGACAAAGGAAAAATGCAGGGCTTGTGAATGCAACTTGTGTCCAAATCTTCCCCCCTGTTACATAAGGGGTTGCCTTCACTTAGCTATTGCTGTCCCTCAGCAGAGGTGAGAGGGATGCGGGTAATAACAAAGACAGTCCCTGATGATGGCAAGTCTAATTACAGGAGGTAAAAAAAAAGCGCAGGGAAAGAAAGAGTTTGGTTTTCCCAAGATATCATTTTATTACCAGCCTGACACGGCAACTTTAAGGGTCATTTCTTTACAGTCACTAAAATACCAAAACAGTCAGAAAAACAGCATAGAGGCAGTCGCCAAAGCCCTTGATGTTTCCTTTCTGAAAACATTTTCCCACAATGGCAGCTTTTAAAAATTGCTTTTCCCCTTTTAATTAAAGAAACAATTTTGTTCCTCTGGATACCAGTGTCTGTAAATAGTCAACAGGATAAAATGAGGAGTTAGGATGGAAGGAGAAAGGTGAAGAAATAAACAAGAGGAAGAAAAGAGTGAGTGAAGAGAGCAAGAGAGAGAGCTTGAGATTCGTACATTAAATACATTAAGAGAAGAAAAAATAAAAAAAAACATTTTTTTTGATATTGTGGGAAAGTACCTCTCAAATATCATCAAGTATATCAAATTAAATTTTTCTTGAATGAGCAATAACCTTAAAAAAAGTTACCTTTTTTGTTTGTTTGTTTGTGGCCCGTACCCCAACATGCACAGGAGTTACCTCCAGCTCTGTGCTCAAGGATCACTCCTGGTGAGTTCAGGGGTCCATATGTGGTACTGAGAATTGAATCTGGGTCAGCTGTTTGCAAGGCAAGTACTCTATCTTTTGTACTCTCCCCAGGACTTCTTCTATAAAATCTATCCTTTTATCATCAATTATATCAACAAAAACACCCCACAATGTTTTAGTATTTCAAAATATTGCTTATTTTTCTTCAGCATGTTTTAGGAAGAAATACTGATGATTATGGACTCCCAATTATAAATTAGTATAATGTATTTTTTGAAAGATGGGTCATAATTTTAAGTTGTATTAATTCAGACAATACTTAACATAGATTAATCTGGATTTGTGAGAATTTACACTGTCTATTGTGAAATATGTGTAAAGTAGTAAGAAACTCTCTTTTACATGCATTTATAACTATAAATATCTTAAGAAAAAAAAATTCCACTACAGGATGAATTATATGGCAAATTTCTACATGTATAATCTTACAATTTCAATCCTTCTTTTATAAAATATGATATAATTTGGCTGAAAAAACTTAGAATGAAAATATTCAATAATACAAATCTTTATGTTTTTTGTGAATTATATTATAATATCATAAATATAAGCATTAAACGGTGTAATTAAATATATTATTTAACCTTAAATTCATTAAACCATGGTTTTGTAAAATATAGGCTAAAAAGTTAAAATCTTTAGATCATTTGCTGTAATAGGCATATCATTTCACTGCCTGAGGCAGTTCTCAATGGAAAAATGGAGCCACTATTAGAAGAGACAAATTGTTCTTTCTCCAAGTATCTCTAGGAAGTAAGTTCTTAGGTTTGCTCTCTCTCTATCTCTGGTATCTTTTTTTCACTTTTTTTATTGAAAACTTATTAAAACAAGTTCTTATGTGTAAAGCACATATATTTTGTTTTACAAAGCTTTAGACTAGTTCTATATAATATACCTATTCCTAAATTCTCTGTTTATTTCCATCTTTTCCTCTTCCTTCAATTTTTCTGCACAGTGAGGTCTGAGTCATCTCTTAAAAAATAAAATTGGATCTTGTTACTATGACAGTTTACTATCCAGCAAGTTTTACCATATGCAGAATAAACTTCAAATTTAATACCATGACTATCAAAACTTTTATCATCCAGCCATTGAGTACTGGAACCTCCTTCCCCACACTCAAAGATTCTCTCATTCAGTTCTGTCTCATGTTTTGTTCCTATTTCTGCCTTGCTTGACTTTTTCTTTCTGTTTATCTTGCATCTTACTCCCAGTGTCTTTTCCTTGGGGAGACTTTTCCTAACTAATCTTCTAACATACACTCTTCCTTTACTGTGTCCTCCCCTACCTATTTCCACTATTGCACACCTCACAGCTTGTACTTTTCTTGTTTAATAGTATATTTGTGTTATTTAGTATTCCTCTTTAGTCTACCACTAGAATAAAGTTTCATGAGAGGAAAAATCTTGTCTATTCTATTTACTTCTCTATCTACAAAACCTTAATTAGTGCTCAAAGAGTAAATGAACACATTTATTGATGATAAAAGGGTGCTGTTATATCTTTATGAAATCACTGAACTAAGAAAGGTGTAAACTGTAAAAAGATAAAACTTTCCAAATATTTATCAGGTCTAGGACTAGAGCCATAGCACAGGGGGTAGGGCTTTTGCCTAGCACTTGGCTGACCTGAGTTTGGTTCCTCCGTCCCTCTTGAAGAGCCCGGCAAGCTACCAAGAGTATCTTGCCCGCACGGCAGAGCCTGGCAAGCTCCCCATGGTGTTTTCAATATGCCAAAAACAGTAACAACAAGTTTCACAATGGAGATGTTACTGGTGCCTGCTCGAGCAAATCGATGAACAACGGGACAACAGTGCTAGAGTGCTACAGTAAACAGAGATAGGATGGGACTTCTTAAAAATCTTACTAAAATGAGTTTTGAAGGATTGCCCCTAAATTATTTGACTAATTTATGAGCACTTTTTTTTCTTATTTATTGAGTCACACTTGATGGACCTCAGGAGTTATTCCTGGATCTATACTCAGAAATGACTAACGGCAGGATTGGGGCACTACATAGGGTGCCAGGTTTTGAACCTGGGTAGGCTGCATCCAAGGCAAGTGCCATTCCTGTTCTACTATCACTCCAGCTATTATGAATACTTTTTCTAGCTCCTTTGCAAAAGAACTATATATTTTGGTGTTTGAAAGGACTATATGATTTTTCTTTATTTTTGCCGGGGGTGGGGAGGGGATATGCAGCAATGCTCAGGGCTTACTCCTGGCTCTGTGCTCAGGAATCACTCCTGCTGGGGCTCAGAGGACTATGTACGGTTCCAAAAATCGAACTGGTTGGCATGTGCAAGGCAAATGCCCTACCCCTGTACTATATCTCTAGCCCCTAAAATGGCTATATTCTTTGTTTCAAAGATCAATTTACTTAATGAATTTGTGTCAGAGTTACTTTAATTGTATTTATTGTATGCAGCAAGGGAGGCTTTGGGCCACACTTGGTGGTGTTAGAGCTTAATCTTGACTGTGTTCTGGTATCACTCCTGGTAGTGCCAAGACTGACCTGAGATGCTGCATGCAAAGCATGCCCCTTAACCCCATTGCTATCGTTCCAGCCCATAGAGCTACTAGTACTAATCATTAATCCTATGATTACACCATTGATGATTATGACTTCAGATGCAGTACCCAATGCTCTATAGAGTATCATGAATGATGTTAATAAAAGAAAAGCAATGCCAACCATTCTTTTTCTTTTCTTCAATTTTTTGGTTTTTGGTTTGTGCCACACCTAGCAGTATTCAGGGTATACTCTTATGTCTGCACTCTGGAATCACTCCTGACTGGGCTAGGAGGATGATATGGGAGACCAGGAATTGAACCTGGGTCGACCACATGCAAGGGAGACATCCTATCCACTGTACATGTCCTTCCATATCTGCTCCCCCCCTCACCCTTTCTTGAGTGAAATGTTAGTGATAGAAGGAAAAAAATCTATATGAAATTAAACAATTTAAAGTTTTCATTGTGTTTTGATGAATCTACTTATATCTAGTGCAAGTGTTTGAATGATCAAAGTTCCTGTTATTCTATTGAATTGACTCATACTAAATTTCTAGAAAACTGGAAAATGGGCTATTTTAGGGGACTGGAAGTTTAGGTTAATTCTACCTCTCTCAAAGATCAGGGAAATGGAGGAAGGAAGGGTGGAGGACATTGAGTTGAAACTGAAATAAAATCCCTAGACAGAATTTCCTCCCAGACCTCATCCCAAATGATTCTGAATTTGACTGGTCTTAATCTATAATTTTATAATAAAGCTATAATCATAGCAGTAGCCTTTAAATTCTGTCAGAAGTTCTCATTTTCACAAACCTGAGGGAATTGAGAAATGCATCTCAAATTTGAATGTTAAAGGCTTTTACTTCAATACTTTTTTTCTGCTCTTGCAGTATTCTTTTACCTTTGTCCAATTTAATGTAGATAACTTTTATCAGAATATGTTAAATGTCTAGTTCATATATATAGATATATGTAGAAGCATAATTAGCCATGCAGACCGTTTTAATTGTTCATCCTACTTTTCCATTATTAATGTAGAATATTTAAACATTGATATACATTATGCATATACACCAAATTTTATATTGTGGCTCATATATGGATTTACAATTGCATATATTTCTGCATATAGATAAATAAATATATGCAATTGTGTAATAGGAAGGTTGATGTTGAAATAACAAAAATAAAAGACCTATGGAAAACATCTTAATTTCATTATTTGTCTTCAGTTAGGTATTGGCAGCAGCTATAAGCAAAATTACATAAATCAGCTTTTTCTTAAAATAATTGGTCATTAATTTTTTGCATAAATAAGATGTTTATTTGCTTTAGTCGAATTACTTTTGTAATATAAACAAAGATATGCCTTACTATTCCCTCTATTGAGTATACTTCCTATTGAGATGACGTCAAAAACTTTGCAGACTGGACAGACCCATAAATCTACTCAGTCTCACACTGAGATGAAGATCTCCAAACTCAGATTCGGTGTAGGTCATAAGCAGTGAAATGAATCACATTATTCAAAGGCATTTGACCTGACTGCAAATTATTTTCATGTTTTCTAGATGCAACAGACTGTATGAGGAGACTTTATCCCCTTTGTCTATAACCCATGGGATATGATGTATGGACAACACAAGTCCATGTAGCATGTACACTGGGTTCTCAGCATATTCTCCTGGAGTACAGTGAATCTACCTTTGTTTGACTACATTCAGATTCCAAGAAATATTTTACAGTGTCTATTGTTTGCCTTCCTCCACCCCTCTCAGAGAGCCCGGCAAGCTACTGAGAGTATCTCGCCCACACGGCAGAGCCTGACAAGCTACCCCTGGCGTATCCAATATGCCAAAAACATAACAAGTCTCACATGGAGACGTTACTGGTGCCCGCTCGAGCAAATTGATGAGCCACGGGATGACAATGACACAGTGATATTGTTTGCCAGCAGTTTCAGTAGGCATGCTCAGAGGAAAACGTCTCATTTTCTCTTTCATAGTTAGTTGATAACAACAGAAACAGAGTACCAAACTTCCATTTAGAAATTATATTTTCTCAGTTGGAAATGGTTTTCATTCTCCACGTAATACTTTGATATACTTTGTTGACTGACACTATTTAACTATTTTATTATACAGATAGCATAATTTTTAAAGCTATCAATTTCCTATTTGTATAAAGCTCAAGCATATAGAGAGGGAGAGGGAGATTTGGCACTTGTTCCAGAATCTTAATGCCAAATATGATATATTAATGCAGACCAAAATAAACTAGCATAAAATCTTCATGTTAAAATAGGAGTTATATTTGTGCTCAGTAGACATAGAATTAGCTTTTGAAGGTTTGCTCATAACATAGATATCACAAAAACTGCTAACAGGAATGGAGACTGTCATTGATTGTAATGTAGTCAGACCATCAAATCTTTCCCAAAGAGTTTTGGAAAATTAAGGCTAAATTATAGTTCTATTCTGTTTTATTGTTAATGTACAAATGGGGACACAATGTCATTTCCCACCACTTTCTTTCCATTTATGTACTTTAAATGCACTTTAAAGCAAAGAATCTTTAAGTGAGAGAGAAAGCTCTACTGACTTTGGCAAGTAATTATTTACAAATCCGTAAAATAAAGTACAAAATGGATAGTGAAAAAAAAGTACAATATTTTATTTCTCTGAAGCACTTCTTATTTATTTTCAAATAAATCAATTAATGGGATATAGGTGATTTAGAAAAGGAAATAGTTCATTTGAGTAGCTTTTCTAAAGGCCTCCAAAGAGGAAGGAAAAATCTCATCCACTTCTTTCTTCTGAGGTGAATGCCCTCTGGCATGTTTGCAACTGAAATGCAGTGTGCAAAACTAGGATAATTGGGTTCTAATTCTGCTTGAGCCATTAGCTAGCTAGGTCACCTTCAGTACATTCTTAAACATGTCTGGGACTCAGATTTTATTTGAAATTAAAGAGTCTCCTTACGTGGTTTCCAGCTGGACTCCACTGAGGTCCAGGGAGCATTTCCAAAGGGTTATAGAGTACTCAGGCTTTTAGACCAGATACTCTGAATCCTATCTCCATCAAAACAACTGTTCTCCCAGAATCATTTGTCTTGTCTTTCAAAATAAGATTTTGTTTGGCAAAAATGTGGATACTGAAAATAATTAAAGCAGCATTGGAATGGATGATATCTTTCTCCTGAAGTTTATGATTCTCTCTTTGGCCACAGATTTCTTTAATCATTTTGTGCTAACAGCTACCAAGCAATTTTTCTTCCTTTCTAGTAGAGAACTAGAGCCGGGTAAAATTAAACTGAGTAGGTGGGTTTCCCTCAAGATGTGATCCAGATTTGACTTGCTCAGGAAGTCGTAAAAGCTGTCCAACTCTTGGAAAAGAATCATTAAATGTAGTGAGATAGCTTTAGAGATTTTATAATGACTTATTTTAGTCTACATTAGTAATTCATTTTTTGGCATATCAGCCCCCACTGTGTCAAGTTGTACTCTGAGACTTTTGCAAAACAGATATCACTTAGGCATATTTTCTAGCACTCATTGTGATGCAGAACATTTGTGTAGGCTTTTTAACATAGCAGCAAAGATATTTTTATTGCCTGAAATTCTATTAACCATCTCACTACTACCAATCACAAGGCTCCATTTTTCAGTTCTATCTTCTTCCAACTTTCTAAGCCATATGTCAATGATGCTGCTCTATCATTGTTACAGCTCCTCACATGTTGTTAAAACTGACATTCCTACTCTCTCATGATCACTTCTTCCTTTTGCTCCCAGTATAAAAAGCACTGATTTGTAAAAAAAAGCACTGTCATAATTTATTTGCTCGAGTGGGCACCAGTAATGTCTCCATTGTGAGACTTGTTGTACTGTTTTTGGCATATTGAATACGCCACGGGTAGCTTGCCAGGCTCTGCCTTGCAGGCAGGATACTCTCAGTAGCTTTCCATGCTCTCCGAGAAGGATGGAGGAATTGAACCCAGGTCAGCTAGGCAAACGCGCTACCCTCTGTGCTATCGCTCCAGCCCTTCAGTGTAAATACTGTTTTAAAATCATTTCATTATTGTATTTTACTATATTTTGGTTGGTGGTATATCCATAAACTCAGTCCTCAAGCCCCTTTGTCAATTTCTTGTAGGGCTTTACATCCACATATATGGTATTCACATGCATAATCTATCACTTACCTAGGTCCTGCTTCAGAAAGGAAGTCTTATTTTTGGTTGCATGAAATCATCAACATTTAGGTTATAAAAGCACCTCAGATTCATCTTCCTCAAGCTAAATTCAACTTTCCTTACTCCTCAGCTCTATCTCAACACTTTTTCTATCAATTGCACTGTCTTTAGAACTGTCACCCCGTTGTTCATCAATTTGCTTGAGTGGGCACCAGTAACATCTCCATTGTGAGATTTGTTATTACTGTTTTGGGCATATCGAATTCGCCATGGGGAGATTGCCAGGCTCTGCCATGCAGGCAGGATACTCTTGGTAGCTTGCCAGTTTCTCTGAGAGGGGCTGAGGAATTGAACCTAGGTCAGCTTTGTACAAGGCAAATGCTCTACCCACTGTGCTATCACTCCAGCCTCCTATCAACTAATTTATTAAAGTCTATCACTGGCACTGTAAGTTTTCTGTGCACGTTATTACTAGTAAATCAACTTTTAGATTTTATTTCAAAAATAACTGCATACATACAAAAATAACTGCATACATATATTCCTTAACTGTAATAGAACAAATTAATAAATATGTTAGAATTACAGGTTTAGTGAGTGCAATAATTGAAAATTCTTTACCTGTTTATTCTCTCGGCTTTCTCTAGGACCTACGTAAAGTTTGGGACCTGCTGCCTTAAAATTCATAATTGATTGTTCTTTTCCTTCACCTTCTTTTCCTACACTGTCACCAAGCTTCACTTTTCTTCCTCTAACCTCTGTTGGATTTCTTTTTAAATTACCTTCTACCGCCTAACCCCATTAGCTCTCACTGATAGCTTTATTCTCTAGATTCTGTGGACTTCATTTATTTAACTTATCACCGACTTGTTTTAAAATTAGATTTTGGGAGGATTAGTTTTGTTGCTAAGACAGTAAGCATTTCAAGTAGTTATATTTTCATCCATCCATCTAATGATTCATTCATCCATTGCTTTATCTAGACTATTTATTGCGTTTACCATCTGCCGGGCATTGTGTTGAGCACTAGAAATAGCAATGTAGTTAAATCAAGTAAGGTTTCTTCCTTCAAGATGACATTTTGGAATCCTTAACTGTAGCAAACCTTGTCTTTGCCACTTGGAAAATGTACACTTACTATTTGCTAATGAACTGAATAGAAATTTAGCAAATATATGTATTTCTACAATGGAGACATTTTATTTTATTTTATTTACCTCTCTCTTAACGCTAGTTAAGTTTTAAATGGTGACAAACCTTGAGAAAGGTTGAATTTTCTGTCTCCTTACATTTCCATCAGAGGTCATTTGGTAATGTCTGGAGATATTCTTGCTACTACTGGGCCTAGGGTGGAGAGTACTACAGCACTACTGGCATCTAATGGACTGAGAGGCCAAGGATGCTGCATAATGCTTAACAAATTACAATAAAGAATTGTCTGGCTTAAAATTCCACACATACTTAGCTGGACAAACTATGCTCTTGTACGTTGAGCTAATGCAAAATTCACCAAAAATTATTTATTTAGTTTTGCAAAGAATGCTTTTTTTAGTGCCGTATTTTGAGTTTCTTTGATCTGATATCTAGGTGCTGCTCAAGTTATTACACATTAATATAGATAAAATTATATATACAGACATATCGAGTGCCGGGGATCGAACCTGGGTTAGTCATGTGCAAGGGACGCACCATGCCCGCTGTAATATCAGTCTGGCCCCTGAAATTGTATCATTTGATATTTTATATGTTTACATATACCTTTCAGCAGAGCCTGGCAAAGCTCCCTATGGTGTATTCAATATGACAAATATAGTAACAATAACAGTCTCATTCCCCTGACTGTGAAAGGAGCCTCCAATTGTTGGGAAATATGAGTAAGGATAGGCTGCTAAAATCTCAGGCCTGGGATGAATGGGGATGTTACTAGCACTCCCTCAAGTAAATCGATGAACAACAGGATGACAGTGATACAGTGAAGTATAGAGTACTCTGGATGAAAGAAATATTAATATCTGATAAATTTCCCCAAATATATACATATATACGTATATATACATATATATACGTACATATACATATGTATGTGTATATATATGTATATATATATATACATCTTAAGAGGAAAAGAGAAGTCCTATAATAGCTTCTTGGGCAATTTAGTAACACTAGTGTTTCAGGATTTCCAACTATTCTAGCCTTTTACATTTATCACAATTTTTTCCCCTCAGAGTATTCTCTTGAATAAAAAATAGTTGTCATTATTCTTCAAGTATCCCATGTAAATACAGAAATATATTCAGTAGAAAAGCACATTATTCTTCCAGTGTAAATCTGTTTAGGAACAAGAAAACTTGCATCTAAGAAGTTTTTCTCTTACTGTATAGAAAGAGACTCATGTCTAACCCATGTAATCTTGGGCAAAAGCATTGAGATATCACCACTTACTCAGCTAATTAGAATTTATCTCTGAGTAATATGAAAGGGGATAACATGTGATAAAAGTTGGGGCTTTTCCCACAGAAAAAGGGCAGAACTCTTGGGAAGGTATAGAAAAATGAATTCTCACTTTAGCCCTGAGATATATAGTTGAGATTCTGACAATTATTATTTTAAATTCTCTTGAACTTACAAAAGAAAAAAAATCTTAAACTTGCAGTGTGGCTCTATTCCAAATTGGACAATTACCTTCTGTTTCTAAATTTTAAAGTACAGAAAAGATTTCTTTTTCTTAAAATATATGGCAACACATTTATTTCATGGAAATGGTAATCATGAGAAGGAAAATGGGTGTTTAATGTAACGAGGGAACACAGTTTGAAGAGTAGTCAGTTCACTTATTTTTAGGAGTGAACTCTTACATTAATATCCCAGGCACCCTACTTGTTTTTTACTCACAAAGGTATTAATGACTAAGTTATAATATAGGTCTTAAAGACTATATTGTAATGTGGGACTTACTGTGTAGTGATCAGGTTTTAAACAGCAATATGTTAGACATTGTCATTTTTATTATACTATAACATCTTTTTCTATTAGATTCCTTAGAAATATTTCACTCATCATGGAAAGACAATTCTCACCATGGCAATAGTTTTTGAGTCAGTAAAACTTGGTTCTAAAATGATTAAAAAAAAGTACTTTTCTCTTGAAGTTCTGACATGATTTTCACTGGGTGTGACCCAAAGATGGAAGAAAGAACATGAATGGATGGCTGTTTCCTTAGCAACAAGAATCATGTTTCCTTTGAAACAAGAAACCAAAAGAAACAATTTCCCTATATTTTTTTTTCTACTAGTTTAGTAGACTAAATAACAAGATCACATTTTGGTATTTATTTAACTGATATTTATAGAAGATCTGTCATTAAAAATAACTGTTAAATATTTAAGTAGGGAATATTTACTATCATTTATCTACAACATTAGATGTGCTTAGTAATGCAAGTAATCTACTAAGATTTCAGCACTGGAGGCATGTAATAATCATCTGAGCAAGTTTTAAAATGTAGATATTTGGGCATCAAAAAATATGAATTAGTTATGTTCACTTATTCCAATTAGAATTTGTTAAAATCTGCCACTTCCTACCCCTGGGTATAAATTTCTAGGACCGAGAGTCACAGACTTGCAAAATTTTATAGCATTGACAAATCAGCCAAACTATTTGAATTATTTCCTTTGAAGGTATGAGTTCATAGAAAATATCAGTTCAAAATCTTTCCTGATACACCATATTTTTTCAGAACAGGAATTTAACAGATTAATAAATTAGGATTGATAAATGTTATTGGTCTGAGTATACCATGAAGGTTTTTTTTTTGTAGGAAAGAATTTTTGGAGGACTACAACTGCCAACAAATACAACCAAACTCTACTTCCCTACAAACAGAGATTGTAGGGAGTATGACCATGAAAAAAAAACCTAGTTGTTCTTCCTTAACAATGTCTCCATTAAACATGAAGATCTTAATGTCCCTGAAAAGATGTGACAACTCTGATAACTAAGGCTTATATTCCCACAGTCAGAAGGTTGCAAGCTCTGTATGAGAGTATGGGGAAGAACTGGTCTATAATTCTCCTACTCCAAAGCTTGGATAACATCTTGTAGAGGAACAGACAAAACACAAATTTCCAAGTACAATTTAAAATACATTTTAGACAGTAAAAGACAAAAACCATGATCTCTTTAAGTTTAGATACCTAAATACTAGGACAGTGATCTTTTTTTATAAAGCCTAGTTATAATCACTCATTTGTGTACAAAGCAACCATGTCACAGGATTTCAGAGTGCCTTTGTTATATCTGGCTCTATTTACTCATAGTACTAAGAATACACACACATATGTACCTGTGCACACACACATATATGTATATATTATTATGCACTCACACAAACAGACTTAGAACATAATTTTTACTTACAGGCATCAATAAAATCTACATAAGTAAATAGATAATACATAGTTTTATGTACGTGTGACAGAGGGCTTTGAGAGTTAGAGAAATAACAAAGCCATTAAGAAGAACACACACACAATGTGAGTCTTACAAATAATTGGAAACTGTTTTGCATTTAATTGGTTCTGGAAATATTTATTCAGCACATAACATTGAAAATCACTTGTATCACTTGTCATCCCGTTGATCTCCAATTTGATCGAGGAGGCACCAGTAACGTCTCCATTCATCCCTGTCTTATGCTAGTGTATCCCAATGGTATCTGCTCGCTATTGGAACACAAAGAGCCTCAAACTATTCATTTAGGGTTTTGAGAAGAAGTCTGACCATCTCGTAGGTGGGCAGCCAAGCAGTCTTTTGATGTCCCATGGAATCCAATTAGTAACAGCTCTAGTCCAGCAGTCATCTCTAAATCTCATTACGTGTGATTTTCGACACCTTGGCAAACAAGACAGCGTCCCTGATTCTTGATCATCTATGGAGGTTGGAACTCTGGATTCCTTCTCTCACTTGAATAAAATGTGATATTCCAAGCATAGCTCTTTCGATTCCTCTTTGGGATACCCAAATAGTGCTCTTGTCCTGTTTTTGTAGGGCCCAGGTCTCTGAGGCATATGTTAGTGCAGGAAGAACAGTGCAGTCGAAAAGATGTGCTCAGAACCGGAGTTCTTCATCCTCTTAACCACTTCTTCAAAGCTCTGGAAGGTGTTATATGCTGCTCTCTTCCTCCTGCGTAGTTCTGGCTCCAAGTCATTCTTCATGTTGAGTTCTTGACCCAGATACACATAGCTGCTACATTCGGAGATGTTCATTTGGTTGAGAGCAAATGGAATGTCAGGGACTAGTTCATTTTTCATGAACATTCTCTTGGTGAGATTCAGCTGCAGTCCGACCATTCCACACTTGCAGTCGATGTTGGCCAGCACTTATGCCACTTGGCTAAAGTTTAGTGTTAATAGAACGATGTCATCAGCGAAGCAGAGATGGTGTAGTTGCCAACCATCTATCTTCACTCCCATTCCTTCCCATACCAGCTGTCACATGACGTTTTCAAGGTTGGTATTGAAGAATATCAATGAAATGGTATCACCCTGCCTGCTGAATCCCTCTTTACAACAAGGATCACTTCCTGGTGAGATCTTGGTGGTGAATCCTTAATAAAGCTCTCAGAGGATCTTATACCGAGTTTGAATGCCCTGTTTGGCTAGGGCTTCGATGACTGCTTCAGACTCAACAGAATCAAAGACCTTCTTTAAATCGATTAACATTAGACAGAATGGCATTTTGAACCCTTGTGAAACTTCAATGAGCTTGGTCACTGTGTGGATATGGTCCATTATGCTGAATCCTTTTCGGAACCTGGATTGCTCGCATGGTTGTCCTTTGTCTATTCTATTCAGGATGCCTATTCTATTCAGGGTGACTGGAGTGAACAACTTGTAGACAACGGACAACAGGCAGATTGGGTGGTAGTTGCTGATGTAGTGGATGTCTCCCTTCTTGTACAACAGAACGGTCCTGCTGGATTTCCATTGCATACAGACAAGTGTAGGATAACATGTGGTTTGTCTTTTTAGCCTTGCCGTAGGGAACTTAGTTTACCTTAGAGCAATGGTCTTTCTGTGTGAACACAGGAAGACAGTTAATAATATGCTTTGTAACTTGGGAGCTGATTGACTCCAATAATATTTACTCCCGGGCATCTGCTTTCTCAACTCAGTTGCCCTTAGTTCCTAACACCCCAAAAGCAGGGTCCCGACAAGGGATGGAATGGACCTAGGGAAAGCTGTGAGTTACCCTGGCATCAAAATGGGCCAGGCCAAAGCGCAACAATACTCAACTATAAGTTGAGAGCATGGTCATAGACAAATGCTGTCATGATCCAAAAGTAACTATGAGACTAGGACCCTGCTGGAGTTAGGAAGACTAACCTGGCCTGAGGACTGTGGTCTGGAATATATAGTGAATGTCCTCAGAAAGAAACAAACTTTAGTTTATATCTCTTACTGTGCTCATACAGAATGGCATTACTAGAAATATTAGAACTAAATTCACTGTAACTATTTAAGTGGATTATTAACTTAAAAGCAAGCTCTCAGAAGCACGTGGCCACAAGTGGCTGCGTGATATCTTTAGCCTGCTTCTCCCTTTGGGAGAAACTGGCAGTCTTCTGAGAGTTTCCTGCCCACATGGGACAGTGTTGCAAGCTTCCCATGGTGTATTTATTTATTTATTTATTTTAAAACTTTTTATTAAATCACCATGTGGAAAGTTACAAAGTTCTCAGGTTCATATGTCAGTTATACAATATTCAAACACCCATCCCTTCACCAGTGCCCATATTCCACCACCAGAAACCCCAGTATACCCCCCGCCCCCACCCCCTACTCCCTACTGTATAACTAATGAATTTCACTTCATTTTTTCTTTACCTTGATTACATTCCATAATTCAACACAAAAATCACTAGAGTTGTTGGAGTTTCCAACCAAGAGAGACAGACCTACTACATTTGATAATTAGTTTTTCATTGCTGGAAATGAAGAGATATGTAGCCCCACTGCTACAAGTGCATAACTCTCTCTCTCTCTCTCTCTTTTTTTTTCCTTTTTCCTTTTCCCATTTTTTTTTCTTTTTCCCCCTCATCCCCCTTCCTGCGCCTCATAGTATGGTGTACGCCACGCCGCGTCGGCCAGCGTGGGGCTTTTGCTTAGTTCGCAGTCCAGAGAGGTGGCTGCTACATTAAAAACCTTCAATATTTCAACAAAAACTTACTGTTATTATTTGGAGTTTCCCCCCCAAGTCAGACCTGTTCAAATGGAACCGTTTCACATTGCTGACAATTATAAATGTTAAGTTGTGCGGACGCTGCTGCGTCCGCGTGGTTTTGGATTTCTGTATAAAGTCCAGGGAAAATTCTGCCAGAAATTACATAGCCCAGCTCACAGTCCCAGTGCATTGCTGTAAGAAGTCTCTGAATTCAAAGTCTTTAGGCGCAGAGTGTCCGATTCGCGCTCAGCGGCTCCGGATTTATCTGGGCCGAGGGCGTGCCGGTTACGCCCCCTTCTCATGAGTTCCTGGGAGCCCCACAAGTAAAAACCGAATACCTGTGGGTTTGGAGTCACAGAAGATGGCGACTGCCACGTGGGTGCCGCCAGGTCGCTGCTTTCCATGCAGGAAGACAGGGTGGGGAGGAAAAAAAATCCACCCCCGGCAGCACAGAGTTGTAGCCCAGTTCGGTGTCCCAGTTCATCGCTATCGGATGCTGCGCTGGATGCCCGAATGTGTTACATCTCTAGAATCAAAGTCTTTAGGCGCAGAGGGTCCGATTCGCGCCCCCATGGTGTATTTATATGCAAAATCCAATAACAAGCTGGATCTCATTTCTGTGACCCTGAAGAGCCCCCAGTTCAACATCGTTGGGGGGGCCAAGTCCAGATGGACTTCTAAGATCTCAAGGAAAAGATGAAATGAGATGTTACTGGGCCCACCCGAGAAATTTACATTTAATGGGCTATCATGATCGTGACCATGATTAGCTGAGAAAGGAAGAAAGGGACACACCCTGACACACCCTTGTTTGGCTCCCACCCTTGAGCAGATCTCCTTAGATGAGATTTCCTTAGATGAGATTTTGTTAATCTGCTCAAAAAATGGTCTTACCCTTCTTTGTTGATTTGTTAATGTTCAACCCACCTTTGTGCTACTGCCCTATGTAATTTGCCAAATAAACTAAGACAGTGAGGGCACTGACGGGAGACAGAAGAAGACAGAAGAGACAGAGAAGGAGACACACGAGAGGACACAGGAGAAGAACAGAGAAGACACAGAAGCAGTGACAGAGAGAGGTTGGAAGAGACCACAGGAGAGACTACAGAGGCAGAGACAGAGAGACAGAGAGAAGAGAGCACAGTGGCACACACAGAAGCAGAGCACAAGGAGGAGCCGTCCTGATCCGGTTCATACACAGCGGCTTGAGAACACTGAACGCAAGCAGCATGTGTGAGAGAGAATTGCCCCGAGTGCCCGAGGACAACAGAATGACTCGATGCATCATCGAGTCTCCCCCTCTTGCATGCGCTGCCCTTGTGATTATTTACAGCAAAGAATAAAATAATTTATCTTTAAAAAGGTACTGGGGATGGAAAAATAGTATAGCAGTAGGACGTTTGCCTGACTGGGGTTCAATCTTCAGCATCTTGAAGCACTGCCAGAAATAATTCACAAGTACAGAAGTAACTGAATACAGGAGTAACCCCTGAATAAAAACAAACAAAAAAGTACTAATAATTTACTTTCTATGGAATTGCCAAGAAGATGACAGCCTCCTGGTCCAGGTGCATGCTACTGAATAGGAATGAAGTTACTGGGAGTTATAACTGTTGTTGTTATGGTTTAGGTAAATTTAAGCATGGTTTGTCACAAACAGACATGGAAATCTCAGAACAGTTAACCCAAGCACATTCTACCATTCAATAATTCCCCCATGAAGCCAGATCTACTATATTGCAGATGGTGGAGCAAATAAGAGCACAGATTCACTGCAATTGTCAGGACTCAAAGGCAATTCCTACTTCTGAGGAGTTGGGTAAATCTTTTAACATTTGTGTTCCTCAGTTTCCTCACCTTTGAGATAAAGTTATAATAGTATTTATTTTACTATTCTGGGGGTTACTTGATAGTAGAACACCTGCCTTGTAGGCATAAGGCCTTGAATTATATTTCCAGCACTGCCCCACATGCCTAGTAACAACACCACAACAAAAGTGTATCACAACCAAGTGAGTGTGGCCACATGAAATCTAAAGTATGCAACTCCCAGTCAGCATGACAACCATGTGTGTAAACTCTACACCAAGTATGTTGTCATCAGCCATGATAACAACAACAAATGGAAGTGGGAGAAATAATACAGCACATACTTCATGAAGTTAGAACAAGGAGTAAATAAAATAATCTATGTAATTTGTGCGTGCGAGAAATGTGTGTCACAGAGTAGACACTTAACAAAGGCTAGTTATCTATAGCTAGCTATTGTTGATGTTCGGATCTGACATTGTCTGTATCGGGTGCTTTATGTGTCTTTACCGAAGAAATGGCATGTCAAATTTTGGAAGGGAGGATGTTGGGAACGACATATCCATCCTGTGGAATTTGGTATATGGGAGGGTGGACGAGTCTGTCAAAGAGATCCGAGTAGAAATCATGAATAATCCTCTCCATTGCCCTTCTGAAGATGTGATAGATCCATCACAATGTCGGAGTGTAGTCATCTTGGTCTTGTAGTTGGTGAAGGACAGGCAAACATTGCGAATACTTTTCCCGGCTTCTGTCACATCGGCCAACACTGCTGCTGTTCTTTCTTTGAGATCTTCCTTTATCGTTTCTCTGCACAACTTTTCGAGCTCAGACATTAGCTTATGATTGCCTGAGGCTCATACCAATCCACCTTGGCTAATGAGCTCAAGAGTTTCTGGAAACTGTTTGTGGTCTTTCCACTCTCAACTTCCTCGAGCAGTCCTGGAGGTGCTGAACCAGTCTATCGTATTCCTCGTTGATGTTGTCAACAAGGACATCTTCCCCCATTGTCGCAATAGTGCCAAAGAGCTCCCAGTTGGTGGTCATTCTGGGAGTTCTCTTCATAAACTTAAACTTTGCAGTCCTTTCTCTCCGCTCTGTGAAGTAGAATTTTTCATGAAGGAGACAGTGGTCCAATCCTGTTTAGAATTTGGGGACACCAGTGACATCAGTCAGGAAAAACCATCAATTGAATATGATGTGGTCAATTTTGTTGTGAAACTGTCCACTGGGAGACTCCCATGTCCAATGTTTAGATTCAGCCCTCTGAGACTGTGAGTTATCATGGATGGTCTTGGTCGACATGATGAACTCAGACAGTTTCTCACCCTGTTTGTTCCATTTTAGGTCATGGTCCCGATGTGGAGCTCTTCAGGCGACCTTCTCGGTCCTATCTTGGCATTAAAATCTCTGACAATGATCTTTTAGAAGGTGTGGTCTTCTTTATAGAACTTCTACAGCTCCATGGAGAACTTCTCAATTTCTTCTTCATCGTAGTTGGATGTTGGTTCGTAGATGATGAAGATAAAAACTTGCAGTGAGACACATCTATTCAAGTGTAATCATCCGATTCGGGTTGTTTGTCATTTGAATGAATCAATGCTCATGGCCAAGTTCATGTTGACAAGGACACCGACACCACCTCTGTTGCCTCTGTTGTCACATGTTCCAAGGAAGAGTTCTTCTCCAGTGTCGAAAATGGAGTGATGTGATCGATACCTTCTCTTTTCGGTAAGACCAATGATATCATACCTGATCTTCTGTGCTTACCCCATCAGGTCCCCGATGGATGCTTCTGATGCTAGTATACTTGCATTGAAATACTGAAATACTGATAAATAGTGTTAGTAAGTGTTTAAAGTGTTGGCACGTTTTAGTCTTGCCTTTTAAAGAAGCTCACTTAATGCTTGTCAATAAAACTGTATATCTTCCCTTCAAATTTCAATATAGTCCACCTGAATAAAGTATTATTAGTCAGGTGTTCATTTCTTTCAGCTTTTACAATCTTCTCCACTACATAGATTCTCAATTGTTAAATATATTATGAATATTAAGGGATTTCTTTAGTATGTGTGTTTCTCGTTTGGTCTTGCTGTTACAATATTTTCTCTCTGCCTTTGATTTTTGTTATTTTGATTATAGCATGTATTGTATTTTTATTTTCTATTTGAATCTCAGTGAGCTGGTACCAAAAAATCTGGGCATCTGTCCTCCTAATCTATGAGAAAATCTTACCTACAGTTTCTAGGACTACTGTGTTTTCATTGAATTCTCCACCCTGTTCCTTAAAGAATCTGACGATTCTTATATTATTCCTCTTTAAATAATCCCAAAGTTTCCTGGTGTGCTATTAATTTTTTTTCAGACTTCTTATTTTCTGATGGTTTATAGAGGTTTCCTTTATCCTTTCTTGGAGCTCACTTTTTTTACCCTTAGTGTTCTTTTATTGCTGTTGATACCTTCCTTGAGTTATCTTTGTTTGAACTACCCATAAGTTCTGTCACTTCTGATTGAAGTTTTCTCCATTCTGCTCACATATATTTTATACCTGTGCCATTAAAATTTTTGAGCTCATTCAATATTTGCATCATGGTGTTCCTAACATCTTTATCTGTGAGGCTGTAGAGCTTGTTGGTGCCAATAGGACCTTATGAACTATTGTGTCCACTCCTTGGTCTTCGTAGGCTTTTAAGCAGCTTACAATTGTGTATGTTGATTTCTGGAATGAATTTTCATAGTTTCCTCCCGTAAAATTGTCCTTATTGATTCAAACCCTAAACTTAGAGAAGGATACCCTCAGAATATGGAGTTTCATGGCAATACTGGTGTTCTCTGTGTGAAGTTGACAGAATAGAGGTTTCCTATTACATTGTATTCTGGTATTAGAGGGTAAACTAAGGGCTCCACTCAGCCCGCTATGAATCTCTGTTAACTTGATCTTCAAGCTGGGGTCTTTGTATCCTTCCAGGTTCCATGCTGGTTCTGAAGGATGCCCACTCTATTGACATTGGATTGAGACCCTATTTTTACTGAGATTGAAATTAGTTAGAAAGACAGATATTAATATTAATAATGACAATGATAAAAAGGACATTTGGGTTCCCTGGAAACTTAAAAAAAATATATATGTCATATGGAATAATAGCATTGGTTTCACAAGAAAAATAACAAAACAAATCCTGTCCTAGATGTATTTAACCAGAACCTTTATTTTAATGAGATCCCCAGAAGAAGGTGTAGACTAAAATTTGAGAACAATTGATCTACAATAAGTTGAGTATTTCATATGAATTACTTCAATAAAGATGTCTAACCTTATAAAGGAGGTATTAAAGTATACCACCATTCAATACCTAAGACCTTGAAGTGAAGGTAAGTCAACAAATTTTCTTAGTAATGCAAACAGTAAAATAGTTAGATCGTTTGAACAACAGTAGATCCACTTTGTTCTCTTACTCAATGTATCTAACAACACAAAAGGAAAGGAAAGAAAAGAAAACCAAGAACAACTTAAAAAATGAGCTTAACATTTGAAAACTAGCACTACTTCATTCTGAAACAATGAAAAACCAAGGGCAAATCACCTTTTTAATTCAACAATTGTTACAATTGCTCTACCCAACTTCATGAGGAGCTATCTATGACATTCTGCTAATCCATCTCCAGAGAGTAAAATTCATTACTAAGTTCAACAGGTGACAGATCTTGTGTGCCTGCTCAGATTCACAACTAAAATACACTTTTCGTTCTTTTCACCACTATTTGAATTAGTCCAATTTTATGTAGGGAACATTTAAAATGTACTTCAAAATTGCATCAGTATACAGACATGAGTTAGATAATAGAAAAAATGTCATGTGGGCAATAGTAAAAAAATGTTCTGAAATTTAGTTAGTTCAGTCATTTTAGAAATAAATTATTCTAGCTAAAATAAAAACAAAATTGTTTTCAAGAGTTAAAGGCACTACTTCCGCATTTAGTTTTAAGATCACTTCATTTTAAGAGTAAGCATGTAGAATATGTAAAATCCACTTGTTTGCTTTAAAAAGTATAAGACAATTTTCACCAATGTGTATAATTGATTCCAAGTTTGTTTCTAAAAACTAACTCAAAATTAAATGACTTTATTCAAAAGAGAAATGTGGCAAAAACTCTGAAGCTAAAGAACTTGTTTTTCCCCTTCATATTTAGAAAGTTAGGCCAGATAACCTAATAAATTGCTTTAAAGGCTACAGGGGCCAGTTCTACATGTACAAAGGATAGAGTGGCTTTCCCTCGAATTATTATAATAATCCAAAATAGTTTCTATTTCTCTCTTCCATGTGAACATGCTGGTACTATTCATAAAGTTGTAACAGAATATTTTTTTACAAGGGACATTTTTAAAAGTTTTATTTTCAAGGTATTTTTATAGCACTGGTACCTAAGTTAACTTACTTTCCTAAGCATTAAAGGAATCACTTGAATTTTTATTTGGGTACAATGCGGATATTTTCTGTGCTTTTAAGTATGAAACTAGTATGAGAATAAAAATGCAAAACTAGCAAGTTCTCAGCAAGCGGCCTGCTAGGGACATTGTGAAAAAGGATAGTGTTATAGGGTTCTACCCTTATAAAGTGAAATAAAGTGGCAGTTTTCAAAATGTATATACTCATGGTATATAGTAAGTTTGGAAAGTTCATACTTGTTTACATAGATTATAGTGCTTGTGGAATATTGTGTTGATAAAGGCAAGCTATTTTAAGATGACAAGAATCAAGAGAACAAGAGAACCGAAGAATTGAAGGGAGGATGTTGACTAATATATTGGAACTTAGAAACTACTCATTCCCACAAAATCCAGTGGTTCTTCAAAACTTGGGTTTTTATGATACAGGTCTGTAATACGAGTTTTCTTACTATTTGTTAAAGAATCACTGAGATAATCTTAGGCATCATTCAAAGTATACATATTAAAAGTAAAGTTGCATTAACTTATCAAGAACAGCTAAGCCAAAATATTTCAGTTAATTAATCTAATTTTTCATTCCTATACAGTTTAATTGGCAATGGAGAGAAGATGCTAGTAATATAGTTAGTCTACTTTTATTGTTAGATTTAGTGTTCTTGTGAATCTAAAAGGCAGAGGAATGTGTTGAACATCTACGTAGTCTGCTATAAACTGTGTTTTTTTTTTCTAGCTAGTTGACCAAGAACACAAATACTCACATGGTGTGGTATAAATTGAATTGTTTCCTTATAATATTATTAAATTAATGGTTCTGTCATATTTTCTAGGTAACTAATTCTTTTGTACTTTATCAAGTACTTGTAATACTATATCAAAACAGATGTGTTTTATCATCTATGGTAATGTCAGTGAATAGTACCTGTTCAACTCTACATCACTTTCACTGTCACTGTCATCCCGTTGCTCATTGATTTGCTTGAGCAGGCACCAGTAACATCTCTCATTGTGAGACTTATTGTTACTTTTTTTAGCATATTGGATATGCTATGGGTAGCTTGCCAGGCTCTGCCATGCGGGCAAGATACTCTTGGGAACTTGCTGGGCTCTCCAAGAGGGGCGGAGGAATCGAACAATCGTGCAAGGCAAGCTTTACCTCTGTGCTATCGCTCCAGCCTCAAATCTACATATGCTTTACAACATCACTTTTGCGTTTGCAGTACTCTCAAAATAGAGAGCACTTATTTTATTATCTCAATATACTACCAAAACACTAACTTTAAAAAGGCAACCATAAAAACATAATGCCCAAAGACATATTAGATTGAGACAGAAAAAATATTATTGTGGCTAAAAGAGCAGATATTTTTTAAAAAAAATTTTACAAGTGCTTTATATATCTTGAATATTAACCCTTTGTCAGATAAGCACTGGCAAAACATTTTCTACCTGTCCATGGGGGTGTCTATTACGATCATTTCTACTGAAGTGTAGAAGCTTCTTAATTTGATGCCGCCTCATGTGTTTATCATTGCTTATGTCTTATTGGTCAATGGCAATGAATTACTGAAGATGCTTCTGGTTCAATGTCATGAAGCTTTTTGCCTATGTTTTTGTAAATGTAATTTTTTGAATTCAAGTTCTATACAAAAGACTTGGGTCTTTTTAAATTATTTATTTATTTATTTATTTTGCTTTGGGGTCACACCCGGTGATGCTCAGGGGTTATTCCTGGCTCTGCACTCAGGAACTACTCCTCGAAGTGCTTGGAGTTACTTTTTGGGATGCTAGGAGTACTATATGGGATGCTAGGAATCGAACCAGGGTAGGCCCCATGCAAGGCAATGCCCTACCCACTGTACTATTGCTCCAATCCCTTGATACTCAGGTCTTTAATCTGCCTTGAGTTGACCTTTGTGCATGGTGCAAAATGAGGTCTGAAATATTTTTATTTTTTTAAGATATGACTGAGCAGTTTTTCCATCATTATTTGTTGAAAACACTTTCTTTTCTCCACTTCATACTCCTTGCCACTTTGTCAAAGATTCGCGGTCTGTATAACTGCTACCTCTGAACTGACAATTTTATTTTATTGGTCTGAGAGTCTGCCTTTATTCCAATGAGAGTCTGCATTTATTCAAATCCTACATAAATTTCAACAGCAATTAGTCTATGTCTTTCAAAAATGTCTTGTGTATTTTTATCAGAACTGTATTGAAACTGAATAGTTTTTTCAATCAGATTGCCATTTTGCAACATTTATTTTTCCAACCCATGAGCAGGGGATGTTTCTATTACCTTGTATTTTCTATCTGCTTTTATTTCTTTCAAATTTATTTCTTTTTATGGTTTTCTTTGTATAAGTCTTTTACTCCTTTGTTAAGCTGATTCCTAGTTACTTGCTTTTTCAAGGTGCAATTGTGAATGGGATAATTTTTATTTATCTCTCTTCTATTTCATTGTTCACATATAGAAATGTCATGGATTTCTATGTGTTGATTTTGTTGCCTGCCAATTTACTGCTCAAGTTGATTGTTTCTAGGAGCTTTTCAGTAGAGTCTTTAGGGTTTTCTAAGTATAGTATTATGTCACCTGCAAATATTTTGTTTTTTTTTCAAATCTCAATGCTCTTAATATCTAGTAATAAATTTTTCACATTATAATAATCTTTTACTATCATACATAATAAATTTAATATATTAAAACAATAAACCCTATCCAAAAACAGAGAAAAGTAGTGAAGAGAAATTTCCTCATGGAAGACATAACAGTGGTCAATAGGTATATAAAAATGCAAAGCAAAGTTAGATATAATATGATATCTCATATGTGCAATATAAAGGAACATAATGTATAACAAATTTCCAAAGGCATCAGAACTTGAGGCCTCATCTACAGATTAAGTTTATGTTGATATGTGGTCAAGATTGAGATGAAGGAGAGATTTATTGAGGATGACTATGAGACAATGGTGGAGGGAAATGAAAAAGGGTGGAGAGTGTGATGTTGGAATGTTGCTTGCATGAAGCCTTGTCATTAATAGTACTGTGCCTAAGATTGCAGTACCTAAATTTTTTTTAATTTTATTGAATCACCATGTGGAGGGTTACATAGTTCTCAGGATTATGTCAATTACACAATACTCAAACACTTCCCTTCACCAGTGCCCCTATTCCATCACCAACCACCCCAGTATACCTCCCGCCCACTCCCGCCCCCCCCGTCCCCGCCCTTGTAAGTGGTAAGTTTCACTTCGTTTATGCTTTATCTTGGTTACATTCTAGGTTTCAACACATAACTCGCTATTGTTTCTGGGGTTTCCCCCCAAAAAGAAAAAGACAGTCCTATTGTCAAGGAATCATTTGATAGTTCTCCATTGCTGAGAATGTAAAGATATTAAGTCCCGCTGTTTGTTACATAACTTTTCTATTTTTTTCCCCCTCGTCCCGCGCCACCGAGTTCACGCCTGTTTAGTATTCACCACGCTGCCTGACAAAGGAAAAAAAAACGAAAAAGATGGTTATTTCCCGTCATCAGCCGGCGTGGGGCTCTGGCTTAGTTAATAGTCTGGTAGAAAGTCTGCAGTTTCTGGAACCAAAAGTAGTGTGCTGGTATCGGCCCCGGCTCGAGATTCCACCAGCATCCCGCTGTTCCATGTACATAATACTTTATTCCCTTGTATCCCATTCCCATGCCACCAGGTCCGTGTCAACTTAATGGACATCATACTATGATTAACGCCACGCTGCGTTTCTTCCCGAGAAAGAAGGATATTTCTTCTCAGCTGGCGTGGGGATATGGCTTAGTTCAATCTAGAGAGATGGCTACCACTTTGGTTGCCTTCAATATTTCAACAAAAAACTTACTATTCTTGTTAGCGTTTCCCACCAAAGTCCGACCCGTTAAAAAGGAACCATTTCATATTGCTGATGATTAGATGATATTAGGTCGCGCTGCCACAGCAGTGGCCGCGTGGTTTTGAGTTTCTGTATAAAGTCCAGGGAAAATTCTGCCTGAAATTCTATCGCTACAATCTTTTACCTGTTTATGGTTCTCATAAGATGGGAAAACCTAGAGAAATACCGGGTCCCCGCACGGGCGGCCTGTCAGAAACGCTCAGTTCACATACTGCAGGTTGTTCAGTGGGCTGCTGGTGTCCAAAGCAGCTCCCTTGTCCTCCTCGGTCATACTGGAGAGGCGGGTGCAGCGAAGTGGGAAAGTGGGGTGGAGGCTGTGCTGTGCCCAGGAGAGGTTGAGAGAGAGAGAGAGAGATTAAAAAAAAGAGGAACACCAGGCCCCTGCACCAGGCCTGGCGGAAACGCTCAGTTCACATACTGCATGTTGTTCAGTGGGCTGCTGGTGTCCACAGCAGCTCCCTTGTCCTCCTCGGTCATACTGGAGTGGCGGGCGCGGCGAAGTGGGCAGTACCTAAATTTTTTAAACGTAATTATATTTGGCATAATTCTCCTCTTATTTCCCATTTATTTCCTTTATTCCATTTATTTTCCCTCCCCCCTATATCTCTTTGCTCTCCATTTTTTAAATTTCATAAACACATGTATGAAGATAACCCGAATTATTTCCAAATTAGCATCTTATGTAAAATATTTCATATCCTAAAAGCAAATGCATATTATTTAGGCCTGAAATTATTTGTGTTTTGATTGAACCACAAATATGATGTGGCAAGGAATTGCATAGCATATACCATTCTGAATTGTTTCATAGGGTTTAGGAAAATAGCTCAAAGTTCTACAGTGCATGCATTGAATGAACTAGCTCCCAAGTTTGATGTTTGGTCCCTGAGTCAACATGGTCTTACGTTCTCCCTGAGCATTACTAGATATAGATTTGGTGTTCTTTCAGCATCACTGAGATCAAAAATAACTGCAGAGAAGAAAAGTGCCTGTCATAGAGGCAGGGGAGAGGGAGGCATGATGGAAACAACTGGAGACATAGCTGGTAGGAAATGTGAAGAGATGGGTGTGGATGTATTATATAACTGAAATTCAATCATCAACAATTTTATAACTGTATCTTATTGTGATTCCATTACAACAATAAATATTTTTTTCAAAAAAAGAATTATACTTCTATCTCTCAGAACTGAAATTTCAAACACAAAAAACTAAACCCAGAAAACTAGACCAAGTATTTATGGGTGTGGTTCATGGCATGTTATTCCTCTACCCTCTAATAAATAAGTTTTATAGTTCTCCATTTCATATCAGTTCAGTTATTCCAGGATATTCTGTGAGTATCATGATTCTATTGGAGTCAGATGGATAGTTCGGGGTGTCCAGGACACATTTTGTCATATTCTACAGAACTTGGAACAGTGAGATGTGTATGAGCTATGTAATATGGAGGCTGAAGAGACAATACAAGGTCTTAGGTGCGTATATGCCTCCAGCATCTTAACATTCAATTCCTGGCAGCATAGGGTTCACCAAATATTGCTAAGTGAATTCCTGGAAGCCCTGGGCTCCCAGGAGTGGTCTAGGCCATAATCTCAGGCCCTCCAGTTTAATTACATGCCCAGTTGGCTGAGAATCACTGGGAGCTGCCAGGAGCTTCACCCCAAATAGAAAATACTCTTTTACATGCTTACTGGCCATCCCTATGCTCTCTTTGTTTCTATTCATCCCTTCTTTCTAATCTGTGATAGGATTGTTAGTATTTTTGATGTGGAGTCTTATAGTTTTCTATTTGTTGTGGTATAAGGTTTTTGGCTGATGTATTGTGTGCAAATATTTTATCTCCATTTGTAACAATGTCTTTTTATTTTAACCCAAATTTCTTTTTTTGGGTTTTGTTTTATTTTTTATATTAATTTATTCTTTTATTGAATCACCATGTGGAAAGTTACAAAGTTTTCAGGTTTAAGTCTCAGTCATACAATGTTCGAAGACCCATCTCTTCACCAGTGCACATATTCCACCACCAAGAATCACAGTATACCTCCTCCCTCCCCCCATCTTCCCTTCCCAGCCCCGCCCCCCGCCTGTGTAACTGATAAATTTCACTTTACTTTCACTTTACTTTCACTTTACTTTGATTACATTCAATATTTCAGCAAAAAACTCACTATTATTGTTTGGAGTTTCTCTCCCCTAAAGTCGAACCTGCTGTAAAGGAATCATTTGATACTTTGTTTTCCATTGCTGAGAATGAAGAGATATGAGGTCAAGTGGCCTCACTAGCAGCCACATGGTTTTGGATTTCTGTATTTTAGTATTTAAGTAACTAAGTCCAAAGAAATATCTGCCAGAAATTGTATCATTGCAAGCTTATACCTCTCAGTTACTTTATATTCCACATATGAGTGCAAACTTTCTATGTCTGTCTCTTTCTTTCTGACTCATTTCACTCAGCATGATACTTTCCATATTGATCCACTTATATACAAATTTCATGACTTCATGTTTTCTGACAGCTACATAGTATTCCATTGTGTAGATGTACCAGAGTTTCTTTAACCAGTCATCTGTTTTTGGGCACTCTGGTTTTTTCCAGATTGTGGCTATTGTAAACAGTGCTGCAATGAACATAGAAATGCAGATGTCATCTCTACTATACCTTTTTGCCTCTCCGGGATATATTCCCAGGAGTGGTATTGCTGGGTCAAATGAAAGCTCAATTTCTAATTTTTTGAGAATCGTCCACATTGTTTTCCAAAAGGGCTGGACCAGTTGGCATTCCCACCATCAATGAAGGAGAATCCCTTTCTCCCCACATCCACGCCAACACCAGTTGCTTTTGTTTTTTATTAACCCAAATTTATTAACCTAAATATTCATGAACAGATTAATGGATAAAGAAGTTTTAGTATCTATACTAAATGGAATGTTATGCAGTCCTAAGAAAAAAAATGAAATCTTGCAGTTTGCTCTTAGGTGGATGGAACTAGAGGGCATTAGTGTAAGGAAACTGTACCCAAAGGATAAAGAGAAAAACTGCCAATTTTACTTATCTGTGATATACAGAAAAACAAAACAAGGGAACAGACATCACTGAATGATGACAAACCCTTAGGCTGGGGTGATAAAACTGAGATTACCAATCAGGTGTCGATAGGTTGGGGGAATTGAGAAGGCTGTCTAGAAGTAGTTTGAGGAAATTGGGGAAGGGGCCATTAAGTACACTTTGGTGGTACTGAGGAGTGGGATTACGGACATCAAGATCATAAATGCTAACACTATTATAAAGTTACTTAAACTGTAATAGTGTTTTAAAATTTTGTAGTAAGTCCTTCTATTAATTATAGAACCAATCAGTTTTGAATTGTTTTATCACTGTCAATATGACTGAGTTCATAAAATATGTAAATATAGCATTAAATACTTTTTGTGAATATATCACTATTTTATAACATTTACTATCGATGGTATTTGTAATTTCTTGTATTAGGTATTCACTGAAAAATAAAGTGTTATTTCTATTTCAGTTGACATCTGGCCTGTATTCAGCTACTAGTTTCTTTGAATTTCTTGACCAAAATCTCAGTGACTTACACTAGAGATTTACAAAATATACTCAGTGTTTGTTATACTTAAAATTATTTTTAATAATTTTATTCTGGAGAATAAAACTTACAACATCCTGTCAAGTATTTCTATGATGGTTATTAAAATACATTTTTATGTCAGGGTAGATTTAAACCATATGTCTTATTTGCTCTTATTTAACACATTCAACTACTTCTTTACAAGACAATTAATATTCAGAAAGCCACATGAACACCCTCTTAAAAATAATTTCATATGCTTCTTTAAGCATAAAGTTATGCATTTCCCCCACCTGCCAGCATTGAGCACACCAGGAAGCATTTATATTTAGCAAGAACTTAGACCTCATACAACCAGAATCATATCAAGAGTTGGCAAGTTTATAATTTGTTTGAATGAGAATTGAATTAGAAGTTAGAATGCTTAATGCTTTAGTTATTTTTTTTTTTGGCCATTTTTCTTCTGTTGTTTTTTTCTCAGCTATTTAAACAATTAGAAAATTGGATATCAAGCAGCATTTATCTAGGTATTTTAAAACTGTGCCAAAATAAAAGCTAATCATTTTGTAATCATTTTGTAATCAGTATGCATAGAAGAGAAGAAGCAGCAGTAAAGCAGTTGCTGCATGTTTGCTGACAAAATATTTAATCCAAACATTTAATTTCAATCTGCCACTGTTCTCAGTCAGTATAATTACTTTAAGCAAATACCATGTTGGAAAAAATGGTCCCAGCCAATGAAATGTAAATAATACAATATAATCATTGCTGCACTCAAACTCATATACTATAATTTATTTGTATCATTTTCATAAACACGGGTGTAATAAATGTTTAAATTATTATAAACATGTGGATCTAGGTTACACAGATAAAGCATAAAGCATTTGGTTTATTCTTTCTTGTTGCTACATATACCTGAAAAAAAGAAATGCTGAATAAGACAAATCCCAAAGGTCTTCTTAAAATATTAACCAGGGTTAGACAAAGTAAATAATTTATAGGAACTTAGATTTTTTATAAGAACTGGTGATAAAGGTAAGAATAATTTATCTAACATATATGAATATATGTTAATTATAATATGTTTAAAATGGTAAAATATTTAAAACTAAATTCCTAACAGGTATGTTGTAGAAAAAATATATAAAAACAATATAATCTCTACCTTAAATTAAATATCCTCAACATATTTGATGCATGGAAAGTATTGTATTTTGATATATTTGGTGGCATTTAGTAGAAATTTAAATCATGTAAATTGAGAATGCAGTATAATTTCTCAAGATGGTATCCAAAATTCCTAATATTATAGTAAATTATGTCAGATGTAAGGAGATGTTTTTCTGTGTTTTGGGATTGATATATTTTGGAATGGATAATATAGGAGTGTACGTGGCTGTCCCTGCTTTGATACCTGAAACTGCATATGGTCCCAGTGCACCAACAAGAGAGCCCGAATCACCACTGGGTATAATGTCACAGCCTCTACTTACAAATAAAACATATTTTCTACCTTTACTTATTGGTTAATTTGTTTATTAAATATACTGGGTGGCAAGCTCCCAAGTGCTTAGGGGTTCATTAGGCCACTCTAAGTGACTGTGTGATTCTCAGCCAATGACTATGATTCAGAGTGAAGGCAGAATATAAATGAAGTGCTTCTTGGGTTCTTCTGTGCCAAGCACCATCAGGGTCACCCAGTAGAGGTCATAGCGTCTAGAGTTACATGGCTGCCAGGGATCAAACTGGGGTTAGTAGTATGGCAAGGCAGGCATACTAACCCCTATGCTATTTCCTCAGTTTCTCTGCCAAATTTTTTGTGTAGTACCGTAGAGGGGAGAATACTTAATGTTCCCATTGCCTTCTGACTAGAAATCAGGAAGGCAAGAAAATCCATATTTGATATTTTCAGTATTTTTGTGGAGGAATTCTGCAGCAGGTAAAGGTGAGAAGTTTACAAAGAGCTCTTATGCAGAAAACTAGTAGTGGTTCTCAGTAGATCTCACTATATAACACTAACACGAAAATTTCATTAGTGATATTTCTTATGATGATACTTGTTAATAAAGAGCCAAAGAATCTCATTATTGTTGGATTGTTTTTCAATGTTTATGTTTTAGTAGCATATTGAATACACCAAGGTAGCTTGCCAGGCTCTGTTGTGTGGGTGGGATACTCTTGGTAGTTTGCTGGGCTCTTTTGGAGAGGGACAGAGGAATTGAAACCAGGTAGGTAGGCAGGCCGGCTGGCCTAGTGCAAGGCAAATGCCCTACCCGCTGTGCTATCGCTCCAGCCATATACATAACAAAAGCAAATAAACTGGCAAAATTCAAGAGTTGTCCCTATTTAAAGTGAAAATGACGGCAGCTGCTGGAGGAGAGAGTGGGGTACAAGTCTCACAATGGAGCCCTTATTGGTGCCCGATCAAACAAATCATGAACAACGGGACCACAGTATTACAGTGCTATATTTTAGTAGAGGCTGAATCTGAATTGTGATTGAGTGATAGATGCCATCTAAATCTCATTTGCAAATCTATGGTTATGGACAGGTTGTCAACTTGCCTCGCCTGGTCTTGACGAACATTAGAAGCACTTTTAGGACTATTTAGTTGCTATTTTAACTAGGGAGGCTTTTGTTGAGATGACTAGGGAAATGACTTTGTTGTAATGTGTCCTACACTACCCCTTTTCTCCTATCCTAGGCACATTTTAATGGTCATGACAGAGAACTAAGAGCAAAATTATGAACACAAGAATTATGTTCAAGTCCATGCATTTGTAATTTCCATTAAGTTCTCAGTGGCCAAATCATGTGTCAAAGTAATTCAGGAAACACATCTGTTTTCTAAAATACATGGCAAAGATTTCAGACAGAAAGAAGTAAAGAATTTCAGATTTAAAGTAATGTGTTTACCAAATCATTCCTTGGAAAGTGAGATATTAAAAGTCTTTAACTGTACCTCAATTCCCATTTACAAAAGAATCAAGTCCTATCAATGTTTTTCACAAATAGTTTCTCATTTTTTTCTTTTAAGCTCATTATCAGTAGTTTAAAGTAATTTTAAATGAGAATTCTATACTAATATCTTGATTCTTTTCAAATAAAAATAGGAATTCCTTAGTATAATCTATAAATTCCTGAAGATTTTGAACCTTAATTATTTCTGTTTTGTCTTTAACCACACCCTTCACCTTTCAGTTTCTGTGTTTTTGCAGTCCCTAGAACTTACTTTTTTCAGTTCTGTCATAGTTTTGTTGCACATGTTATTTCTTCTTCCAAGAATACTCCTCCATCTGTTTTTTGACTAAATAACTCTGACTCATTCTTCAGATCTCTGCTTAAGTGTCAGTTTTCAACAGTCTTGCCTAACATTCATTATTAGAACCAATCCAATATCTCTAATTTAGATTTTATACTAAGATAAACAATTACTTTGTTGAACTGTCCTAATTAAAATTTTATATTAGTTTCAGTGACCTTTTAAATAAGTCATATATTTTTAAATAATTTTAGAGATACAGAAAAGTTATAAAAATAGCATAGCTGTATGGGTTCTTTGTCAATCTTTACCTAATGTTAACTTTTTATACTATAAAATGCATTTATGAAAACTAAGAAATTAATATTGCTATAATACTGTTAACTAAATATCAAGATTTATTTAGTTTTTACAAGGTTTTTCTGTTTTTTTTTTCTTTTCTGGAATCCAATCCAAGATACCATGTTATGTATAATTGCAGTATCTTTAGCCTCTAATTTATGACATCTTGCTCAACCTTATTTTTTGTTGTTGATCATGACCTTGTCAAATTTTAAGGTATGTTATCAGACATATATTGAATTCTCCTCTGCATGAATTTTCTCAGTCTTTTGTTGTATTTAGAATAGAATTATGGGTGGGTTTTTTTTGGGGGGTCCACATTCAGCAGTACTCAGTGCTTACTTCTGATTCTGTGCTCAGGGTTCAGGACCATACAAGGTGTCAGGGATTTAACCTGGGTTGGTCACATGAAAGGCAAGCTTCCTTCCCACTATACTATTGTCTCAGTCCCATGGTTATGGGCTTTTGCTTAGAATATTACCAAGTTGAAGTACACTTATCATAGTTCCAGATAATAGGTTATGTGCTAGCAGCACAGCTTCTCACTGGTAAGCTCAATAACTTGGATATAGCAGTGTCTGTCAAGTTTTCTCATTTACAGTTAATGTTTTCCATTCCATACTCATTTGAAGTTAGAGTACTATGGAGATTCTGAAAAGGATGAAAATCTTGCAGCTTGCTGCAGTGTGGATGGAATCGAAGGGCATCTTATTGAGCAAAATAAGAAGAGGGAGAAAAAAACACAAGCTGATTTCTCTCTTCTGTGTTATAGAAAACGAGATGACAAGAGAACAGGAGGTATCAAATGATAGAAAATCTTTGGCCCTAGATTATAGTACTGAGAACGCCAAGAATGAAAGGTGTGCTGGGAGGGGATTTCTCAAGGGCATTTTTCAAGTGTCTTAGACACTATAATATTCAAAGTGAGAAGAAACTTGAGTGTGCTAAGAGGTGGAGTACGGAGTAGGAGAGTACCTTAGGATGTCATCTGAGTAAGCTTCCTCAGATGATGGGATTTTAGATGGAAAATTGTAAGTCAGAAAATCTCTATTGACAGGATTAAAAATTACAGTGCCTAAATAGAAAGTTTTTTTAAAGAAAGTTTAGCCACTGAGTACAGACCACATACAAATTACATCTCTCAGAAGGAGGTGTGTCCATAGATTGATAAGTATGCTAAAACTAGCAATTATTTGAGAAAAACTTACAGTTTTCTAAAAACTCAAAAGTTTTGCCTAAAATTTTTTGCATTCAACAATTGATTTTGCCTGCTGAACTTATTATAATGTGCTAATGATTATTCTTTTTATTTCCCTAATTTCTTTTGGTATTCTTTCATCTGGTATAAAGGATTTGTTTCCTTACTTCTGTTTATCTAATATGCTATTTATTATATTAAATATATAGATTTCAAAATTGATTAAATACATTATAGGAGTAATTCATTGAATTCTTTCGAACAACTTATTTTGATGACCATGATATGTTGTTTTAATTGGATTAGTGAATTCTGTTTGCTCTTTATTTTTTATCGCTAGAAATAGATAAGTGAGATAAATGAGACTGGCAAGGAGAATATATTTTGTATGTGTGACAAGGAATCGTTGTCAGACCTGAGTATCAGTAATAAATTATATTAATTTATCTTTTGGGATGTACTCTGAAGTGAGGCTTAGGAGACCTGAAGGCTACTAATTTTATTATTTGACCAGTTTGCCCAACAGTTTAGTGCTAGAGTCCAGGGAGACCTACTGCTTAGGTTTAGGGCCTCTAGGATGCAGGGAGGTACATTTGATGTACTATACCTGGTGGTTCTCAGGAGGCCATGTGGTACTTTGTAGTGGTTCTACAGTTCTTTCCTACATTTCACTTCATATTATTTTGTTTTTATACTAGCAGTTTTAGTTTGATTATGTCAGTTTGTATTATCTCTTTCTCTTAAAAATTTTTCTGAGAAATGCCTTTAAACTGATAGTTATCCTGAGTTCAAAACCCTCAGTCTCACTATTGGGAATGCCAAGGGTGAAAGAAAGAAATTGAAAGGGGGGGGGGGGCGGGTAGGAGGGAAGGAGAGGAGGAAAAAGGAAAAGAGAGTGAGAAAGAAAGTAGGATGGAAGGTTAGTCTTATCACTTTCTGTTGTACCTGCATTTGTCTATTATTTCTTTATAGCTTTTGCTACTTTTTTGATTCTTTTAAAATACAAACTTTTTGCGCTGCCTTTGAGCCCCTGGCACGCCTGCGTGTGGCCCCGGGAGTCAGGCTGCAGCGCCAGAGCACAGGCTCAAGCATTATTGGGGCCGCCAGCCCCCCTTGCAGGCGGCCTTTTTAACCCGAAGCCACACGCTAGCGGGTTTGGGTCTCAGTACCCAGAAACTAGACCGGACCACCCCCACCTCCTCTCAGCAGTCCGCTGGGCTTACCCCTGGCTCTGTTCTAGGAATCAGCCCTGGTGATCCAACCTGGTGGATGCAAGCCACGGACCTGCCTGCTGCCCGAGTGGGATTAAACTTTCCCGAGTTTATGTTTGTCAGTTTAAACAGCTCACAGTAACAGGGTAGCTGAGAAATTGTGTTTTCTATGAGGCTAGGTGCCATACAAGTACCTCAGTGCATGCCTTCATGGTCAAGAAGTACTAGGGGATGAAGATCTGGGTCAATTTTTTATACAGGGTTGGTAGGCAAGGAAGAGTGGTACTCAGTGCTTGGACGTTAGGCAAGTAAGGATGTAAATTGTAGTTTACATTCGCAGAGGCCGATCCGTCCGCCCCTCCTAAGGCTGGCTGGGGAACTAAGTGGCATCTGATTGCCCCATAGGAATTGCTAAGGGACTATAAAGGCTGCTGCCACCTCATGCCCTACTGTGAATAGGTTTCAGCACAAATCACTTAAGATTCTGGTCTAGCAGTCGACATGAGAGATTTATTTGTGAAACACGGCAAGGAATTGTAAATTCCCATATACTACTACTGGGTAAATGCGACCGGTTCCCTGCCTCCAGTTACTGCACAGGAATTAGAAGGCCTAGTGAACAGACATGCGGTCTTCGAGGCAAAATGTCGCCAAACTAATGAGAAATTAGAACAGTACACCACTGGAATGGTCAGTTGACTTAAGTCATGTTTAAATGGTGCAATTACAATCAAGGAAGGGTTTAAATATGTTTTTTTCAATATATTACTTTCTTTAAAGTCATTCAGGCAGGTGCTGTTTTAAAGAACCATTATTAGCTTATACACAGATGTAAATTACCAAAAGTGCCAAGGTAATTCTGATATTGAATGCAGTTCTAAAGGAATTTTTTTGACTTTTCAATGCAAATCAAATGACTGGAGCCCCCACACTTATAAACTACATTATGACACTAATGCACGAAAGAAAGTTGGCAATGTGAGAAGGTCACACATTTGTTCCAAGCCAAGCAAACTTTGGTCTTGACTCAACCTTGGTGATTAGAGTTGTTTTCCCTTTTGACCATCAGAAATGGAATCTGCCCACAGAATCATCCCAAACTATAAGGTTAGCCTTTATGAAGCTGACTGCACAGAGCTCTCTGGGGCACAGAGGAAATGCCAGGTGGAGACTGATTCTGGCTTTATGTCACCATCCCGATTCTCTGCCATGTGCAGTATTCAGACATTTTCACCAATGCTCAGATCTCAGGAAAACATTTGGAATTAGCAACCAGGTGATGGCACCTCATTGGTAAAAGGCCTGTTGGAATGGTTTGATCTCATGGCTTTGCCCACACTGTTCCCATCCGGGTTAGTGTTTGTGTGAATTCTATGGCTGCTTCCAAAATGAACACTTGAATATGAAAAAGTTGCTCAGTGGATCTCACTGATGACTCGGAACATTCCACTCCCTGCCCCACCCCACAAAAATAAAAGTAAAATAAAATAAAATACAAACTTTAGTCATTAAAATATTTTATTGGTATAAAATTTAAGACCATGAAACTTCTTTTCTGCTATATTATTTATTTTATATAAATTTGGATATATTTTCAATTATTATTTAGGATTTTGAATGTTTTTTTTTCTGCTTTTTGGGGTCACACCTGGCGATGAACAGGGGTTATTCCTGGCTCATACACTCAGGAATTACTCCTGGCGGTGCTCAGGGGACCATATGGGATGCTGGGAATCGAACCTGGCTCGGCTACGTGCAAGGCAAATGCCCTATCCGCTGTGCTATTGCTCCAGCCCCAGGATTTTGAATTTCTTGATTTGTACTTCTTTAGCTAAATTGCACATTCTTTTAAATTCAGAGTATTTGCATCTTTGCAATTAACAAATGTTTGCATTTGTCAATTATGACTTTACCTATATTTTCAGCCTTCCTGAATCTCTTTGTTGTATGTGTGTTTGGGTAGCACTGTAGCACTGTCATCCAGTTGTTCATCAATTTGCTTGAGCGGGCACCAGTAACATCTCCATTGTGAGACTTGTTGTTACTGTTTTTGGCATATCAAATACGCTCTGGGTAGCTTGCCAGGCTCTGCCATGCAGGCGGGATATTCTTGGTACCTTGCTGGGCTCTCCGAGAGGGATGGAGGGAATGGAATCCGGGTTGGCCATGTGCAGTGTTTGAGTACAGTTGAAAAATCTTCTAAGGGATAAGTGTGCCAGCTCTGGAGGTTCTTATACTTATGGCTTATCTTATCAAGAGAGATCCTTCTAGGAGGAGTATAATTAGACAGCTGGCCCAAGCTGCCCATCTCTGGAATCTACTACATATCTGAGTCATCATGCTTTGTGAACGTTGTTTCCAGTTAATGACTAAGACATTTCTGCTCAATGGGAGACTCCTCTAGCAAGCCATATTTGCTAGAATATTTTCTTAAACTGGCTCTTCAGTCTGATATGCTTCCTGTTCAATCCAATTTCCTTCTTTTTGTCTTTCCAAAAGTATCCAAATTGCATGATTGCTTTTCATCCTATTCTTTCTCTCCTTCCCTTTAACTTTTACAATCAATTCTATTCTCACCTACAGTAAACCCTTCACATATCTAATTCATCTTGTTATTATTTTCCTTGCGAACCTAATTTAGCAATGTATTTCCCTTTATATTTGTCAGTATGACACTATTTTGTTGTAAATCCTCTCTCTATTCTTTATGGAGTTCCACTAATCTATGTGTTATCTATTTCATCTCATCCTATTATCTCCTCCCTGAATTCTTGCACTTTTATTGTCTAATCTGTCTCGATACATTCTTCACTGAATATGACAGAATTTTTGGTCACAATTTTTATCTGTTACATTCACCTTTCCTGCTTCTATGTTTTGTTTTCTTTTACACTTTTTTCTTAGGATATTATTCTATTGCCACTGTGCTATTTTATCTTTCATTATTCATCATTCAATGAGTTTTGTTTTATCTAAGATAAGCTTCAGGCAGAAATTTTTTGTCTGTGTATATGTGTGAGTTGTTTTTTATGGGGCACTATTAAGACTTAAAAAAATAAAAACCAGGTCTAGGATGACTTTTGCTAACTCTACTCTCTGTTCTTGAATGGTGTTGCAATCAAAGGATATAGCTTTTGTACTTCAGAGTATGCTGCTTTCCATTAGAAACTATGATTTTAGTTTATAAGTTCTCTCTAATATTTACTGCCACTATACTCTCTTTCTTCTTTCCTTTTTTTTGCTTCTCATCTGCCTAATCTGAGCTGCTTTATAGCCTTTATAAGTGTTTTGAATCTGCAAATAGCTGTCTTTTTGTTACTCTGAAGATGAAGTTCACAATTTATTTTGTATTCTACTTGTTCCTTTTTCTATGATTTCTAGAACAAGTTTGAAAAGCAGTAAGTAGACAACCAAGTTCATAGTGGGAGTCTTTACATGCAGGTCCGCCTCTCACTTTATCTACGGGGATTCTCAACTGCCGTAGTATTGACTGTTGGAGCCAGGTAACTCTTAATTGCGAGAGCTTAATGTGCATTGCAGGATGTTTAGCAAACCTTTTGCGCCCTGCCCACTAGATGCAAGTTGGGACAACCAAAATAATTTAAATAAATTGCCAAGTATCTCCTCAGAGGCAACATTGATAACTTCTCCACTGGACAGAAAAACCCAAGAGAAAGTGGTGTTTTCTTTGCTAAGCTTTCTATTTCCATTCTGTAACATAGCTTAAGTCCACTAATAGATGGCTAAGCCCTAGTAACAATATTCTGATGGTATGGATGTCTAAGTGGAGAAAGTATCATTAACATTATTTGCCTTTCTTGGGACTCATATATTAAGAAAAAATATTTTGATTGCTTTCACTAATTTCTCTAGTGAAAACATACACAGAATCATAGTGTTTTGGACATGAAGGGAAATTAGAGATGATCAAGTACAAAGTTTGTATTTAATTAGTGAAGAAATTTAAACTTGGAGGCTATATAATTTATTCTCTACTATGTAGAGATTTAGTCGTCAAAGTAGGAATAATTTAGTGGTCAAAATAGGGCCTTCCCAAGGATACTGTAATGAACTGTTTAACTTTAGAATTTCATACTTAGTAAATACACATTCCTAGAACAAAAAATCTCTGAAAATTACAAAGAATATCTAGTTTTAGGATTATTATATTGTAAAGATAGCAATGTAGAAGAAAATTTTGGCTGACCTTCTGAGAAAACTTCAAAGCCCAATGCCCTAAACATACTAAGTTATAAGAGAGGAATATTCTTCAAAAGCAAGTCTTTTTCTAAGATTCTTGATCGTTTCAATAAATCCTGACTGTTCTTTATAGTTACCATAGCATATAAAAGTTGTTTCACTAAAGGAAATCAAACGTTTTCTCAGAATAATACATATAGTAGCATACTTTAAATGACAATGAACTACATTATTGGTAAATGCATTAAGAAACTTTCTTAATTAAAAATAAATATCAAACATGAAAAACAAAAGCCATAGTAGCTACAGGAGTGTTGCTCTCTATCACTAATGTAGAATGGGGCAAAATTAGGCAGATTGACTGACATTGTTATGACCAGGTGGTTTGTAGATACCATAGCATAGGTCATGTTTATATATATATACATATATATATGTGTGTGTATGTGTATACACACATATATACATTATATACATATATCATGAGTGGAAATTATATGTAGTATAAAAATATTAAAAATATGAAATATATAAAAAGTATAGTCACTGTTTGAAAGCAACTGCTGTAAACAAAATGATACAACTAAGATATCTTTAAAGAGAAGACTTGTGTTTAGGTAAGTAACTTTGGTTGGCATCTAGCAGCCATTAGACAAATGCTAATAAGACTTAACTTGCATCCAAGTACACTATTATGTTTTCAAAATATCATGCTTTGAAAAACAGCATCATGTTTTCAAAGAGAAAGTACATTGCAAAAGCAATTTTATTATTTTTATATTTGGTTTTGCACTTTATTTTAAACATTTCATTATATTTGAAATAATATGGCTATAATGGTGTTTATATTTATGATTTTGTTGAAATATAGTTACTGTCTCTAAATTATCACAAAAGTATCCAACATCTTCTACCACTGTCCTGGTGTCACTTCTGGTAAATTTTTTCCTTCTCTCCTCCCCAATCAGAGTAAACTCAGATCTGTGTTCAAAGTTCAAGAGAAAAATTTTATTTAAGGTATTCTTCACCAAAAAAGAATCCACTTCTAGTGTAGACAAATTAGAGATTACAAAAACTGAAACCATAATTATCCTTATCTTACATCTATATATAGCAATAAAAAATATTTTAGAACACAAGTTTCTTATTATAAAAGGGATCTAATAGCAATCCAAACAGAAGATTTAGATGAGAAATGGATATTCCTGAAGGCCTCATAACAAGATTTTCATCAATTTGCTTGAGGTAGGCTAAAGAGGGTGCAGGAGTTAAAAGAAAAACTATACCCTCTCCTTTGGTGAACTTCCTCAGTGCCTACCAGGATGATGATTTTCTCTGTTGGGGAGAATTCTGAGTGATTTATATCCCATAAGGACACACCTCTGAGACAGAGAGAGAGAGAGAGAGAGAGAGAGAGAGAGAGAGAGAGAGAGAGATCAGGAATACATAGAAGAAAGATGAGATATAAAAGTATGAAGGTTAGTACTGATGGGTCTCATTCCCCTGACCCTGAAAGAGCCTCCAGTGCGGCATTGTTGGGAAGGACGAGTAAAGAAAGGTTTTTAAAATCTCAGGGCTAGGACAAATAGAGACATTACTGAGACCGCTTGAGAAATTTGACGATCAACGGGATGATGATGATGATGATGATGATGATGATGATGATGATGATGATGATGATGATGATTTGTCTTGAAGGCGACTGAAAATGATTAGGTGTCCAGTGCCTCATATGGCTCCCTTAGCTGAGCCAGGAGTAAGTCCTGAGCACAGTTGAGTGCTGCCCAGAAACAAAAGAAACAACAGTAAAGCAAAAGAAAAAAAAGAAAAGAAGAAAGAAATGTATAGTTAGAGACAGGAATAAAGAGAGGGAGATGAGAAACAGGACAAAAGGAAGAGTGACAACTTTCCTAAAAGCATAGAAAAAGAACACTTGAATATAAATTTCTGGTTAAACATAACAATGTTTTGCTGAGGAATAAAGATTTTTTCACTTACTCTAAGCAAATCAAATGGGAAACATTTTAAAAAACTTATTGACCTTGATAGTGATTAAAACTAAACAGATTTCATCCAATTTCTTTGTTTTCTCCATTCGACAAGACTGTTTCTGAAGAATGTCTGGGATTCACATCTCACAGTGCCAGATATTGTAGAGTCAAAAATATGTGAACAAGCACAACTACAAAATATCAGGCATATGGCATAAAACACATTTTCATTCATTCTCCAGAAGGGGAAAAATACATCTCAACAGAATGTAAAATATTGTGCTCTGGTTTACTTGCCAAATGAGAAAAGTAAGACTTTTAATAAGAAAATCAATGGTGAGTTTGAGTTGGAAGATTTTAGAGGAATTCTAAAAACAAATAACTTGTATTGGTAGGGTATTTGGGTGTGGGAATTTAAGAAAAAGTTTTTGGGAGACTGCCTGAGTTTCCTTTTTACTTAATGCCTAGGACATCCTTCACTTTCATAACAATTCCATCTGTGAAGGCTAGAGAATATAGTATCCATGCTACACTCATATACCATAATATTCCAGTATCTGGGGATTTCTGGAATACTGAGTTTATTATTTTATGAAGCGCCATAGGTAAAAGAGATATTCATTTGTTGTTCAAAATCATTTTCCTTCTAAACCAAGTTGTGAGTATCCACAATGTATCTGAGGGTATGAAGGATGAAGAAACTTATCTTGTACTAGTCTTCAGTAATAACCAGTTTTAATAATTAGTTAACTGGCAATTTATCATTTAACAGAAGACAGAACAACTAAATGAACCAATTTCAAAAGGCTGCCATCGAGTGATGCTTCTTCCAGAATAATTACAGCCATAATTCTCAGAAGTGAAAGTTGTGATTCTGTTTAGTTTTAAACTAGACTTGCCCATATTATAGGTCAAACAGTAGTGTTGAAAATTACTATCTGAACAGCAATAACTTCTCTGAATTACCAGATATGCTTACATGTTTTAACAGAGTTCATCTCTCCTGAAACCCAGCACAGAATAAGAGATTCCAGTAGTGAGCAGGACAGGAACAAACCTACAAGGGCAAGCATAGTTCTTTATTTATTGCTCCCAGCAGGTGTCAGATGTCATAGTTTCTTTGTAACCATCAACACCCTGGGGTTTTTTACTTCCACATCCAAGACAAGGAGAAAGGAGGATGGCCACTAACCCCAAGGGATTAGGTCCCTGAATCTTATCCCAACTACTAGCAGACTCCAGCTGTGTTTAAATGTTTTTCTGAAGAATTTCTGATACTCAGTGGTGGCTGATTACTTCCAGATTTTAGTTCTACCCCAGTGGAGATTTGCTACGGAGAGTTTATCTGTTGTTTAAATCACGATTGCTACACGAGATATCTTCTTTTAAGCCAGTTCTAAAACATAAACTGCTACCACAGTTAAACAAACAAACAAACGAACAAGCAAGACAATAAGAAAGTCTTGTGATCTCATGAGTGCATTCGCCAGGGTGATGGATATGTGGGAGGAGGTGTGATTTAGATTGGTGACATTTGATTGGGGTACTCATCAGACTCTCAGAAACCAAGCTGCTGAAGTTGTATAAATGTCTTTAAGGGGCTTGAACATGTGGTCTTTAATTATAACTAAACCTGCAAGATTAGGTTAATATTTAAAACCAGAAAAATGTCAAACTATGGTTATTGGTGTGGGGGAGGGCACACTCATGGGTGTTAGTTATAACAATCAGTGCTAGGGATTGAACCCCCAGAACTCATAGATATAATGCATGTGGTCTTCATCCATGATTCCCAGTAGCCCAAGTATTAGTAAGGCATAAGGGGTAACTATTCATATTTTTAAAGTCTGCCATCAAGTTTATTGATAATCAATTTATAATCATTTTCCTCAATAACAAAACAAGCAAAAACTCAGTGGTTCATAATATTTTCTTTAAAGTTGAATTATTTAAGAAGTAAAACCTTTTCCTAGGATAATGTGTTTATGTGAATGTATTTGATATGTGTATGTATATTACACTTTGGTGTGCATATATTTACAACAGTACTTAACATTTATATTTTATGTGGGATGAGATCTAATAATACCCCAATATAGCAAAAAAAAAACTTCCATGGTTCAAACTTTTGCAAAACATTTCTTCGTTTACAAATGTTGCTTCAGTTTTTGTTGCTGTTGTTATTTTTAAAGGCCAGGGTTGCTAACAGTTCTGCTTCTTAGAGGCTTCTTGGATGTCAGCCAGGCTTATCAACTGCTCCTCTGCTGCTGTCCATTCTCTTCCCAGTAACAATGAATACAGATTGTTAAACACACTTCCATTTGGACAACTTGGTAAAATTTTGGTTATTTGAGTATAAATTAATAAAACAACAATTAAGTCAAAATTTTTTAAAATATAAAATGTCCTCATTCCAGACATACTCCTAATTCCCTAAAACAGCATATCTGCCCTTCCTCTATCCCAAATTTCACCCCTTAAATAATATAATCTATTTTTTTTGTTTGTTTGGGGCAGCACACCAGGAAGTGTTCAGAGCTTACTTCTCACTCTGCACTCAAAAACACTTCTAGAGGACTTAGGGAATTATATGGATGCCAGGGATTAAACACAGGTTAGTTACTTGTAAATCAGCACTTCACCCTCTGTAGTATCACTTTGGCCATCAATGAATACTGTCTAAAAATACTTTCTTTTTGTTTTAGTCAGTAACATTGGTCAGCCGTTGCAGAATACATATTTAACTCAATCTTATTTCATCACACTTGAGATATGATTGACTTACAGTATAAATTATAAAAATAAATAAATATTCTTCTTACGATAGGAAGATGAAAACTGAGTAATTATGTAAATCTGACCAACTTTTTGTTTTGTTTTGTTTTGTTTTGTTTTTGGCTACCTTTGATGGGGCTTAGGAGTTACTTCTGGCTCTAAACTGAGGGATTACTTCTGTCAGAGTTCAGGGAACCATATGGGATGCCATGGATAAAACACAGGCCTGAGACCTGTAAGACAAGTGCCCTAACCACTATGCCAATTCTTCTTCATCATCATCGTCATTATCATCATCATCATCATCCCGTTAATTGTCGAATTTCTTGAGCAGTCTTAGCAGCGTCTCCATTCATCTAGCCCTGAGATTTTAGAAGCCTCTCTTTACTCGTCCTTCCCAATGGTGCTGCATTAGAGGCTCTTTAAGGGCAAGGGAATGAGACCTATCATTGTTACTGGTTTTGGCATATGAATACACCATGGGGAGTTTACAAGGCTCTCCCATGTGGGCAGGAAACTCTCGGTAGCTTGTCAGGTTCTCCCAGAGGGAGAAGTAGGCTATGAGAAAGCTTTGTGGCCACACACTACATGGATCTTGGTTTTAAGTCTCTGGATGTTGGCCGTTGGTGGGATTACACGGTGCCGGGGGCAGTCCCTGGTGTGACCACCTAGCTACTGGAAAATGGGAAATCTGGGTGGAAGAGACCCAGTCTTGATCCGAGCAGGCTTGGAGATCTCAGCCCCGGATCCCACACACCTGGCACCGTGTAATCCCAGCAACAGCCATCATCCAGAGACTTAAAACCAAGGTCATGGATGAGAGCGACACAAAGAGTCTCTGGTCCGTGCACCTGGCTGTCTTCCCTGGGGCCTCTTGGAGGGGTGGGCTCCAGCTTCCCTCCCTGCTCAGAGCTCCCTCAGCTGAAGACCTCCAGAGCCTAGCCACAGCCATGCTCAAGGCCCCTCTCCACACGTTCAGAAGAGCTTCACACATGAAGGTACTGGCAGAGGAACCCAGGTGTGTGGGACCTGGGTCTGAGACCTCCAAGCCTACTCGGATCAGAACTGGGCCTCTTCCACCCAGATTTCCCATACCAATTATTACCATCCTTTATTCCACCATTCTTCTGTGATTCTGTGATAACTGATAAAGATTCTGTGATAACTTATAGGGAAATGTGGCATTCTTGTCTAGATGGTATCATTATTGTTTACTCATTGCTTTAGGAGATTATTCACTTCAGTGTTCATATGTAGATTAGAGTGGGAGCAGCTAACAAAATACCTTTTCAGGTCTTTTTCTCTTCATTCTCTACTACTCAAGTACTTCACAGTGTCTGTGTCTAGTGTAGGCATGCAGCTATTTAACCCCCTCAAGCAACTTCATGAAACTGTCCCAATCATAAATCCTCAAAGGGACAATGTTTTTCGAAAGTGCTTTCAGTCAAACAACATTTTTTAAATTAATTTTAGAACAATATTTTCAGTGTCATACTAGAATTTTCCAGAAAAGAATTTTATTGACTATGTTGACATAGTTCTAAAGGTACTTATCAGAAAAGGATTGCGTTTTATAATATCATATTACAAATAACTGTTCTAAGAAGTGCAGATAAAATCGTGTCATGTAAATCTGTTACTCTTCTCCATGGCTAATAGTTTAGTTCAGTGAAGTTACTTATCAGACTGTGAATTTCCAGACATTTTGCTTTTGAAAAATTAAGAAGGTAGAAATGAGCGTGCAAATCTTATAAGTTTGGTTATATAATTTACATTATTGTCAAAATAAGTGTGTCCATTATCATATTATAGGTATATTCCACATAGCATTTATGTTCTGTTTTTCAAAAAGTCAAGAGTATCCATTGAAAATTTAAGTACACAAATGTTTTTAGTGTTAATCATGTCCAAACTGAGCTGATGCTTATATTAGTGGGGCAGGAGAAATGGTATACTATACAGGGCTCTTGTGTTTTAGGCAGCTGACAATCCCCAAGTTCCACCAGAGTAATCTCTGAGCACAGAGCCAGTGTAACTCGTGAGTACCTCAAGGTGTGGCATGAAAGCAAACAGCAAAAAACCTTTATGTTAGTGACTTAGACACAGGACCTGACTTAGCTTCACGGCTAGTAAAGAAGGTGCACATAATGTGATTTGAACCTATGAGGCATATTATGAGGCATACGAAACTCAAAACTGCTACTAGATTTCTGAGATACAGAGGAAGGATAAGTCATTTAAATGTGAAATTGGGACTGGCAAGACTAAAGAGGAGACCATTGGAATTCAACTGGAAATGAACTAGAGAGTCTCACATTGGCTATAAACTTTGGTTTCTAGTGTTGTATATAAGTCAAACTAAATTTGGTAACAAAGCAAAAATTTGTTATTTTATTAATTGAGAAAATTAAAGAAAAATATGAAAAATAATGATTAAAGATGCACATGCCCATGCCACAGTACTGGGCTTTTCACCAATTATCTCTTTATTGTATCTCAGTTTCATTCTACTAATAAAGCATCTCACTGGAATTGTAGTCATGGCCAAAAACTGATTTTGCTGTCATAATCACTACTTAATATACAATAGGAAAGTGACATCTCTATCCTTATTTATTTTGAAAACTCCAAAGTTAAAGTTCTTAGTGTTTGCGCATATCACATGCCAAAAGTTTAAATCAAATGAAAATTTGATTTAAGAGTAGGGAGAGTAGGGAGAATTAGGAAAGATAATGGTCTTTCAACCACAAAAATTAGAAGGAAATGGAAAATAGATTAATTTAAAAAATCTTTATTATGTGACCAGTTTAAAGAAAATAAAACAAAGGAAGGAGTGCATATAATACTATAAAGGTATTGAAGGAAAGTTATGTGGTATGCTTTGTATAAATTGTACATATATATTTGTATATGTGACCAGAGGTAAACAAAATGTTAAGGACATGATTAAATCTGTCATTCACTATAGATATATGGGTCAGATGAATATGAGGGAAGAACAGAGAGGAAATTCAGGAACCATTTTAAATGGGCCTAGAAAATAACTTTCAGTGTTGATCCATTGTTTAGTTACTTGACTTGAAACAAATCACCTCTGTTGGCATCAGTCTTCACATTTGCAAGAATGCAAGCCAAAGTATCTCTTCTTTGTATCATATATGTTCTCAGAAATAATTAACATAATTGCTTTTGGATGATTTGAAAGTACTAAATAAAATATAGTTCTATTATTTATTATATCAAAGATAGCTATGGCATTTAAACTTTTATTTCAATAAAGAATTGAACAAGTGGTTTTAAGTTTGTCATTATGGATCACTATTATTAGTCTTATTGTAAATTCATTCAGATGGTTCAGGAAATGCAGGGTAATAAAGTTTTCTTATACATTAATAAAGCTACTAAATAATATAAAATAGCAATATCTAATTTAAATTGCCAAGGAAACTATGATCAAAAAATGATAAATAAACAAGATGCAATGAAAATACTCTGAGTTTTGGCAACAGATTTACCTGGTACTCAGTACCCATCTGGTGGACACTAAGCTTGTATTCCTTTGGGATATAGTAATATCTTTGTCATTATAAAATTGAAGTGAAGTTATTCCTTTCAGCAAAAAATTTGCTCTCTAATCCTCATTGGATAACAGTATCTTACAAGGATTAAAATTTTAGACTGTTGGGACTGTTTAGATAGTTCAATGGACTGAGCACATATTTTCATGTGGGAAGTCTGGGTTTGACCCTTGGCACCACATGATCCCTGGCAAACTACTGCAAATGACCCCAAGCACATATCTGCCAGTATTCTCAAAACAATGCCAGGTACCTCAAAAACCAAAATACAACACAATTTTAATTAATTATCTGTTATTCAATAAATATTAGTCACTCCATATTTTTGGTTCCTTAAATTAAATTAATCTTTCCTGTTTTTTTTCTTGAAATAAATATTAGCCACATATGGTAAATAAAATCAATAAAAGCCATTCATCAAACAGAAAATTCTAAAAAACTGTATCCATGTCCTTTAATAAAAAGGTAAAATTATACATCAGGAACACTGCTATGAATATTTTTACCGATAGAAAGTAAGCAAATAACAGAAATTTAATATGATAAGAGAAATAAATTTAACAAAAGAAAAATATTTACTGAGAATATTAAATTTTCTCATTTAAAAAAGACAAATTTGCTCTATTTAACAAATTATATAATTTTAAAATTATAAATAAGTGCTAGGATTTGACTTTAGCAAATATTTTCTTTTGAAAATACATTGTTGTTATGGTCATGAAATATAATTATTTTGTTTTTAGGGATTCATGAAATATAAGTCACACTATTTATTAGATATTCATAGATCGCAATTATAGGAAAGATAAAAGTGTAGTAGAAAATGTTGACCCTTTTTCTTTCCACATTTTAACTTTTTGATTTTCATATAACATTACATAAAAAGTTATTGTAAATTAGAATACTTTCCATTGCGCAAGGCACACTTAAATGCTTATGTAGATAATGCTTATCGTAAACTTCACTGAACTTTTGAACTATTTTGAACTGCATTGTTGTCTGATCAAATTTTGGCAATATTACAATTTTCTACTTTTAAAGATGTTTCTACAGTCTTAATTGTAACTTGAAAGTTCAATGATGCTGAACTATGAAAGATAAATAATATTTGAGGTCTCATCATTTTTTAACAAATAGATTATGGTGGTTTTATAAACTCCCAATAATAGGTTGTCCATCATCAACCATAGTCCACCTGGAATAGCTAGATTGACTATCTTATGGCATACTACAAAGTACCTTTATTTATTCTGCGGTGCAGCTATTTGTATTGGTATATAGTAAGATATGGAAAAGTGATAATGCACAAGAGTAATTACTGCAGATTAACTTTAAATGTACTTATCATTGATGATGTTCTTTTACCATTCTATCTGATCTGGAAAAATTAAGTATTATGGGCAAAGAAAACAATGCAAAGAGGGAAAAACAAAAAGAATAGAAAGAGTTTTCCAGAAACATATCATCTGATCTTTATAAATTCATTTTAAACTGCTGAAGACGAAAAGGAGTATTTTATTCTCTTTCATTGAAACCTACCAGTCTTAAATTTTGGCTTGCTTTAAAAGTTTTTTTAATGTTTATTTGGGGGGTGGTGAGAGAAATTTTAAACGTTATTTCATTCTGAGGCAGATCACAGGCATCACAGCCAGGACCCCAAATGAATGGGGAGACAGGAAGAGACAGCTCGTCTTCTGCCTTAAATGGGCTGGAGTCTTAGTCCTTGAACCTGCATAACTGAATTTTGCTTAAAATTTTAAGATATTCTTAAGAATGTCTCCTCAGAAGGGACTGGAGTGGCGTGGTGATGAGATGACTGTCTTGCCAATGTGAGTTATCTATGGGATACCTGGTGCCTCAACAGGCTGTACCATCTCTAACACTCTACAACCAAGTGTTTGTTGTACACAAGCCTCAAAAACGACGTGTGCAGTCACCAAATAAGCACCACAAATCTGGCAAGCACCGTGCAGAGTGTGACAGCACCACAACTACTATAAGTGACCCCGTGACAATCTCTATAAATAGGCTTTGTGAACCTTGGTTATAGGCACAATAATCAAGAGAAAGAATGGAGGCGGGGGGGGGGAACAATATATCCTCAAACATCTGATCGTCACAGACACCACTGCAGAAAACATGAGTTTAGGCATTTCTGAAATATGCTGGAAAGCTGAAGCATAATGATCAGACGTACAATTCTCAATTCTAAGAAAGGACTTAGAAACTGGAATGGAGTGAACCCTGTTTACCCAAGCTAAAGAAAATCAAATGATCTAAGTAATTTGAGAAAAATATGTTCAGTGACTAGGCAGTCATCATTCCAACTTTATTATTATTATTTCAGAATCATTATGGGAAAGAACAAAGACCAGAACATCATTGTCCTTTAACAATGTTTCCCATCTCTCTGATATGAAAGATGTCTTCTTTGCAAATTTTTTACCAAAGATAGACCAAAAATGAGTAAATTCAGCAAAGTAATACAATGCAGAAAAACATCTTGAAAAAGCTGAACTATAATTTTAGTTACTTCTTAAAGATCAAACAAAATTTCTGTAATAGTGGCAGAATAGTGCACCACTAAATTAAAATTATATATCTTTAATTTAAGGAAATGAACTAAGGTTCATTTAAAGTTCATCTAATAATTTTCTCTATATTTATAGTGTCTCTATATAAAAGCTTTTTAGATAACTTTATATTTATATCAATTTATAGACTTAATTCTCTAGACCAGAAACAGAATTTGTAATAGAAGAGGCAAAAGAAAAATATCTTAAAGCAAAAAAAACCTCTCTTAAAATTAACACATACTGAAAAGATAATTTTCCTTTAAAAATTAAACAAACTAAGTAACCTTTGTGTTATTTTACTGTTATTATGTATTCCAAAAAAGCTTAACACATCTTGTTCTACAGAATATAAAAATTTTATAGCAAGAGAAAATGCATCGAAATAAAGCAAAAAGGTAATATCAGTAAATAATTAAGAGAATTAAAACTTTATATTTGTTTCAGTGCTCTGTGACCAACCTAATTACTTCCTACAATAACATCAAGAATATAAAAGAAATTCTGGAATCCAATGTGGTTCCTCAACCTATCTCTCCCTAAGTATTTTTCCAAGTTCTTTAAGGTATATTGAGATTTGCAAGAGGGATAGTGCCGTCTTTACCTTTTGAAGAAGTTATGAAAATAACATTAAAAACAAATAAGAGGGAAATGTAATATATAAAATTGTGTAAGTAAAAATAAAATTCTAGATAAATTGACAAAAGGACAGTAGAAATGATAGAAATATTCAGGAAGCAATTATATATAACCTAATATTTTAAAATATATCCAACATTCTGGAAGGACATTCAAAGTGCAAAGCTAAGAAAGCAAGTACATTGAGAGAAAAATACAGAATTTAGTATGGCTAGGTTGGGATTTATAGCAGGAGCTTAGTTTTTATCAAAACTAAAATGTTAGTCTTATGTTACTTAACCTAGTATGTATTTTATGCAGTATACTAAAACAGATATCTTACTCTTAAAAATATTCTCCAAATTTAGTGAGCTATAAATATAATCATTTATTTAGCTATTCTACTGGAGATTGGCAACCTAGGTTATTTAAAAAAAAAACTGGTTTTCTAGTGATTCTTTTTCTGGGCTTGCTCAGAAATTTGGAACCAATGAGCTGGTTAGCTAGAGGCTGGATGTTTTAGAATGGTAGAGCAAGGATTTTTCATCTTGGCTCTATATGTCATTTAACCTTGGAATAATTCAAAAAGATAACCCCAGCCATTCACATGACAATATGGCTAGTTTCAAGGTAGAAGCATAAGATCTAAGAAGCAGACTGGTATTTACATCACTTTCTATTGGCCAAAGTAATCCCCACTGTGAACTCAGATTTGAGAAGTAGGAAATTAGAATTAAGCATTAAAGAGGAAGAATTGGAAAGTTACAGCAAAGTGGCTGTGGATACAGTAAAGAAGACAGAATTCAAGATATTTATAATCTACCCATCAAACATTGGGCTGGAGTAATAGCACAGAGGGTAGGGCATTTGCCTTGCACATGGCCGACCGGGTTCAATTCCTCTGTCCCTCTCAGAGAGCCCAGCAAGCTACCGAGAGTATCCTGCTCACTCGGCAGAGCCTGGCAAGCTACATGTGTTGTATTCGATATGCCAAAAACAGTAACAACAAATCTCACAATGGAGACCTTACTGGTGCCCACTTGAGCAAATCGATGAACAACAGGATGACAGTGACAGTGCTACAGTGCTGTCAAACATTAAGCAAAAAAGAAAAAAGGTAAAAGTTACCTAAAGTATTTCAAAACAGTTGATATTTCTAAGCTGAAATTCAAATTTCAACCTTCAACAAATGTATGCTTTCATTAACAGTTAGGCTTAACCAGAAGCTTCCCATGCTTTTACCCAGAAAATTGGACAATAATCAGTAACTCAGCAGCCTGTGTGTACTGTTCATGAAGGAGGATGAAGTTTGATACTCAGCAGTACACTATCCCATGACCATCGCAAGGAGAGATTCTCCAAGCACCAAATCAAGTCAGGCGTAGTCCCTGAGTACTGCTATGGGTGCCCACCTCCCCCCTGCCCCCCCACACGCATGCACACACAATAACTAAACAAAAGAGTGAGATACTGTTTTGATTTGCTTTAGGTGATATCTTATATCTTATTTCTCGTCACTGGCAGAAGCCTTAAAAGAATGGCAGTGTTCAGTTTTCCTTCAATGTCTATTAACATATCAGCTGCTATTACAATAAAGGAACATCAATTAATGCTAAATTACAAAGGAAGTCTTGTGGGATTGCCTATTACAGCTGCCCTGATGCTAAAATCATTCAACGTGATAAATGTTTTACACTGAATACCAAATACACTCATAATTATTTTGCCATTTACTGAAAGTGTTGCCAATCTACCTTTGATTCTAAAGAATCTGCTCATCTTTATCCACTCAAAAATAAAATCTTTTGCTCATAAGATCGACACAAAAGCTCTTTTATGTGGGTCAAAAAGATGCTTCCCCCATGCCCATTTAATATGTTTTCTCTGAAGTTCTCTTTGCTGCCCTAAGGGCCATCCACATACTGGTGATAAGCATGTAACTTGCATAGCAAACTCCCTCCCTCCCAAACTCACATCACAGTATCCAGACTTCAGTATGTCCCATAATAAAATGATATCTTTTTGTATGCTTTACACATACTGCTAAGGTATTGCTTTGTGAATAGAGCCCTACAATATAGTACAGTTTACCAGGAACTTAGCATTTAAACGACTTTCATCTTGACAATGACTGACATGTCTCGCTGAGAATATTATATATTTAGAAGATTTTTTGAAGGCTCCTTACTTAAAAATCATGTCTCATCATATTCAGTGAACTTCTGAACTAAGTCTTAAATGTTTAAAGAAGGGTCACAAAGCCACTATGCTACAAAAGTCTGCAACTTACACCTAACTCATATCACAGGAGAAATTCATGCATAGAATAATTTTTTCTGAGCTTTCTTTCATTAAAAAAATCCCTTCTACTTTAGCTTTGAATATTTATCCTGGATATGAGAAATTGTGCTGGAGTCAAAGTAGGAGACAAACTTTAGGGGGGTGGGAACTGTACATCCCATTCTTCATAAACTTTGTAAGAATTTCTTCAGCACATGCTTCTCCATTTATACAACAGATCAAGGGAGGCTAGAATCCAATTTCAAATCAAATAACCTCCATATCGATGTGTAGGATAGTTGACAGTGCACTCTCATCAACTCTGTGCTTTCTGGTGGGTAATGTGCACAGTGTAACTTAGAGTAGCCATTTGGCAGAAAACAGCTCTAGTCAAATTGAAATAGCCTTTAGAGCCTTGGTTAGAATGGAGACCATAATGTATGCTAGCCATTTGATGAAAAATGGTACGTTTAAATTAGGGGGGGAGGCGGGTCTTGTCGTCCAGATCTGAGCCTGCACAATGACACAAGTGTCAAGATCTTATTTAAAAGTGTTAAGGTACAGCATCGCTCTGCAGTACAATTTGTAAGGAAACATGGGATCATGTGCTGGAGACTGAAGATTTGCTGTCTGATACCAGTCCTGGAGAGTGATAAAATATGTTTCTTCCAGATAATTACTTGCTGCTCAAGGAAAGTGGCATTTCTAAATTGATATTTCCATGCGGCATAAACAGATTATGCGGCCCAGGTAGACATGGGTTAGTTTTTTGTTACGCGATTGGACTTGGAATTGCTCAATGCCACACAAAACTAAATCTGTTTTGTGCTTACAAAGCAAAACAACTTCTCCAGAATTAAGAAAATGTCCACTTATGTGCAAATACTGAAAGAGTTAAGACTTGAGGAACAGAAGGAAAAAAACTTGTTTTTCAGTTGATTGCCTGAATGAATTCTAAGAATATTCATGTTAGAACAAAATTTCTGTAACAACCAGAAGTAAAGCAATTTCTTGAAATTCAGAATATATCAGTTTGATGAAGAAACACTTCATTTGCCACTACTAAGCTAAAGGATTTACATGCTTTTGTTCAATTCTTAAATCAATCCTCAGTTAATTAATATTGTTACTCCTCTATTGTAAGGGAGATAACAAATGTGAAAGAGGCTAGTGACTTATCTAAGATCTTACAGATATAACAGTAGACGTCAAACTTAGGATGACTGAGTTGGAAACCTCTGTTATTGAATAATTGCCTAAATTTCAGAATTAGGGTAATGGAGACATGCATTCAAGCTTGCTATATATTAATATAAGAAAGATGTAAATATAATGTTAATACAAAAAGGAAAATCTCACCACAGAATCATGTATTGTAAAATCCTAGTTTAAAAGATAGCCTTGACCTTCAAATTCATAGACAACTTCTCTATTTTCAACAAAGTAGTAAAAATGCAAAAACTGGGGTAAAATGAAATCTAGCTTTACCACCATGGATTACAAAACATGCTATCTTATTTGGTATTCAAAAATCACAATTCTGAGCCTCTTTCAGTGAGAATATCAAGATTCTGGTTTCTATTATATAAGTTCTCAGGATGCAATGCAAGGAGGCAATCTAATAGCTGCCTTATGCTGGGCCCAGAATCTATATTACACATCCATTTCATTCCAAGTTATTATACCCCTTCAAAACATCTATAAAAAACAGCCTCTCCTATCCACACAGCACAACTTAATCCAAAGTAAGCAACATACACTTCATTCTAAAATACTTCCTGTGAAGTCTGTCCTAATTTGCTTGGACTGCTATAATAAAATATAAAAAAAGATGACTCGAACAATAGAAAATTATTTTTACATGACTCAGGAGGCTAGAAATTCCACATCAAAGTTGGGTTTCTTGTGAAGCCTCAAGACAAAATGTGGCTTGTGGACAGTGTTGCTTTTTTGGTGGGTCCTCCCACAGTCTTTCTTCTGTTTGTGCATTCCTGCTGTTTCTCGGTGTGCTCAAACTGCTTCTTTTCATAATAGGACCAATAAGATTCTTTGGAGATGATTCTTTTGTCCTCATGGTAATAAAACTATCTCTTTAAATTGCCCAACTTGCAAATTTAATCATATTCTGAAATACCGGGAGCTTTTAATATAGCAATTTGGTGTGGGGTGGGGGATATAATTCAGGCATAATGAAGTCTACTTCTACCTTCTTTCAATGACCCAGTATGGTTGAAATATATCCATTTTTATTTACCATACTTATCACAATCTAAAGGCTGATTTAAATTGTTTTACTTTTAAATTGGTAGACACTTGATTTACATATGTGCAAATAAACAATCTGGCACGATGTGGTGTCTGAAACAAAAGAACATGTCCCAATATAAAGATTTATTCTCATTAGGTGACCAAGCAAACATCTATCCATTGTTATTCTCTGAAGAAATAAGGTGCTATTTCAGGTACTGCCCCACTAAGAGAATATGTAGTTATGTGATTTGCCAGCTTCTGAGTGTTTTTTAAGCAAGCAGTTTAAACTGACGTATGCTACCTTGATCATGTCTCTTTATCACATCAAGTCTCAGTTCTGTATAGGTAACCTAAAAGTTTTAGATGACAATAATATACAAGATAGATTCTAATTAATTATACAGTTCTGAAATTGAGACATCAGGAACGTGCTTTCTATTACATTATATATATATATATATATATATATATATATATATATATATTTCTAGGACTACGTCCAGTTGATCGTCTGAATTTCTCTTCCTACTATAACCTAGAAAAATATAGTTAAACATATAACTATGAAGATACAGAACTCCTCATCATCAATTAATTTTATAAATTTTTGATATATATATACTGTGTATAAAAATAGGTTTCTGATATAAGAAATCAGTGATTACTATTGTACAGCTAATTTGTTCCATAAATTTCCAAGCACTTGTTTTTAAATTTGTGGACATAGTAAAATGTAATTGATGCATTTTCTGCATATAAATCAAAATATAGTGAGACAAATATTCTTACGCTAATCCTCTACTTTGTGGGAGAGAAATAGTAATAGCCACAGATTTATGATTAGAAAATAAATGGCTGAACCAGAGAGATATTACAGAATGTAATGCCCTTACCTAGCACACAGACGACTCTAGTTCAATCTCTGGAATTATGTAATGTCTTGAGCACTTCCAGAAGTGACCTTTGAACAGAGTCAAGAGCAGTCCTGGAGCACTGCTGGATATGGCCCCAAACCCCAAAAGCAAAGTTGAATATGATTTGAATATTCCAGTTCTCCCCCAAGTGCTAGGTATATACTTAGTATATAAATTTTACTTGAGTATATTCTCTGTTGGATTGGAGGGATAGCACAGCAGGTAGGGCATTTGCCTTGCACACAGCCAACCCGGGTTCGATTCCTCTATCCGTCTCGGAGAGCCCGGCAAGCTACCAAGAGTATCCTGCCCGCATGGCAGAGCCTGGCAAGCTACCCATGGTGTATTCGATATGCCAAAAACAGTAACAACAAGTCTCACAATGGAGATGTTATTGGTGCCCGCTCGAGCAAATGGATGAACAATGGGAGGACAGTGCTACAGTGCTACAGTGCTGTATTTTCTGCTATAACTAAAATATTGTATTAATGTTTATTTATTTTTATGTATTTCAATCACTGATTAAAACCAAAATTTTCTTAAATATTGCTCTCATGATTTAAATTAACCAGATAGTATACTGACTGAATTATGATGTTAATGTGGGCTTTATTCATGATTGTTAATTACTATCAGTCTCAATTTGTTCTGTCACACAGTTGTTGAGCTATTTATTGTCTCTTAATATTGTTATTATTATTATTATTGAAATATTCCTCTTTTTTCTATAATTTCATGATTTCTTTATTTTGTATTTTATGCAACATAAAAATAAATATAATTTTGGGAAAATATGCTGGTAAACTTTTTCAAACTTTGCATACCTAATTAATCATAAAATAACTTCACTTTCAGTTGGCAATTTGAAAAATTGTGCAAAATTCTGGGCAGTATCTCCTGTCCCCACCCAGGCTGTCTTCACTGGGGCCCTCTCAGAGGGGGGTGGGTAGAGTCTTCCTCTTTGCCCCAAGCAGAGCCTCAGCAGCCAAAAACCTCCAGAACCCAGCCACAGCCATGCTCAAGGCCATTCTCCACATGCTCAGACGAGCCTCAACCATGAAGGAATCGACAGAGGAACCCAGGTATGCAGGACCTGTGGCTGAAATCTTCAAACCTTCTCAGATTGGGATTGGACCTCTTCCACCCAAATCCCCAGTTTTCCAGGAGGTTGACAGTCAGACCCACAAACTGCCCCACCCACACACACACCATGTAATCTTATCAATGGCCAAAGATCCAGAGACTATAAAACAGAGCTCCCAGAAAAGAGCAATGAAATTTTTTCTGGAGCCCATAAGGACCCGTAAGGATGATTAGAAGCCACCCCAAAAGCCTCTGTCCGTCTTGGCAAGCTACCAAGGATATCCTGCCTGCATGGCAGTGCCTGGTCAGCTACCCGTGACGTATTAGACATGCCAAGAACAGTAACAATAACAACAATGTGCTCTTTATGTTCCTGGAGCGAGCAGATGCCATTGGGCTACACTAGCATGAGACAGGGACTAATGGAGATGTTACTGGTGCCCGCTCGAGCAATTGATGAACAATGGGATGACAGTGACAGTGACAGTGACAGTGACAAAATTCTGGAATGGAAATAATATTTCCATTTACTTTGGAAAGATTTTGTCAGTTGATTTTGACATATTTCAAGGCTCTTGAGAAATTCACTGCTTCTCTAATTTTATATCATTTGCATGGACCTGTTTTATATTTTATTCACTTTCGGAATCTTCGTTAATTGCCATTCTCTCTTTTCTACTTCCTTTCTTACCTGCCTTTTATTTACACTCCCTTAGTTTTCCTCAGTTTCCAATGTTCCAAGTATCTGGTAATACATTTTGAATTTTTAGATTCTCATTGAGCAGGAGTGAAGGGGCTTTTCAATTCACTAGTGTTTGCAGGTGTTTCATTTCAGATTGAATAGTTTGCAATTTCTAACATTAAGGGAAGTAAGTAGAATAATGAAGCATGGTTAGAATTACCAATGTCCTTAGAACCAGATAAAGTAGTTAGTTTCTACAATCAGTGTGTAGAAAGAGCATGTACCCTTATTTCTTGGTTACATTCTGATTTCAGTTGTGCTTATTCTCACAAGTATTTTTTTAGGATAATTTAGGAGTATTTACTTGACTGAAGAGTAGAAGACACTTAAGAGTTTAACTACTGTGTATTGATTTGACAGAATCTTTCTACTTTATTTGATTACTGTTTTATGATGTCTCTAATATCTTCTAATTCCTGGCCATATTCTGGATTTTATTTGTTAGTGTGCTTGTTTTTATTTTCTTTCTCTATAAGCAATTATCTTTCAATTTTTCTAAACTGTTAACTTGAACTTGTTTTTGCAGATATGCACATGAATTTGGCAGCCACACTAGCAATAATCAGGGTTTACTCCAGGTTTTATGTTCAGAGATCTCTCCAGGCAGTTCTCCCGGGATCCACAAGTAGTACCAGAGATCAAACCTGATTCAGGAGCCTGAAAATCAAGCACCCTCACTGCATCATTTCTCTGGCCTCTGCTAACTCAATTATGACTCATTCACCTCTGCTATATTTCTTACATGCATCTTTATATCCAGTACAGAAAAGAGAATATTCTGTTGTTTTCTCTGCTACTGCATTTATCCTTCTAGATTTTACTTGATGATTTTTAAAATTGAAAACAAACTTTTCTGGCATTTCAACCATTCTTTATAGGAAACAGAGAGAGATGCATATTTAACTAGTGATAACATTAAGTACACATTTTCTAAGTATTTCTGGGAAAAGTTCACTGTCACTGTCATCCCATTGCTCATTGATTGAGTGGGCACCAGTAACGTCTCTCATTGAGAGACTAATTGTTACTGTGTTTGGCATATCCAATACACACGAGTAGCTTGCCAGGCTCTGCTGCATGGGCTCCATACTCTCGGTAGCTTGCTGGGCTCTCTGAGAGGGGCGGAGGAATCGAACTCAGGTCCGGTGCGTGAAAGGTGAAAGTCCAACCCCTGTGCTATCGCTCCAGCTGGCAAAGAGATAAAAATTAAAAATAAAAAGTATGCCTATAATTGAATCTGATCGACCATCTATCTTCACTCCCATTCCTTCCCATTCCAGTCGTTGCATGACGTTCTTGAGGGTGGCATTGAAGAGTTTCAGTGAAATGGTATCACCCTGCTAAACCCCTCTCGGCAACTCCACCACCTCCACTTCACTGATGACATCATTCTAATAACACCAAATATTAGCCAAGCAACAAGAATGTTGGCTTACTTTGACTGTGAGTGTGGAAAGGTCGGACTGCAGCTGAATCTCATGAAGACAATGTTCATAAGAAATGGACTAGTTCCTGATGTTCCATTTGCTCTCAACAGAACAAACATCTCTGAATGCAGCAGTTATGTGTACATAGTCCGACGAACAACCTGGCACCTGATCTGTGCAGGAGGAAGAGAGCAGTGTAGAACACCTTCAAGAGCATCGAAGAAGTTGTTAAGAGGACAAAGAGCCTCTGGCTCCAGGCACATCTTTTCGACTCCACTGTTCTTCCTGCACTAACATATGCCTTATCGACCTGGGCCCTATGAAAACAGGATAAGAACGCTATTCGGGTATCTCAAAGAGGAATCCAAAGAGCCATGCTTGGAGTATTACATTTCACTCAAGTGAGAGAAGGAATCAGGAGTTCTGACCTCCATTGACAATCTAGAATGAGGGACGCTGTCTCATTTGCCAAGGTGTTGAAAATTAGATGGCTAGACATGTAATGCGATTTGGAGACAACCATTGAGCTAGAGCTGTTACCAACTGGATTCCACGGGATGACAGAAGAACGAGTGGCCGCCCACCTACAAGATGATCAGACTTCTTTGTCAAGACCCTGAATGAACGGTTTGAGGCTCTTCATGTTCCTCGAACAAGCAGATGCCATTGGGCTACACTAGTACGTGACAGGGACGAATGGAGATGTTACTGGTCCCACTCGAGCAAATCGATGAGCAGCTGGATGATAAATGATAAAAGTGAAGTGATAATTGAATCCATCCCTCTGGCAAGTAATGTCTCATATAGTGAGGGGTAATACTGTTTGTGTAAGGAATTAATTTTCTGACATTTAAAAAATTTAGAAGTATATTTTCTCCGTCTTATCTTCCTTTTCTCACATTTCTTTAAAAGTAGTTGACACATTGTGCCTACCTCTAATACTATTAGTCCTTTAAACATGAAGTGAATTTTATGTTGCTTTCCCAGCATCCATCAATTTATTTTTTTTTTATTTTCTAATTTTTATTAAAGTAACATTGGCTTACAAGACAACAAGTAGTAAATTCTTTTTTAAAAAAAATTATTTATTTTTAATTAGTGAATCACTGTGAGGGTACAGTTACAGATTTATACACTTTTGTGCTCATGCTTCCCTCATACAAAGTTCGGGAACCCATCCCTTCACCAGTGCCCATTCTCCACCACCAGTAAACCCAGCATCCCTCCCACCCTCCCCAATCCCATCTCCCCCCACTCCACCCTGACACTGTGGCAGGGCATTCCCTTCTGTTCTCTCTCTCTAATTAGCTGTTGTGGTTTGCAATAAAGGTGTTGAGTGGACACTGTGCTCAGTCTCTAGCCCTCATTCAGCCCGCAACTCCCTTCCCCTGCATGGCTTTCGACTACATTATAGTTGGTGATCCCTTCTCTGAGTTGCCCTTTCCCCAGAATGTGAGGCCAGCCTCCAAACCATGGAGTCAACCTCCTGGTACTTATTTCTACAATTCTTGGGTGTTAGTCTCCCACTCTGTTATTCTATATACCACCAGTAGAATGACTACAGCAGGCATCCAGATACAGGGAGTCCGAAGAGTACCAGCAAAAAGAGACCCAAAGCATCCATCAATTTAAACCACAAACATATTCTGAGTCATTATTTTGTACCTCCACTGAACATTTGACAGTTTTGGCTATGATTCTTTAGAATTCTTTTCTGTGTTCTGTAACATTATAGTCCTAGTAAAATGGCATTTCCATTCCTTAAAGTTCTGCTATTTACTGTTACTTTTCTTTGGGAAAATTAGGTGAGGCCTTTGATAAATACCTGCTTGAGCTCCTCTGATATCAAATGTACACCCTTAGAATATAAATTGCAATCTCTGGTTATCTGCCTTCTAAGAATTCTCTTATGTCTTTAGTGTTTTAGATCACCTTGTTTACTCTTGAATTCCTACTGTGTCATTATTGTAGACTGTGGGTATTGGGTGACCTTAGTGTATGTCTCGTAGTGTATGTCTTGAGTTGCCTGTGATTGATCCTATGCAACTGGCACATAGTCCAGAAATATTCACACATAGATGGTCACAAAACTTCTATGAACTGAAGAATTTTTCCACAAAGCAAAAATATTTTTATGGTTTTATTATTCTGCTTACTTCACACTTTTTTGTTTAAGTACCCAAAGCTAATCACAGCAAACATTAGAGGTTTAATAAGGATATCAATGGCAAAAGAAATTGAAACTAGTATGACAAAAGTTTGCACTATTCTTTATTCTGTCTTACTTCTGTCTTTGAAGGCCACACATAACATTGCTCAGCATCTACTTACAGCTTGGGAGTCACTCAAGGTGGTGTCCAGGGGACCATGTGTTAACAGAGAACAAACACTCTCCTGTGCGCAGTCTGAGCTCTAACCTATTTAGATTTTTCTCCAAATTTGTACCATTTTTCTGTGATATGTCTTCTTTATGCTAATTAATATTGTTGTGAAACAAGAATGTTTTTATTGAAAATTATTTAGAAATATGTTAGAGAAGAGAAACAGAGAGACTAAATTTCTCACTATCCTAATAATTTAAATGTAGAACTTCCATAATTCATCCTCTCCTAATCATACCCTGAAATTTCCTACCTCAAATATTAATAATGACATTGGATACACAAGAGTTATTTTTAAAGATGTAGCTTCATGAGCTTCAATTGATTTTTCAGTTCAGAATCTCCATGAGTAGATTCAGAAATATGCAATTTCCACTAGATCCATAGAACATGCACAATGAAGTCTGACTTTTACTACTCCAATCTACACAAGAAAACTGTTTAAATATCACCTCAGCATGGGATTTTTAACTTGAAAATTTATGGTATTTTAAGGGATCTATGGTGCTCAACAGGGAATATATAATTCTCTTAAAATTCTAAATGCTGAGGTGATATCACATTAACTTTTCAAGTCCATAATTTTCATTTGGCTTAATAAGATTCATCCATGCACAAATTAGTTTATCAAGCTTAATTGTCAACCAAATATGATTTTTATATAAATTTATAACAATTTCATGTAAAACTAACAGTTTTCTTTTACTTAATTTCTCTTTTTTATGTCTCTTTCCCTATTCTTCCCCACAGGCACTCAATAACAAACTTTCTTACATAATGAATTAAAATGTAGAAGTTATTTCATGTGCATTATTAACATCTCTGAACCTCACAAATCTCTCTATAATGAATCAAAGTAGTAATAAATATTCCAACTCATTGAGCAAGTGCAGATTCATGGAGTTTTTTCTTAAATTTGAAAAAAAGGATGCTTGATTAAAGTATAATTGACACAGAAATTTTATTAGTTTAAGGTAGAACATAATGATTTGACATTTGTGACTAGTAAATTGTAATTGATTCAAATATATTTCTAGCCTCCAAACTTTATTAGTTAATGATGGCTAAATAAAGATTCTCACTTGGTTTTCACAAATTCAGATCCATAATAAAAATTTTGTTGCTTTAAAATCTGTTGAAACACTGATGGGAAAGTAGTATTATGTTACCCATAGTAATTTAATTCAAATTGACATAGTTCATCTTAAGGATTATTTATTGTTATTTACTCTGTATTGGATATGCCAAAAACAGTAACAATAAGTCTCTCAATGAGAGCTGTTACTGGTGCCCACTCGAACAAATTGATGAGCAACAGGATGACAGTGACAGTGACTCTGATAGATAGTAGATAACAAGTTTTAGACGCAGTTAATGCTAAATAGGATAAAATATGGCATACCAATGTACTTTGAAGCATTAGAACTAATTGAAAAACAAAATGGAAACGGATAAATGTCCCTAATGTTGACGTGTTTTTGTTCTTTTGTATACAACAACAACAAAAAATTATTCTACAAGTAAAACTTACAGCACTGTGTCCAAAGCATATGAAGATTGACATGAATTTTAATTCACTGCGCAGACAATTCAAACAGGTTCAGCCTTTATACGAAAAAAGTTGTAGACTGGGCTGCAAATCAAGCAAGAAGAAGGAGTGGGCTTGCACTAAGCAGAGAACAATCTCTTCTTGTCTGGGGAGACCTAGATTAAAATCCCACAGAATCGTATTTGCATAGGCTTTCCCCCCATAACCAGAAAGAATAACACTTCTTGAGACCTTGACAGCTGGACATTATATACTTGACAACCCAAGGATTTGTGGAAAGTTATGTAGGAGGATTGGCACCTGGTGACTATCCTAAAACACTCCACTATCACTTAAAAAATAAAAATAATAAAAAGATGCACATCAATGTGAAAGAACATCTGAGTTTCAACACTTGCTAATTTGTCTACTGTACTGAGATGTTAAAATTGTCAGGTAACAAATATCACCTGGGTCTTGCCATCAACAAATGCTACAATTTTTTTTTGAGAAATAAGTAGGTGAGGCAGAGATAATATATAATTCTGATAAGAATAAGAGACAGGGAAAAGCCATAAGCACAATTGATAACTCTTAGAAAAAGAAAATTCAGTAAATAAGAACTGTCCCAAAGTGTTTTTTCTATTATTCACAAGGATTCCTTTTAAAAATAGTTAAGCCTGGGACCACATGATTTTCTCTATAGTAAAGCAGGAGTATTTAAATTTGCCACAATTCTCACATAAGACCCTCACAAAAGTTTCCCAGTTGTTTATAGCATATTCCAGTTATATGTTTGCTTTTGGCATTTTGGACCACACCCAGCAGAGCTCAGGTACTACTCTGGTTCTATTTTCATAGGTCACTCTGAAGAGCTCACACACCTGATGATGCAGTCCAGGGATTAAAGGGATTGAACTGGGGTCATCTGCATGCAGGGTAAATGTATTAGTTACAAGTCCATTACTTCCTGCACTATCACTCTGGTTCAGCCATTTTTCTTTCTAATCATATAAATATATGATTAGATATATATATATGTATATATATGGTTATTTCTCATCGCTTAATATACTACTTCCTTTTTAGTAAATGGTTACTACCGAGCTCTGTTTGAAAATGTGTATAATGGTAATAAGATATTCATCACTATGGTAATTGAAGCAAAAGTTAGATAAAACTAAAAGCATTTTGATCAGATACATTAGTAAATATGTATAACATAGAATAATACATGTTACAAAATATTTAAGAAAAATATCAGTTCAAAAGATAAGTTAGTCACAAAATATTGTTGAGAATAAGGCTATCTTCATCACTTGTCATTTGTCATCCTGTTGATCTTCAATTTGCTCGAGAGGGCACCAGTAACATCTCCATTTGTTCCTGTTGTATGCTAGTGTAACCCAACGGTATATGCTCATTCCAGAAACAAGAAGAGCCTCAAACTGTTCATTCAGGGTTTTGACGAAGTCTGAGCATCTTGTAGGTGAGCAGCCACCTGGTCTTTTGATGTTCCATGGAATCCAGTCGGTAATAGTTCTAGTCCAGTGGCCATCTCTGAATTGCATTACGTGTCTAGCCCATCTGATTTTTGATGCCTTGGCAAACAAGACAGAGTCCCTGAATCTTGATCTTTGATGTTGGTCGGAACTCCAGATTCTTTCTCTACTTCAGTGAAATGTAATATTCCAAGAATAGCTCTTTTGATTCCTCTTTGGGATTCATAAATAGCATTCTCGTCCTGTTTTCATAGGGCCCAGGTCTCTGAGGCATATGTTAGAGTGCAGGAAGAACAGTGGCATCAAAAAGATGTGCCCAGAGCCAGAGGTTCTTCTTCCTCTTAACCACTTCTTCCATGTTCTTGAAGGTATCCCACGCTGCTCTCTTCCTCTTTCGAAACTCTGGCGCCAAGTCATTCCTCATGTTGAATTCTCAATCCAGGTACACATAGCTGCTATATTCAGAGATGTTTGTTTTGTTGAGAGCAAATGAAATGTCAGGGACTAGTTCATTTTTCATGAGCATTGTCTTGGTGAGATTCAGCTGCAATCCAATCTTTCCACACTCTCGGTCGAGTTGGCCAGCATTTGGGCTGCTTGGCTAATATTTGGTGTTATTAGAATGATGTCATCAGTGAAGCAGAGGTGGTGTAGTTGCCGACCATCTATCTTCACTCCCATTCCTTCCCATTCTAGTCATTACATGACGTTCTCGAGGGTGGCACTGAAGAGTATCAGTGAAATGATTTCACCCTGCCGAACCCCTCTCTTTACGTCAATGATCACTTCCTTATAGAATGGTAAAATCCTGGTGGTGAATCCATAATACAACTCACAGAGGATCTTGATGTACTGAGTTTGAACACCCTGTTTGAGTAGGGCTTCGAAGACTGTGTCAGTCTCAACAGAATCGAAGGCCTTCTTTAAATCGATGAACGTTAGACAGAGTGGCATCTTGAACTCTCGCAAAACTTCAATGAGCTTGGTCACTGTGTGGTTATTGTCTATCATGCTGAATCCTTTTCAGAACCCTGCTTATTCTCATGGTTGTCTTTCATCTAGTGTTCTGCCTATTCTATTCAGGATGACTCGAGTGAACATCTTGTAGACGATGGACAACAGGCAGATTGGGCGATAGTTTCTGATGTCATGGATGTCTCCCTTCTTGTACAACAGAACAGTCCTACTGGTTTTCCTTTGGGACAGAACATTGCATTCAGACATGTAGCATGTGAAGAGCCTAGCCAGTGTACTGATGAGTACTGGTGGCAGATTCTTCAGGTGTTTGGGTCTGACCTTGTCTGGAAGTTCACGGCTTTACTGATGAAATGTTGTGTTAATTTTGGAATGGAGAACGTTGGGAACAACATATCCATCCTGTGGAATTTTGGTATGTGGGCAGGTGGACGTGGCAGAGTGAAGAGATCTGAGTAGAAGTCGTGAATAATCCTCTCTCCATTGCTCTTCTGGAAGATGTGATAGATCCATCAGGACATTGGCGGGCAGTCACCTTGGTCTTGTAGTTGGCAAAGTGTAGGCGAGCATTATGAATACTTTTCCAGGCTTCTGCTGCATTGGCTAACACTGCTGCTGCTCTCTTTGAGATCTTCCTTTATCACTTCTCTGCATAGTTTTGCGAACTCAGACATTAGCTTGTGATTGCCTAAGGCTCATGCCAAACCACATTGGTGAATGAGCTTGAGAGTTTCCAAAGACAGGAGTCTATTTGTGGCTTTCCCGCTCTCACATTCATCATGCAGTCATGGAGGTGGTGAACCAGTCGATCGTACTTCTCGTGGAAGTTGTCAATGATGGCATCTTCCCACATTGCCGCAATAGTGCCAAGGAGCTCCCAGTTAGTGGTCATTCTGGGAGTTCTCTTCTTAAACTTAAACTTTTCAGTTCTTCCTCCCCACTCTGTGAAGTAGAGTTTTGCACGAAGTTTACAGTTGTCCGATCCTGTTTGGAATTTAGAAACAACAGCAACATCAGTTAGGCAAATCCTTTGATTGAATATGATATGGTCAATTTTGTTGTGGAACTCTCCTCTGGGATACTCCCATGTCCAAAGTTTAGATTTGGGCTTCTGGAATTGTGAGTTACCATGGATAGTCTTGGTCAACATGATGAACTCAGTCTCTCACCCTGTTTGTTTCATTCTATGCCATGGGCCCCAATATGGAGTTCTTTGGGTGACCTTATCGGTCTTATCTTGGCATTAAAATCATCAACAATTATCTTGTAGAATGTATGGTCTTCTTTATAGAACTTCTCCAGCTTCATGTAGAACTTCTCAATTTCTTCTTCGTTGTATTTGGATATTGGTGCGTAGATGACAAAGATAGAAACTGCTGGCTGTGAAGACGGATTCACTGGTGAATTCTTCCAAACATGTAAAGAAGACTTGTTGCCAGTTCTCCACAAGCTTTTCCAGGAAATTGAAAAGACAGGAACCCTTCCGAACAGTTTCTACGAGGCACATATCTCCCTAATACCAAAAGCAAACAAAGACACCACTAACAAAGAAAACTATAGACCAATATCCTTGATGAACACCGATGCGAAGATCCTCAACAAAATACTAGCAAATAGAATCCAACAACTCATCAAAAAGATCATACACCATGACCAAGTGGGATTCATCCCGGGGATGCAAGGATGGTTTAACATTCGGAAATCAATCAACATAATCCATCACATCAACAAAAGTAAAGATAAAAACCATGTGATCATATCAATAGATGCAGAGAAAGCATTTGACAGGATCCAGCACCCATTCATGATAAAAACTCTCACCAAAATGGGTTTTGGAGGAACTTTTCTCAAGATAGTCAAAGCCATCTACCACGAACCTAGGGCAAGCATTATCATCAATGGAGAAAAACTAAGGGCTTTTCCTCTAAGATCGGGGACAAGACAAGGATGCCCACTCTCACCACTTCTCTTTAATATAGTATTGGAAGTACTAGCAATAGCCATCAGGCAAGAAAAAGATATTAAGGGGATTCAGATCGGAAAGGAAGAAATCAAGCTCTCACTATTCGCAGACGATATGATGCTATACCTAGAGAAACCTAAAAGCTCTAGTAAGAAACTCTTAGAAACAATTGACCTATACAGTAAAGTCGCAGGCTAAAAAATCAATACCCAAAAGTCCATGGCCTTCCTATATGCAAACAATGAGACAGAGGAAAGGGACATGAAAAAAGCAATCCCATTCAAAATTGTGCCCCAGAAAATCAAATATCTTGGAATCAGCTTAACTAAAGAAGTAAAGGACCTCTACAAAGAAAACTATATAACTCTACTCCATGAAATAAAAGAGGACATGAGGAAATGGAAACATATCCCCTGCTCATGGATAGGGAGAATAAACATTGTCAAAATGGCAATACTCCCAAAAGCATTATACAGATTTAACGCGATCCCTATAGGGATACCCATGGCATTCTTCAAAGAAGCGGAGCAAGCAATCCTGAAATTTATATGGAACAATAAACGCCCACGGATAGCTAAAACAATTCTTGGGAAAAAGATGATGGGAGGCATCACCCTCCCCAACCTTAAATTCTACTACAAAGCGGTAACAATTAAAACAGCATGGTACTGGAACAAAGGCAGAGCTGCAGACCAATGGAACAGGGTGGAATATCCCCACACACAACCTCAAATGTATGATCATCTAATCTTTGATAAAGGAGCAAGAGATGTGAAGTGGAGCAAGGAAAGTCTCTTTAACAAATGGTGCTGGCACAACTGGACAATCACATGCAAAAAAATGGGCTTAGAACTCGACCTGACACCATGCACAAAAGTCAGATCAAAATGGATTAAAGACCTCAACATCAGACCACAAACCATAAGGTACATTGAAGACAAGGTCGGCAAAACCCTCCAGGATATTGAAGATAAAGTTATCTTCAAAGATGACACGGAACTAAGCAATCTAGTAAAAACAGAGATCAACAAATGGGACTACATTAAACTAAAAAGCTTCTGCACCGCAAAAGATACAGTGACCAGAATACAAAGACTATCTACAGAATGGGAAAGGATATTTACACAATACCCATCAGATAAGGGGTTGATATCAAGGGTATATAAAGCACTGGTTGAACTCTACAAGAAGAAAACATCCAACCCCATCAAAAAATGGGGCGAAGAAATGAACAGAAACTTTACCAAGGAAGAGATACGAATGGCCAAAAAGCACATGAAAAAGTGCTCTACATCACTAGTCGTCAGAGAGATGCAGATCAAAACAACCATGAGATACCACCTCACACCACAGAGACTAGCACACATCCAAAAGAACAAAAGCAACCGCTGTTGGAGAGGATGTGGGGAGAAAGGGACCCTTCTACACTGCTGGTGGGAATGCCGGCTAGTTCAGCCCTTTTGGAAAACAGTATGGACGATTCTCAAAAAACTAGAGGTTGAGCTCCCATTTGACCCAGCAATACCACTGCTGGGAATATATCCCAGAAAAGCCAAAAAGTATAGTCGAAGTGACATCTGCACTTATATGTTCACCGCAGCACTGTTTACAATAGCCAGAATCTGGAAAAAACCCGAGTGCCCTAGAACAGATGACTGGTTGAAGAAACTCTGGTACATCTATACAATGGAATACTATGCAGCTGTTAGAAAAAATGAGGTCATGACGTTTGCATATAAGTGGATCAACATGGAAAGTATCATGCTAAGTGAAATGAGTCAGAAAGAGAGAGACAGACATAGAAAGATTGCACTCATCTGTGGAATATAGAATAATAGACTATAAGACTAACGCCCAAGAATAGTAGAAATAAGTACCAGGAGATTGTTTCCATGGCTTGGAGGCTGGTCTCTCATTCTGGGTAACTCAGGGAAGGGACCACCAAGTAAAATGTGGTTGGAGGTCATGTGGGGGAAGGGTGATGCGGGCCGAATACAGACTAGAGACTGAACACAATGGCCACTCAGTACCTCTATTGCAAACCACAACACCTAATCAGAGAGAGAGAACAAAAGGGAATTCCCTGCCATAGTGGCACGGTGGGGTGGGGGGAGACAGGTCTGGGGAGGGGGGGAGGGATGTTGGGTTTACAGGTGGTGGAGAATGGGTACGGGTGAAGGGATGAGTTATTGAACTTTGTATGGGGGACGCATGAGCATAAAGATGTATGGATCTGTAACTGTACCCTCACGATGACTCTCTAATTAAAAATAAACTATTAAAAAAAAAAAGAAACTGCTGGCTGTGAGCCACATCTATTCAAACGTAATCATCTGATTCAGGTTGTTAGGCATAAGAATGAATCAATGCTCATGGCCAAGTTCCTGTTGACAAGGACACTGATGCCAACAATCCCTCTATTGTCACATGTTCGAAGGAATAGTTTTTCTCCAGTGTTGAAAATGGCATGATGTGATCAATGTCTTCTCATCCCAGTCAGACCAATGATGTTGTATTTGATCTTCTGCGTTTGCAAGATCAGGTCTTCGATGGATGCTTCTGATGCCAGTGTGCATGTATTCCAAGTACAGACAGTATGCTACCTAGCCACTGCCACACTCAGGCCGCTTTCCAGACACTCAGGCTGAACCTCACGCATGAATGAAGCCCCACAGAACCAGGTAAAGCAGAACTTTGTGGCCTTGGACTTCAGGCTCAATGAGACCAGGAAACAGAGTCCTCTGTCTGCTTCTCCCAATCTTCGGCACCCCAGGGATCACACCCAGATGACCCACCCTACCAGAGTGAGATAAATACCTCATTGACCAACCTCCAGTACCTCCACTACCAAGCCACTGCCACGCTCCAGGTCGCTTTCTGGACTGTTTTCTGGACACATCATAAGACAATACCCATTTTCCATAATTATCGCACCATATTTTATGGGATTCAAATATAGTGTGAACCATGGGAACGCCTGTAAGGGTGATTAGAGGCCGCCCTAAAAGCCTCCATCCCTCTCGGAGAGCCCGGCAAGCTACTGAGAGTTCCCCGCCCTCACAGCAGAGCCTGGCAAGCTACCCGTGGCATATTTGATATGCCCAAAACAGTAATAACAATGGGCCTCATTTGCCTGACACTGAAAGAACCCCCAATACAGCAGCATTAAGAAGGATGAGCAAGGAGATGCTGATAAAATCTGAGGGACAAACTAGACTCCCAAAAGGCTGAAGGACTAAAATGACTGTTCTAAAAGAAAAAAAAAAAGGCTACCTTTATGGCATATTATTCAATGACATGATACAGTCAGTCCGTATCTACACATAACATGTAATTGTGCACATCTTTCTAATCTTCTCCTTCAGTGATTTTACAACAGAACCTTGAAATCAATTATGGGAGAAATATTTACATCAAGAAATTGGTAAATGTTGCAAATCAACCTTAACGTAGTTTTCTGAAGAAAATGGGCTATTGAACATTTACCAGCAGAGTACTGTGTGTCACCACATATTTCTGCCACATATTTTTAAATAAAAAGTTGTAAAGGCAGGCTGAGGATGTGGCCAGTGGTAAAACAATGTGGTAGAGGAAAAAGACCCTTAGATCTCTTACAACTTTAAAAAATGTGGAAGATGCGTATGAACATTAAAAAAAAAACATGAGTGGGGCTCTTCCTAAGCTACACAAGAGGGTGCTAAAATATTTTCTTTCTCTTTTTCTTGCCTTTTTTGGTAAAAGTCTTAAACAGATGTCACTTTTGTAATTTGTTTAAGTAATACAATGGTAATTCTCACCATGATAGAATGAAATTAGTAGAGGACAAATCTCACCAACAATTATATCTACTTTTCCTGAATGCCCTAAAATAGGACAGTTCTTGAGAACAACTGTTTTTTTTTAACTGCAGTGAAAAATCACATTAGAATCCATTTTTAACCATAACTTCCTTTGTGTTTCAATTATGTCCCTAATTACAACTGGCCTGCAGTAAGGAAAAATACATGGGTGACAGAGGTGGATGGAACATCACTACTGAGACTGGAGTGATAGTAGAAAACTTAAGATATTTCCCTTGGATGCACATAAACCTGGGTGAATCCCTGGAACCCCTTCTGGTCCTGTGATCTCCACTCTGAGTGAGGTCTGAATTCAGAGCCAGGCATAAATCCAGAGTGCTACTGGGTATAGCTCTTATTTTTTAAAACATGTATTTTTTAAAAAGTATCTCTATATCCCATCAGTTCTCAGACATGCTCTCAGAGTTTGGTTCATTTGAATTGTATCTAAATGATCTAATTCAGATCATTCAAATCAAACCACATCATATGATTTCTCCAGGATCAGTAAAGTTTGACTCTTATTTGTCCTTCGTTAAGTAGATACTCAAGTGACTCAGAACACATTATATGCATACCATGTACCCAGACCTAAATCTAAATACAAATTCAATAGTTTTTATTACATAACTCATACCTGTAAATGCATTGCAAAAAAAGATGAAATAATTGTTAAAAAAATTCAAGTTGCAAAGTAAATATGTGTGTGTGTGAGAGGGGGAGAGAGAGAGAGAGAAAGAGAGAGAGAGAACTTTTGGTGCTGTGCATATGTGAAACAGGAAGTTTGGTAGTAATTCATTCAATGAAAAAACATGGTACATTTTTATTTAGAATATTTAATTATTATTTCCCTTGAAGTATAAAGAAATATTCTTTTTTCTTTTTGGAGGAGTATTATTTTTTCTTTCAGTAATCTGAATCCAACCTTTAAAGTATGAGATTTAAATAAGTAGTCACTGAAATGCTCTCTAGTGGCTGGCACGGGAGTTCACAGTCCTGCGCACTAGTGGTTATTAAATAACCATGGGGAGTTTCTGTTTGTTTGCTTGGTTCTTACCATTTGGCTACTCTCCAAAAGAAGTTTTTATCTTTCTGTATTCCCTGTTCCCTTTCATTCACTGTGTTACTTTTTGCTGCTTGTCATAATTATCTCTAATGTTGAGTCAGTTTTGAAAGTAAGCCTACACTTGCCCTAGAGGTGGCAGAATTTCTGTGGTGGGTAAGTGAAATGATCGCTCCATATAACTTTATAAAGTGTAAAGACCTTTAAGATGAAAGGAGCTGTATAAATGTAAGGCTGTCATTTTAAATTGCCATTACTGTTTGAAATTCTCAAGAGGAGCATTACTGAAATCCAGCGTATGCACCATATTAGATTGCTTAATATCATTAAAGTATGCGCAGCAAATGAAAATACCAATTTCCTCTTATATGTAGCTCGTGTTTAAGGCTGCGTATCCAAAGCTAACATGTTTCATGCACATTCTGGCATTTTAATACACACTGAAAGAAGCAGAAGCTAACAAAGTATGAAGACAATGATGTTTCTCTTTCTGGTGATTGCTTGTTTGTCTATGTGTGCTTGTGAAGACAAACAGATTTGAGAAGCTAAATAAATTAAGACATATACCAGAGATGGTTTAATATGACCAGCAGAGAAGCTGCATAGAAACCTAGATAACGTATCACTATGTGATTTATATTTAGCTCTGGCAAGACGGAAACCAAAAAAAAAAAATGACTATTTACAGCAGAAAATAATTGGAAGAACAGAAAAATTATCAAAACAGTGAAAATGGCCCGCCTTACAATGTGAGAGCAGCTGTTCTTGTTGTCTCCGTTTGCAAGTTTGTTTTAGGGAAGGAGAATGCTCCATATTACTGGAGCCACGCACCAACTAGCAAGACGGAAACGCCAAGAAATAAGCAAGTGAGAGAGAGGCATCAGTGGCAAATTGGAATCTAAGGCCTTTTGTGCTTGTTAAATGGTGGAATGATTATAATTGGAAAAAGTGATGTGCATTAGTTCTGAGTGAATGTACAAGAAATGACAAGCGTGTAACTTAATGATTACTTCACAACACTCAGGACTGCCTTCTGGTCTCGCACCAAAGAGTTCAGCCCTACAGCAGCGAAAGCTACATGCTTTCCCCTCCTATTCATGAGTATTCTCTACAGGTCACATGGAAATAACCCTGAAGTGATAAGTCTTGGTTTAGGAAGTCTGCTGCTTTAGCTGGTGTAAGTCATTGTGACACAGAATGGGGGGACGACGTGTGTAATTTTTTTCTTTTCCTTGCTAACCACTGCAACTATTGGAAAGTAAATAGAAAGGATCAGGTTTTAAAGGAAATAACATATGTTAATTCTCCTGGGGAAAGGGAGGATATGAGTAAGTTTCCTGCAAATCAAATCTAATATTCAAATAAGTGAAAGTACGTCACCTCTCACTTCATTGTTAAAATAGATGCTTATGTAATATGTGGATTTCATAATAGCATAAAAATAGATTATCTTAAAAACATATTTGTGTATAATTACACTTACGTTTATTGCATACCATTACAAACTTAAAAATATTAAAACCAGAATAGCTTTCAAATATTAAGAAAAGTTTCAGTTTTAAAACCTAAAGAAAGTATAATAATGAGTATGTGCTATAGCCAATAAACTACAAAAATAATGAAACACATGTGAAAGTGTCAGAATAAAACATTTATTTTGCCTTATCTTGGAACTAGTTCTAGAATTGTTGCATTAACTTTACCAAGTAAACTTGTTTCTTTTTTCACCTCTTTGTAAACTTGTTTACTCTTTGTCAACTTCTTAGCTGATATTTTCCTCAAATCTAATCAAAATTATATTCAATTAATAATCAAAAGGCAGAAAGACAACGTATAGATTGGGTTAATGTGATCTATTCATTTAAGAGTAAAACAAATAATGAAAGTGAAAGGAATATAAAAATTATTTTATATATTGACTGTAAAAGTTGAGAGTATTAGAGCTTGTGTACCTTACAAATAGGCTGAAGTTCTGCCAATAGTCACTAGGTGGTGTGTCTTATGACACAGAAAATCAGGGAATGCTTAATTGAAGCCTTTTGTGTGTGTGACATAGATATGGTCTATTGAGAGTAGAAAAGCCACAGAAGCATCCCATTTTTCACAATTAAGTGTAGATCCATATATATATTTATTTATTTAATCCATAGCTTTAACAACAAAATTCTGGACTGTTTGTGAATGTTTTGAAAAGAAGTTTTCATTTGACTTTGAAAGACTGAATGTCATCAGTGTGGCAAAATGTTACAAGAAGCTTTGCTTGGCATTTGAGAAAGAAGGCCTCTTAATATATATCTCTATTTTTATAATCTTCATTGAGATATATATATATATATATAATTCACTGTGGAAAGTTTCAATAAGATAGCCTCTCTCTCTCTCTCTCAACATCTATTAGTAGGATGAAGTGAAGGTAGTTACAATGGAAAATATATTATTAAGACCACCGTGGAGGTAATATCCTGCATATTGAGTCTAATCACCCATTTAAGTTAAAGTAAGAGTTGTTAAGAACATGGAAAATTGCACTCTAATGATTAGTGATGAGAATCACCTAGATAATGAAATTAGTATTGAGAAACATATTTTTAGGCAGAATGATTATCCTGGGAGATTGATTAAAAGGATAATTGAAGAACAATGTAACCTTTTTCATAGTTATCAGGTTGAGCTTGTTTTAGGTAATTTATCATAATAGAGTAGCTATGCCAAATCATAAAAATACTGGTCACTGCCTTTAAAGGATGTTGATTATATATTACTTGAGACATGCTGTCTTACCAATGGAATATCTTCACGAAAATATGGATGATGATAAGTGTCATGGAACAATACCTCAAGCTATCTCAATAGCTTAAGAAACAGCTGAAAGGAGTTTGCAACATATGGAAAGGATTGCTAAAAGGAATGAGAATTTAATGGGCCTGTCAGTCAGTAACTACTAAAGAATCTAACTGCTCCAGTCTACTTGAAATATTAACAAGGATGGCATGATAATGATTTCCTTCTTTGTAAATAAAACAATGATTAAATTTCTATTTCTAATCAGTCATAAAAATGGACTTAGAGAGGAATTAACTAATTGAATGTAGAATTTTTGAAAGGGCCAAGAAGTCCACTGAAAACTGCTAATTATCTACATTTGCCTTGTACTTTTTTTTACTGAATCTCCTTGCCAAGTCTATATTTAGATCATTGAATTATTACCATTTCTCTCTTATATATTTGTTTTCAAATTAACATATAGCACTGTAACACTGCCCTCCCATTGTTTATGGATTTGCTCGAGTGGGCACCAGTAACATCTCCATTGTGAGACTTGTTGTTACTGTTTTTGGCATATTTAATATTCCATGGGTAGCTTGCCAGGCTCTGCCGTGCGGGCAGATTACTCTCGGTAGTTTTCCAGGCTCTCTGGGAGCGATAGCACAGCGGGTAGGGCGTTTGCCTTGCACTAAGCTGACCGGCTGACCCGGGTTCAATTCCTCCTTTCCTCAGGGAGAGCCCGACAAGCTACTGAAAGTATCCTGCCCGCAGGGCATAGGTTGGCAAGCTACGCGTGGTATATTTGATATGCCAAAATCAGTAACAACAAGTCTCACAATGGAGAGGTTAATGGTACCCGTTTGAGCAAATCTATGAACAACGGGATGACAGTGCCAGTGCCAAATTAATATATAGTTACATTAGTATGTTTTTAATAGATTGCATTTTAAAAAAACAGTAATTTATAGGAAAATTTAGCATAAAATATAGAGAATTCCCATTCCATATGACCACATCATCAGAAGCATTATTTTTTAAAGTTAATACCTTGCATTACTGTGGTACAATTGTTGCCACTTCTGGAAATTATATAATATAGTTCATACCATATCAGAATTTTTTTACACATACTTATATACATACATATATGTTTAATTCCTGCAAGTCCTTTGTGCATTGAGTGCTCATTTCTGTTACTGCTAAATAATATTCCATACCTGGATGTGACACATTTTATCTGATTACCTATTGAGTGACATTTTAGAGCTTCTTAGTTTTAGTAATTATAAATTAATTATTGTATCACTGTCACTCCATTGCTCATCAATTTGCTGGAACAGGCACCAGTAACATCTCCATTGTGAGACTTGTTGTTACTGTTTGTTGTTACTTGTTGTTACTGTGAGACTTGTTGTTGCTGTAAATTACTTTGTAATTTACCATATAAACAGAATAATTTTGCCATACAAACAGAATAAAATAATATATGATTACTTGAGACTAATTTTGTTCACTAAAACTGATGTTTTGGGATTAATTCACGTTATACTTAACAATTAGTTCCACATTATTTACAAGTAGTATCAATTCTTTGTGGTCAATGGATAGATCACATTTTGATTATTCATTTCACTCAATGAAGGGTATTGAGTTGAGTTCAATTTTGGGTTGAGTTCAATTTTTGTTACTATAAATAAATATACTTTATGTATCTCTGTACAGGTTTTATATAAAAATCTCATTCATTTCTAGGGAAAACATTTTCCAGGATAAATAAGTCACAATGACTGTTTAGTGTGATAATTATATGTTTGATTTTGGACAAAATTGTCAGACTTTTTTCCAGAGTGTCTAGTATTTTCAATTCTCATCTTCAATGAATGATAGCCCCAGTTGTTCCTCATTGTCTTCAGGACTTGGTTTGGTATTTTAGTCACTATGATAGGTGTAGAGAGATGGATCATCATGACCTTAACTTGCATTTTCCTTTTGGTTAATGATATAGTGCATTTGATATTTATTTCCAACTCTATTTCCATGTATATTTTAGTGATTTACTCATTTTAATCTTTCTTTTTTTGAAACATACAAACACACACATATATATACATATCATATAACTCTTTATGTAATCTGAAAAACTGTCATTAGATCCGACTAAAAATATTTTGTTTCCTGGTGCATGCTTTTTGTTCTATATATGAGAATTTTTAACATTACACAAGTCCGAACATTTTCTTATGTAATTTTTAAAGAGATTTTCTATATTTAACTTTGATTTTTAAAATATATATGCATTTGAAATTAATTGTTCAGTTTTTCCCACTGTAAGGTTCATTTTTTTTCTTTTGCGCATGAGTTTGCAAGTTTTCTAACATCGTTTGTTGGAATATAGCATTTTCTCAATAGAATTAATTGCATTTGCACTCTTGTCAAAAATCAATTTACTGAATTTGCATGGTTTGTTTCTGGAGTCTCTATTCTGTTAGATGAATCTATAGCCCTAGTACTCAAGTATTGTTTTCTTTATTACTATAGCTTTAGAATGTGTCTTAAAATCAGATGTATGTTATTTTAATCTTACTTTATCCAAATTGTTTTTTTCTAGTTATCTTGATCTTTCATTCCCATTTTAGAATCAGATTATATTTATAAAAGTCTGTAGATCAGTTTCAGAGGAAATCAATCTTTTTATAAATTTTAAAAAAGAAGACGGAAAATTATTTGTTTTTATTTAATAGACTTGACATGAAACTCCTAAAATTCATTAATAAGTGGCTAGAACTGATAAATGAATTTTTCAAAGTATCAGAATAAAGATTCAATATGCAAAAATCAGTTTCATTTATGTATACTGACAATGAGCTATCTTTTTTTTCAGATTTAATATTTATTTTATGAATGAGAAATTATTCACCTCAAATCATTGACTGGGATCTGCATTAGAAAAATAAAATAGGATAGATATATTGCTGATATTTTTATCTTTATCCCTCTATGCATCACAACCTATTTTTAGCATTTTCTTTTTTTTTTGAATTTATTTATTTTTAATTAGTGAATCACTGTGAGGGTACAGTTACAGATTTATACACTTTTGTGCTTATGCTTCCCTCATACAAAGTTCGGGTACCCATCCCTTCACCAGTGCCCATTCTCCACCACCAGTAAACCCAGCATCCCTCCCACCCTCCCACCCTCCCCAATCCCATCTCCCCCCACCCCACCCTGCCACTGTGGCAGGGCATCCCCTTCTGTTCTCTCTCTCTAATTAGTTGTTGAGGTTTGCAATAAAGGTGTTGAGTGGCCGACAATGAGCTATCTTAATGCACATTGTGGAAATAATTTTGCTTGCAATAACATCTGAAAAAAAACATAATAGTTATGAATCAAAAACTGAGGATTTCAAATATTTTTATGCTAAATACTGGAAAGCATTACTGAAAAAATTTAAAGATTATGTTGGATGATTTCACCAATGCTTGCAAGTGAAGAATATAAAAGCTATGAATAGACAAACCAAAATAAGAGATAAATTATTAAACACTGGCAGTAGAACTGAATTTACCTTTAAAATTTTTAAAGTGGTAATTTTTATTTGTAAGGTTAAATATGTCTGGAGTGACAGTACAGCCAGTAGGGTGATTGCCTTATGTGTGGCCAACCCCACTGGATTTGGAAAATCAAAATCTTTACCCTATTTACAATCTATTATATGAAATAATTTTATTTTCTATTAACACATTTTAACTTTTTATCAATATTTTGATTTTTCTGCATTCTTGTGTTTGTATTTGATAAATACATGTGTATTCGTATTTTAATCAACACAAATGGATATCTAACATTTTTGTTACAAATTCCTTGGTATTAGTAATAGCAATTTAATAAGTATCTTAATGTTGAAATTTTTTATAACTTTGCTAAATTAATTTATTTCTAAGAATGTTTTTGCAGAGTCCTTGGGAGAGTTTTATATAAGCAAGTATAATATCTAGGGATAAGAATGGTTTTATTTCTTGCTCTCCAATCTCTTTACTGTTTTAATGTTATTGTAACCATTGTTTTTCATTGTACTTATAACTCTGTTTGGAAGTTCCAGGATGATACTGAACTGGAACAGCCTTCTATCTACTTATGGAGTCAAATATTCAATTTTTCACCATTAGGTATGATGTTCACGCAGCCTACCCAAGTTCAATTCCTCCGCCCCTCTCGGAGAGCCCGGCAAGCTACCGAGAGTATGGAGCCCGCGCGGCAGAGCCTGGCAAGCTAACCATGCGTATTGGATATGCCAAAAACAGTAACAATAAGTCTCTCAATGAGAGATGTTACTAGTGCCCACTGGAACAAATCGATGAGCAACGTGATGACAGCGATGACTTTATTTAAATGACGCATTTTGCAAAGTTTTCGGGATACATTTGTTACAGGAATTCAATATTCCAACCTCATTCCCACCACCATTGTGACTTTCCTTCCACCGTTGTCCCCATTTTCCTGACAACCCTCAAGCCTGCCTCCATGGCAGATCCAAATAATTTATTTTATTTGCTTGTTACCCCAAAATAACTAATGAAATTATAAAAAAAATAAAATGCCAGTAAAATTTGTGAAAATCATTATACCTCACCATAGAAACATGAAATCCTCGCCTAAGCTGTTGTTACTAGTCAAGCCTGTGTTAACGCATTTGTTAATCAAATTTAGTTGGCATCAATGTTATATTCATGTCCAACCTGTTGTGCTTTTACTGGGATGTTGGTATTGTAGTGTTTGGAGATGTCATTATAGAAAATACAGAATATTTACCTGGGCAGTGAGATTACATGGCAGCAGTGGTGGGATATGGATGTGGCTACTGAGGCTTCCAGAAGTTGGAGGGTTGGTGGGGAAGCAGCCCACCCGGCTCCAGGAAGGCCTGGAGTTTTCTGGCTAATTGTAATTTTTAAGGAATGTATTTATATGTTATCTCTATTGTTTAGCTTATACTAAATAATCATATATAATATTTCCTTAACGGCCAAAATCCAGAGACTATAAAACAAAGCTCCCGGAAGAGAGTGACGCAGATTATTTTAACTTGCCAGTGGACCAAAAGCTTGCATTTGGTAGACTGGGACCACTGGTGATTAGAGGCCTCCGTCCATCTTGAAGAGCCCGGCAAGCTACGGAAGGTATCCCGCCCACATGGCAGAGCTTGGCAAGCTACCCATGGCATATTCGATATGCCAAAAACAGTAACAATAATGGGCCTCATTCCCATGACCCTGAAAGAGCCCCAATACAGCAGCATTGGGAAGGACAAACAAGGAGAGGCTGATAAAATATGCTCTTTGTGTTCCTGCAGACACCATAGTATATATATATTATATATTTCATATATTGTTTCATCAAATTTATTTGACAGCTTATATTCACATATAAGGAAATATTATATATGCATATATATCATATATTTTTCCATATATAGTGGGGTAAAGAGATGATTCAGTAGAGACCTACAATATGTATTAAAACCCACATTGAACCCCACACCACATTACCACATATAATCCTGGATACCACAACATTGGTGCTAACTTGCTGTGAAGAATTTGAGGATCTCCTTATCATCTGGTCCTAGTACAGACTGGAGTATTCCTGTTGGTTGAAGGTGGAGTGAATGGCTCCTTCACTTCTGAAGCAATGCTAGGGTGGCCTCCCCATTATATATATATATATATATATATACACATAATATGTATAATATATATTACTAAAAATAACCTTCTTGCTGGAGTCATTCCTTAGGGTTCAATGTACTATATTTTGTTTTTTATTCAGATAATTTCTCCTGGAATTTTTGTGTCTGATATGTTATAAAAGTTACGTTTAATTTCTAAGTATTGGAAGAATTCACTGCTAAATATCTATTATTGACTTCTATTTTTACCACATATGATCACATATGACTGGAGCGATAGCAAAGCGGGTATGGTGTTTGCTTTGCATGCGGCCAACCCAGGTTCGATTCTTCCGTCCATCTAGGAGAGCCTGGCAAGCTACTGAGAGTATCTTGTCCACACGGCAGAGCCTGGCAAGCTTCCCGTGGCATATTCAGTATGCCAAGAACAGTAACAACAAGTCTCACAATAGAGACGTTACTAGTGTCCACTCGAGCAAATCGACGAGCAAGGGGATGACAGTGATTCAATGATATGAGCACATTATTTTCCAACAGAAACGAATTTCTATAAACCTTTAATTTTTCAACATTTACAGGACAGGGTAGCTTCTATCTTGGTGCCCTTTTATTTCCATGTGTAATTCAAAAGAGCATTTTTTTGAAGGCTATTTTGGAGTAAAATAATCTATAAGTGCTACTTAATGAATGGACTTTGTTGATGTCTACATTTTCTATATCCTTGATAATGCTCTATTATTTCTGTTGTTTACTTTAAAAGTTGTGTTTAAGCTCCCAACTGTAATTATGGCACATCCTATCACTCCTTTCAATTTTGTGGGCTTGTGTGTATATGTCTGTTTGTGTTTGTGTTTGTGTGTGTTTTAAAAGTCCGCTGTTATTGCATCACTGTAAATTTTAGGTAAACTGATACATTTATCATTTTGTAATTTGTCTCAATACTGTTCTCATTTTTTACTCTGAAATCTACTTTGTATTAATATAACCACCTAGTTTTCTTTATTTTTTAAAAAATCACAATGCCTAATTTTTAAATTGAATCACTGTGAGGTAGAGTTACAGACTTACAAACTTTTGTGCTTGTATTTCAGCCATACAATGATCGAGTATCCATCCCTCCACTAGTGCCCATTCTCCACCACCAATGGTCCCAGTATCCCTCTCACACTCCCACTCCATCTCCCCTTACCCCGACTTTGTGGCAGGGTATTCCCTTTTGTTCTCTCTCTCCTTTTGGGTGTTGTTAACCATCTAGTTTTCTTTAGACCATTATTTCCTTGCGCAATTTTAATCAATCTTTTACTATAACCTATTTATTTATATATGCAGCAAATTTCTAATAGACAACATGTAGTTAGGTATTTTAATTCATTCTAACAATTTCCATCACTTGTATCAGAATAATTACTTAATATTTCTATTACTGTTTATATTTAGATCTATCATTTTATTTATTTTCTTTGTTTTTTGCCTTTTTATTTTCTTTCCTTCTTTAATTATGTCATTTAATATTTTTTCCTATCCCTCTTAAATTAACTCATTGTGCTTTGGCTATATGTTTAGATAAATAGTAGGTAGACATTGTTTTTTCAGCAGTTGCTATAAGTTAACTTTTAAAAATCAACATAGAAGCAATAATTTACTATTTAAAAAGGCAGATAGAAATTTTACCAAAATGTTAGTCCTTTTACTTACCTCTTTTATGCTGTTTTACATCTTACAGCAGTACATTAATAAATCTCTTGAGCAAATATCATGCTTTTCACTTTCAACATTAAACATATTTTAAAATCTAAAGTGGAGGAGAGTGCTTGCTTTTATTTACCCATCTGTCTGTCAATTTTTTTTCATTATCTTCATTTCTGATCGTCTAAATTTCTTTCTGGTGCTATTTCTTTTCTACATAAAGATCTTCTGTCTTCTTGCCCTGGAGAAAACTATGGTAGGGAATTATCTTAGTTTCCTTTACTTTGACAACATTTTAATTTTCTATATTTCTAAAAGGTAGTTAAGTGTGTGTAATTTTTTTCTTATTTTAGTAACACTGGCTTGTACAATTATATAGGTTTCTGGTGCACAAGATTAAAATTGATATTTGAATATATTGCATTATGCTCACCATCAAAAGTCTAGTTTCTATCTTCCACCATACAATTAACCCTTTTACACAATTTTTTCTTCCCTGTCCACCTTCTCTTTTGTCAACCACTATTTTCTTCTTTTCTTCTAACAAGTGTAGTTTAATTTTGAGTCTTTTGGGCAAGTTGTTGTTGTTGTTTATTAGGCTGATTGTCTTCTCCAAAAGAGGTTAAGAAAGGAAATTCAGTCTTTTTCTGGCAATCATGTGGCTTTAGAGCTACTCGGCATATCCTCTGTTATTTGGAAGAAATTAGTCTATAGCAGGAAGGAAAAAAAGCAAAGAAGCAAGTCATGGTATGATGCTGGAAGCAGTTGGATCCTTTCTTCAATTATTCCTCCATACCAACTGCCTTGTACTGGGTTAAAAATATGAACTGATGGTACTAGCTATTGTATAGGGAATTTCTTTAACCTTTGGTCATTCACAGCTGAAAGAAGCCCAAGTATTTCAACTCTTGGGGCTAGAGTGATAGTACAACCACCAGGGGGTAGCCTTGAACCCCAAATCAGAAAACAACCACAGAAACAGCTTTGTTTCTTCTGATATCACAAGAGATTCTATAGAAAGTCACTGTCACTGTCACTGTCATCCCGTTGCTCATCGATTTGTTTGAGCGGGCACCAGTAACGTCTCTCATTGAGAGACTTATTGTTACTGTTTTTGGCATATTCAATATGCACGGGTAGTTTGCCAGGCTCTGCCGCACGAGCTCGATACTCTCGGTAGCTTGCCGGGCTCTCCGAGAGGGGCAGAGGAATCAAACTTGAGTCAGCCGCATGAAAGGTGAATGCCCAACTGCCGTGCTCCAGCCCTCTGTAGAAAGTGATAAATTAAAAGCAATTAATTAAAATGCCAACAAACTGTATTTATCATAAATATGTATCTTTTATGTTGTATGTACAATGTAATATTAATGCATTGCATCTCTCATGTTAAGCCTACGTCTGTAAGTGGTCATTTCTGCTCTTAGTAATGTTTAATAAATAAATATTCTAGTTGTTAAGCAAAAATATGATCATTTAAAATTAATTTTTATAAAATGTGGTTTTGCTCCATGAGTGATGAAATTTATATTGTTAGTGTTTCTCCATTTTCTTTATTTTTTACTATTTTCAATTCATTTTAAAGCACAGCAGGTAGGGCGTTTGCCTTGCACGTGGCAAACCCTGGTTTTATTCCTCCATCCTTCTCAGAGAGCCCAGAAAGCTACCAACAGTATGCCGCCCACAAGGCAGAGCCTGGCAAGCTACCTGTGGCATATTTGATATGTCAAAAACAGTAACAACAAGTCTCACAATGGAGACGTTATTGGTGCCCACTCAAGCAAATCAATGAACAATGAGATGACAGTCAAAATTTGAAAGGTAACTTCTTCATACCCCTGAGAATGTTTTATTAGTTGACAATAACAATGTATAGAAAGCAGAAACATTTCTTATATGGATTGTGTACCCATTTTGTTCCAGGGAAGTATGAAAGAAAATGGAAAAGGACATGGCATTGCATTGTGGTAGTGTGGTAGAGTACATTATACATTGTATGCTTGAAACAGTACTGTTCACAATAAATCTAGTGCTATAAAAAAAAGTAATAGAAACAGACATGGTATTCAGAAAACTAAAATTTCTGTGAGGCATACAATAAACAAATAAACAAAAAATGAAATATGTTTGTTCTGAACAAACTATTATATAGTTACTTTTTATATAATAAAATAAGTCAATGGGACAAAGAGCAAATGGTTTGGAAGAACCAACACAGGTGGGAAGTTAGGGAGGATTCTGGAGAGAAGAAAGTCAGGAACATAAATCAACGATATGAAGAGCTATCCTTTGGAAGAAAATCTTATATCTTGAAATATAAATGAAGTTGGTACTGGGAAAAAAGAAAGAAGTTGGGTTATGGTTGCTGTTGTTTTAATCACCTTTTGTTACATTGTCTTTGAACTAATAAAAGAAAAGTAAGAAAAAAATGAGTGATAAATGAACTCCAAACTATTCTCTCATTAAGCCAATTTGAAATGCTGGAGAATGAGGGGAATGTTTTTTCTTAGCAATGCAGTTTAATCCTTTAGTTGTGATTGGTAGTCAGATACCAAAATACACAGCTTTTGCCACATATTTCTATCTGCTTGAAAATGTTGCAAGTATGTCTCAGGACTAGTCTCATTATCTAATTTGCCTTCAACATATTGACTTTTATTGTTTATTTTATTTTACTTTGCTTTGGGGACTTACTTAGTAATGCTTAGGGTCTATTTCTTACATGGCATTTTGGAGTTTTTTTCAGAGGTGCTCAGGAGATCAAGAAACGCCAGGGTCGAATACGGGGGCTCTTGCCTGCAAAGCATGCACCCCAGCCTTTTGAGATCTCTCCCCAGTCCAATTATATTAAATGTCTTAGACATAATCTTATCCTTTTCTAATTCTTTGCTGAGTGTTTCTAGTATTCCAACTCATAAGCAGTGATATATATTTAATGAGACTCAAAGAATGAAAGAATGTTGAAGATCAGCTGACCCACTTTTTGTTAATAAGGGGCATATATCAGTTCCACATGGAACCTTTTAAGACTATGCAACTGAATCTCACTCTCCACCTGCAATTTTTTTTTCTTTTTGGGTTACACCCAGCGATGCACAGGGGTTACTCCTGGCTGATGAACTGAGAAATTACTCCTGGTATTGCTCGGGGAACCATATGGGATGCTGGGAATTGAACCCAGGTTGGCCATGTGCAAGGCAAATGCCCTACCTGCTGTGCTATCCCTCCAGCCCCTCCACCTGCAATTTTGAAGACCCAGTAGTAGTATTTAGTAGGATATTTCATAAAAAACATATTAATAAAGGTAGTAGTAGACAGTTGTTTTTTGACAGATATCCCCAACCAAGAAATTCATTTCTCAGTAACACAGAATCAAGCTGGGCTAGGGTAATAATTTTAACCTATTTATTTTTTAGATTTTTGCCACTCCAACCAAGTGTATACTTTGTTGTTGACTGTATTAAAAAGTAAATTTATGATCCAAATATCTCTATTTTTAAATCAATTTAACTTTTTTATCATTAAATTTTATAATTAAAAGCTTTTCCAAATAAATTATGAGAGTGATCATAATGGAGAATAATGGAAATAAGAGAATGCTACTAACCGAAATAGATGATATAAATTCCTGGCATTGAGTTGATTCTTAGGTCTCCTGTAGGCTTTGTGTTTATTTTACTGACAATTATTTTAGATACCCTGTTTAGGAAAAAACAAGTCGTGTATATGGCTGCTTGGTAAAGATCTTCTGTCTGTGTGTGGAGTGGAAAAATGAAAGAACAGAAGAAAATGAAATTAACTCTTTGAACAAAACCTAATTGTGATTATCCAAAGTCAATGCCCATAACATCATTTTTTTTTCATTCTTGTTGAATGAATAGCTATCCTTGTGTCTGAGTATGTAAAGTGAACTAAAATATAAAGGACTTTCCATGCTAGACCAAATTCCCTAGGCTCTTTTTGGCTTCCAGTTGTTGCTGCTTCAGAATTGAGGTATAAAAGCAGCTGAGAGTCTCATTCTTCTGAAGCCAGAGGTAAAAGCAGTTTGGAAGACATTTTGTTTCATCTCTTTTTTAACTTCTTTTAAAATATTTCTGGAGACAGTAGCTAATAATAAGATAGGTAGGTGGATGGCAGGGAGTTAACTAAGATGTCCAGAATAGCTCTGAGTACAATCACATTTAAAAATAGAGAGAACAGTCCAGGAACAAAACCCCACTAACTCAGTATATCTAGTTCAGATGTAGCTAATGTCCCTATTTAGCATCTTCAAGTTGCTCACACTTTCCTCACCAACCTAAGAATGTGCCTCTAGCACTGCAGAGCTTGCCAAGTCCAAGGACATGGAATGTGAATTATCAAACAAGCTGGGATAAAAGGTGCTGAAATCATCTTTTTTAGAATATTGCCAAAAAACAGCTTGAGTTTCTAGGGTGCTAATTGCTGAAATATGTTTTAGCTTCCGTATTCCTTGTGAGTTTATGACCCTCTAGCCAAAAGGTAAGAAGGGTGTTTTAAAAGAAAAAAGGAAATGGCAGGAAGGGAGTGGATAAGAAAATGTTTACCTCAAGACTTCCTAGAAGACCACAGTATATTTTTTAAATGTGGATTTTACATGTCATATAGATACACAATTAGACTTGAACACCAAAAGAATTAAGCCTCTTATTGCTGAATTACTTTAGACAGGTGTAGATTAGCCATGGTCTTGAAAGTGAGATGATGTGAATGATTATATTAACTTCACTATTCTTTGCATTGTTTTGCTTATTTTCATTTATTAAGTATCCTACATTTTAATATTTTAATTTGCATTGTAATTTAGGCAAAATATATGGCTCTGATGTACTAAGTTCCTTTACCAGCAAGACTCTCCAACACTGACCTTTGCAGCTTCCTTCCTTCACCTCCCCACACAGCTCGGTTACTTCAATTTTATAATCCAAGTCCAAGGGCTTGTCATTATTTGATACAGTTTATTCCCTTACTTTGTTTCTCTATCTAGCATATCTATGTACCAAATGAGTGAGATCATCTTGCATTTGTATAAAGGTACCCTTGTTATCTCATTTCACTTAGCAATAATTTATTAGAGAAATAAATCTGTGTTTTTGTTACTTATTTTTGTTTCGCTTTTTTTTCTTTTTGTATGTAATATTGAGTCATACAGATCAAGAATCACTGTCACTGTCATCCTGTTGCTGATCGATTGGTTCGAGCGGGCACCAGTAATGTCTCTCAGTGAGAGACTTATTGTTACTGTTTTTGGCATATCCAATATCGTTTCTTAAATTGTTAGGGACTGAATTAGGTTTGGACTAGGATCTTTGTGACTATTCCACTTCATCCCATGGTCACCAGCCATATAGCTGCCCAGAATACTTGTAAATATAAGTAATATAATAAATAAAAGATTTATATTGATATTTTTAAAGGAAGAATTTTAGCTAAAATACTTATGTAATTGATAGCATAGTGGGTAGGGTGTGTGCCTTGCATACGGTCGACCCTGGTTCGATTTCTCCATCCCTCTCAGAGATCCTGGCAAGCTACTGAGAGTATCCCACCTGCACAGCAGAGCCTGGGAAGCTACCCGTGGCATAGTCGATATGCCAAAAACAGTTACTAGTCTTACAATGGAGACGTTACTGGTGCCTGCTCGAGCAAATCGACAAACAACGGGATGACAATGCTATGACAGTGCTACAGTACTACTTATGTAATATATTATCCAACTCATACAAAGGTAATTTTACCTAATAATACATTTTATAATTTAAGATTAAATTTAATATTATGAAGGAATTTATGGGCAAAATTATTGGAATCATTATAAACACATATAGATGGTGAATAAGCATGTAAATTATTACTCATTTGTAGATTTTACAGTTATAAATACAAGTGTTATCAATCAAATAAACCTAAAAATTCTCATTTTTATGTTGTGAAAATTTTTTATTTTCCTAATTAAACGAATACCTCACCAATAATAGTCTATGAGATAGATTATCATTCAGATTTGAAGAAACTTGACAGAGCTTCATGAATAGGCAATAGCTTATGGAATTCATAGCCTTAAAACCAATTTTGCAAGAAACATTAAAACAATGCCTTTAAAAGACAGGAGAAACTAGAGTAAGAAAGAATAAAAACATGTAACAATTAATTATCACAAATTGACTTATTGATCTATTTTCTGACAATTCCATTTGTCATTCCTTTAGAATATATTGGACTAAGCAATATGAAATAAACTTATCATAACCCTGCTAAGAGGGAATATAACCCAACAGAGAGTGGGAGGGAACCTGAGGATATTGGTGGAGGGAAGGGGACATTGATGGTGGGATTAGTGTTGGAACACTGTTTGCCAGAAACAACCTTTTTATGAACAACTTTGTAAATCATAGTATCTCAATAAATATTCATGAAAATAAAGTTTCTTTTTTGTTTTGTGGCCAACCCTGACAATGTGGTTTACTGCTGGCTTTTTTCTCAGAGATCATTTCTGATGGACTAGGCGAACTCTGTGGAATGCCAGGGATCAAATCCTGTGTCAGCCACATTCAAGGCAAGCACTCTACCTGCTGCACTATTGCTCTTACCTCAACAGTTAATGCATTTTTTTAATGTGATATATACTCATGACACTTCACAACAGCTAAAACACTTTCATATGTCAGGTATAGTACGGTCACTTCATTTTGAAAAATGCTCCTTTTAAAGCAACACTTTAAAACTTAAATAAAATTATACACAAAAATAGAAGAGGCAATGTATTATCACCACTAATTTTTAATTTTCTCTTTGTTAAAATCAGTGCTTACATTTTCCAAAATAGAGATTTTGATCTAGCTAAAAGTTTATAAAAACACATGTTTTGAAACATAGCTGTATGTTCACTCTTTGATCTACCCATTCTTCTCCAAGAACATAACAAACACATAACAGATAAAATTTAAAAAGAAAGATAAAAAATACAATGTGCTTGAAAAGAAAGCAAATATTTAGCTGAGGCAATAAAGCAGAAATGAAAATTGGTGAATTGAATTGAATTCAGTCACATACCAAATATAATTATTTAGTTATTGGAGAGGAAAGTGGATTTGAAATGTTTGGTGGTTCATGTCCCACCTGGGGTAACAAAACATGTGTTTTTGAGGAAATAAGACTTGAACTTACTGTTTGAAGCCAGGGACAATGGAGTCTATCCTCAGCAGCTGATCTGTCCTCAGCAGCTGTTACACTGCCATTGAGGTTTCCATTTTGCCTATCAAGTTTTCCACTTCTGTCATTTCTGATTGTAATTTTCTCATTTTTGCTTTCATATCTTCTTGTATTTTATTGACTGACTGTTCTGTTGGCTTTTTTTTTAAAAACTAATTAAACATCCTAAAGATTTCCACTCTGAAGCCCTCTTCAGAGAAATTATCTTGGGGATTGTTACTTTTTGGGTCTTCAGGGTTACAGTCTTTGTCAACTATCCTTGGTGGGTTTTTGTGCTGCTTCACCATGGTTTCTTTTATAGTCTGGAGGTACATCATTCCCAATTCACTGAGAGCCTCGAAAACTACCAAGGAAGTCTCTGAGGGAATTTTATGGGGGAGGGAGAATGTCTTGTGGCAGCATTAGCAGCGACCCACTCAGAAAACTGCACCTTTTGCCTTTTCATACCATAGGCCTTAGAATTTTCTATTTAAGCATGACCCTTGGATAAAAATATCAGGGCCACTTGGGAATTTATTAGAAATACATAATCTCAGGTTTCACATCAAACCTACTAAATCAGGCCCATTGAATATGATAAGATCATAACAATTTATCCCCACCAATTTAAGGAAAGCACTGTTAGGGGAAATGCTAATTGAATTAGTTATACCATAATAAATATAATTTCTCTGAATAAACAAAAAGTTTTAATTTTATAATGGCAAGAAAATAAGAAAAAAGAAGAGGAAACAAACATGATATATTCTCTGATAAGAAAGAAACAAATTCAAAGACTTACAAATGAGAATATTGAGTGGGAATTCATGATGGATATATACTGTGATTAAAAACATAATAAAAACATGGTGAATCTTCAATGAAGGAACAAAGTCTATATAATCACTGTCACTGTCACTGTCATCCATTGCTCATCGATTTGCTCGAGCGGGCACCAGGAATATCTCCATTGTGAGACTTGTTGTTACTGTTTGTGGCATATTGAATATGCCAGGGGCAGCTTGCCATGCTCTGCCGGGCAGGCGAGATACTCTCGGTAGCTTGTCAGGTTCTCCGAGAGGGATGGAGGAATCAAATTCAGGTCAGCCTCATGCAAGGCAAAAAAAAAAAAAAAATTCTATACAATGAGAAAAGAAAAAACAATTCAAACTATTTTGAGAAAACAGAAATGCTATATGTTATAATGAAACTTTATTTAATAGCGGACCAAAAATTAAATGGATCAATTGCTTATATATTAGACTGAAGATCATAAAAGACATAGCAGAAGATGTGGGTGATACCAGGATTTCAACATCAGAGATATATTTGAAGTCTTTATTCTAATGATAGGGGAAAATAATGGAGCCATCTTGAATTAAAAGTAAAAAAGAAAAAAAGTAAAAAGTGAAAAAATGCCCAGTAAAATAGAACTCACAATAACTAAAAGATCAATGTAGCAATTGGCAGAAGATATTAGCAAATCATACAACTGATAAAAGTTTACTATCCATATTATATAAAGAAACACGAAAAATTTTAATATCACTTTTTATTATGGAAATACTAATTTAAACTGTTGGATATTAACCTTAAGCTTTTTAGGCTTTATCAGTGAATTGCCCCTTTCCTCCCTCCAGAGAAGCTTACAGTGCTCTTGCAAGTGAACCCTGTTCCCCTGAGTTTATCTTTAACCTTTCCTTTGTGTTTTACCCATCATTGGTCACAGTTCTCCAAGCCAGTCTTGGTTACTTATAAGCCAAAACTTTCTGGTAACTCTGGATTTTGTATTTGTAGTCAATTACCTGCTTTTCTACTTCCCCTACAGCCTTTTCATATTTTTCCATAGAGCAATGCTTTTCATTAAACACAGAAAGATCATTAATGATGCTCCTAATATTTGGGAGTTAATTGATTTTGAAATATATATATATTCCTGGGTATCCATCATAATTACTTTACTCAAGCTTTAGTTGCTTTAGTTCCTAACACCCCACAAAGGGAGGTACAACTGTGGGACCGGGCTGGACCAGGGGCAAGCAGCAAAGATACCCTGGCATCAGAATAGTACAGTCTAGAAAGCATAAAAACATGGTCTTGATGAAAGCTTAAGTTATGACTTAAAAGACAGGACCTTCATGGGAAGGACAAGTTGAACTGCCCCAGGATTTAGTCTAGGATTTATAGTAAAAGCCTTGCTTACTCTCAGAGCCTAGAGAACTAAGCTTTGGAACCTATATTACTTACTGTGTTTATCTAAATAACTGCAAATATTAGTTTTTTAATATATACAACTAAAAGGAAAAAGAAAAGCAATATAGGTGTCCCTGGGAGACAGAGTGTCTCACTGAGTTAATTGCCCCAAGAGAATTGTCCCCACCAAAACGCTTCACCTCTGTACATGATCAATCACACCTATGTGCAAACCTATTCCTCAAACCTTTTCAGATTCCTATAAGTATGCTGGCAGCTCTATATTAATGGGCCATTTTTACCATCAGTCTGTGGTCCCCTGTCTCTTTGTTCCTCTGCTAGGGAGATCTGGGGAGAACGGGGAGACAGTTCTTGGCCAACAAATGGATGCATCACGTACCCCCACACTTTGTGAACTCACAAAAAGTACAATAAGATATCTCCTCACACTCTTGAGGATGGTTTTTATCAAAAATGAGAAATGAAAAGTATTATTATTGATGTTATGAGGAAAAGAGAACTCAGATACGCTGCTGGAAAAAATTAAAATATTGCAGAAAGTTTTATGAAAAATAGTATGAACATTCCTTAAAACTTATAAATAGAAACACCATATTATCCAATAATAACATTACTAATTATTTATATAATATGAAAATACTAATTCATAACTATTTTACATCTAAGTTTTTAGAAGTATTTTTTCTTTTTTTTATTGAATCACCATCTGAAAAGTTACAAAGCTTTCAGGTTTAAGTCTCAGTCATACATTGATCAAACACCCATCCCTTCACCAGTGCACAAGTTCCACCACCCAAAACCCCAGTATATCCCCTCTCCCACTCCCCACCCCCGCCTGTGTGGCTGATGATTTTCACTTTAATTTCTCTTTACTTTGATTACATTCAATATTTCAACAGAAAACTCACTATTGTAAATTGGAATTTGCCTCCCAAAATCAGACCTGCTGAAAACGCATCATTTGATAATTGATTTTCCATTACTGAGAATGAAGAGCATATGAGGATGGCTGCACGGTTGTGGATTACTGGCATTTTAGTAATTCAGTCCAGAGAAATTTATCCAGAAGTCACATCACTGCAAGCTCGTACCTCCAGTTAGTGGGCTCCATAAGATGGTGGTCACCGTGCTGCTAGGAAAGGAAAGGTCGAGAGAGAAAAACCTTTCCCCTCCCGGGACGGCATGGGGCTGTAGCTTAGTTCACAGTCTAGAGGCATTTCTGCAAGAAGCTTCTGTGTACCAAAAGAAGTCATTAGGCCTCAGGATCATAGTCTTTTAGGAGTGGAGGAGCCGTTCATCTTTAGAAGTATTTTTTACAATAGACAAATATGGAATCACCATTCTGTAAAGTGTTCCTTATTTAATAAGTGCAATAACCAGAGGTTTGGGAGGTTGGGGGAGGTTATGCAGTACCAAAGAATCAAACTCAGGTCCTCATATATGCTATGTATGTAATTTTATTATTTGTTCTATCTCCCCAGCCCGAAGAGTTATTGCATAGTGCTTTTGGGCATTAGGAATCAACCTAAATAAAGTATAAGTCTGGCTAAAGTAGCTGTGGTGTATATACTCTGTGGGATATTGTTCTTTCATTAAAAGATGAGGAGAAAGAAGTTGACATTCTGGTAGAAGGTATGGTGTTAGAACCTTATATGCATTAAACCTTATCATTAACAATTTTGTAAATCATTCTGAATAAAATTTGAAAAATTAAAAAGAGATTAAATCAGTCCCTTTGGAAATAAGATAGAGAAATTTCAGGTGATAATGCTAAATGAAGTGCGTAATTAAGCAAAAAGACAATTTCTAGATTTTTTAATCATATGTAGAATATGAATTACTGAAGCAAATATACTGACAAAATAAAACAAAATTAACTGTGAGACCCGGTGAAAACTGGTAGGTATTGGAGAGAAGAGGGAGAGATGTTAGGAGTGAGGAGATAGGATTCTTTGGTGAAATTATAGCAATGTAACACTGCTGGTATGTGCTTAAACATTTAGAGGTGCAAAGTTAAATCTTTAAAATGCCGTAATATTGAAAATTTATCATAAATAAAAATATTCATTCTTAATTACAATGGCAAAAACCTCATTACCAAATTTAATAAATACAACCTATATATAGAACATTACAGTTAATCTCCAAAACATCAAGGAAAAGGAGAAAATAGAGATAACCCAAATGGGTATAACAATTAAACTATGGCATGTGTGTTATCACAAAAAATTGTATGACATGTATACATGTCAACATGTTATACATTTGAATATCCAAATGTCAACTCTTGTTCTAATATTTCAAATTCAATGTATAACAGGTGACAGCAGATAAAAGTGTTATCTTTTACACGCTTAGGTAAGATAACTCAAACACATTGGAGAGGATTATTCTCAGTTCTTTATTGTTCTCCATTCTTCATTGTTCTCTGTTACCATTCCTTACACCAGAAATGGCAGTTTTTCTCAGTGAATGAGTTGAGTTTATTTCCTTGGTAACTTTAGGTACAGACATTGAATTGCTAGTTCCAGTGAAAGTGACAGCATGCCAATTTCCAGGATAAGTTTTAAGAGGCTTTGCTTACTGTCATGTGTTTCTGCTATCTTTATGGGGAAAATGCCCTGGCCCTCCCGCTGCTTACACAGGGAGGGTGAGAAACATAGAAACACAGGAAGGAGAGCTTCCTCCTGACTCTCAGATGCATGAGCTAAATAACGGCTTATTACTGTCTCCCACTGAGATTCTGTGTATGTAACAGAGTGATGGCAAACCATTTAATTACTTAATTCAAGAGTGAGAGCAAAATAAAGGCATTTTGCATGCAAAAAAAAAATAGTCTCTTATAGCCTGTGACCTTAATGACTAACAGAGAAGATGGGTACTTTAAAAAGTAGAACCAAAGGGAAAGTATGAATACAAGAATTATTGAACATGGATATTTACAAAATTTTGGACAAATTAATGCTATATATTTTTAAGATAAAATTTGACATACTAGAATACGAATTGGCATTTGACTGCTCAATGTATAACATGTTAAATTTTGTGTTGCATTTAGAAGAATAGAGATATTACATAGCTTTAATTTTTAAGAATGGCCAAAGTGTTTAAATTTAAGGAAAAAATGAATTACATTCTGTGATTCAAAGAGTACAAATAAAAATAAGAATAGTTCTAATTCAGCAAAATATATGCAAAAAGGAAAAAGAGAATAAAGTAAGTAATAAATGCAAAATTACATGGTGGATTAAAACCTTAGATGCATCTCCTGAATCTCTGCTTGTTTTCCACCCTTGTAGATGAGATCAATCTCCAAGATGACATCTCCAGGCCCTTTTTTGGAACTGGAGGCAGATTTCCCTCCCTTTTGGCCAGATGCTGGTAGCCTCCACGCCCAGAGTCTTCTATATTAGCAGGCCCAGCGACACATGTCCTGAAAAGCGTACAAAGTCACATAGCGGCTCTACTACCAAGTTCCACACTGCTAACAGTCATGTTTCCTGTCACTGAATGAAGATGGGCAGTGAAGGAACAGAGAAGCTCCCAACCTAACTCCTCAGTCTCAGTGGGTGTCAGGGGTGGAGGGAATAACTAAAGTTTCACTCTCAACACAGCAGGAGTACTGAAAGCCCAATGGGAAAGACACATAGAAGCCCACCAAGTTCAATGAGTGAAAACAGTAACACAGAAGGTTCAGCAAATATTGACCAGCTCTGTAAGCCACAGAGAATGGCTTTAGTTACAAAGAACTTCACTATTTTACAAATATTTCACTTTAATACAATCTCAAATTTTAGATAGCTCTTATTATTTCACTAAATTTTGTAGTAATAAGATAACAAGTGAGTCAAAGGAAAAATACAAACACCAGATGATCTTGCTCATATAGAGTCTGAAAACAAAACAAGGAAATAAACATATAATCTCCAGTAGAAATAAATCCTGAGATGTTTTCAATATAATTGTGAAACAAGGATGCAGAATAGTTTATAGAGAGTAAAAGTTGTTGGGACATCATTATTTGAGGAGTATCAGCACTTTAGTCATGAAGATGGTATAGGAATACTGCAAGTATAAAATATTAATATTAATACTATTCAAAAACCATAAAATATTTTTTAAAAAGCAAATAAGATAATTAAAAGTTCACAACAATGGTTGAAGGTAACTTCAATAACCATAGTTCTAGTATGAACTTGGACTGGAGTGATAGCACAGCGGGTATGAGCCTACCCGGGTTCGATTCCTCCATCCCTCTCAGAGAGCCCGGGAAGCTACTAAGAGTATCCCGCCCACACAGCAGAGCCTGGCAAGCTGCCCGTGTCGTATTCAATATCCAAAATCAGTAGCAAGAAGTCTCACAATGGAGACATTACTGGTGCCCGCTCGAACAAATCAATGAACAACGGGACAACGCTACTACAGTGCTATTCAACAATTATATTATATTAAGCCACATCATGATACTTCTCTGCCTTGTTGGGCTAGAGGTATAAACAGCAGTAATAATGGTCATCAATTTAATAATGATATTGACAATAATAATTAATATTGCTCACTACTCAATTTATAAAGCACATTTAAATTCTGGTAATTGAGAGAAGAAAATATTTTCATTTATCAGTATCACATCTATTTTTTTCTGACTCCCAATTTTTCATAAATAAGTAACATGAAGTAATAATTCATCTGACATATGAAGGGAAAATCTTCCAACCCCTCCATTCACTAAAATTATTTGTGTAGTCTGATGATTTTTTTTTCACTTTGTCAGCAGACAAAGTATAGCACCAACAAAGCAGTCCAGTATAGCACCAACATGACCTCCAAATTATTCCTATCTAAATATGTTTTCCTTTTATTAATCAGAGGCCTAGAGAGACACCAGGATACTTACTTTATGACAGCTACATCCTTTAACCCACTTAAGGTGATGTGGGGAACAATATGAAAATTACACAGAATGCCACAGAACCACCATTTACTGCAACTAGAAAGTTTTCTTAATTCAAATATAGCTATAGGATCCTCTTGTGAAGAAAAGTAGAACTTTACTTATTATAACAAGATGGTAAAATGCAGCAATCATCTTGGTTTTGATTTTGTCCAAGCATTATACCTATATTTCAAAATAAAAGTATAGATTACCAAACAAGAACACAAAGGAGGTAGTTCTGAGCAGAAATTGCCACAGTTACATGAAATGCTACTTCCAATATTTAAATAATATTAGATAAGTTGAAAAAGGAGATTGGAAGTTAAAAAAATTTTGAAGAAAGTTACTGTATATTCCTTTCAATCCATCTCCTCTTGAACTTAAGGTGAATGAGTAGGTTTATAAATCACTTGTCAAGATGCCTAATAATTGCTTCACAACCTACCTCTGAAAATCTCACCTAAAAGAGAAATATTGTGAATAGTTATTTTCTGATGGTGGACCAAAGAGCAGCAGTTCTGTTGGGAAAATCTGAAAAACGTGGATGGGTGTTTCACACTGGTGCATGTGGACATTAAGAGAGAGAAATAAATTTTAGAATAAACTTAAATGAACTTTTCTCAAAACTGGCAAAAGAGTTCGTGAATCACAGGAAACTAAGACCTGGTAGGAAGAAAATAAGCAGGATAAATCCTCTCTAAGTTAAAAGATTGATATCTTTCATCTCCAAAAATATTTGCCAAAAATTTGTGAAAATATACAAAATAAATGACACAAATCAAAAGCATCAAATGCAGAGTTATTTGAGTTATTCTAAAATGGAATATTTTCTTTTAGAATATAAACTCTCCTCCTTTCTCTACATTCAACACAGAAAGGAGCCGACATTCATCATGGAAAAGAAAAATACGGCAGTGAGGTCTGGAGTTATGGAGAGACAAGTATCATGGAATAGAAAGTACAGATTTAACATAGTTGCCTTTCACATGGCCAAACCTACTTAAATTCCTATTACTGCATGTGGTCCCCCAGGCATGACCAAGAGTAACCCAAATGAACAAACAAAGCAAAGCATAACAAATATTAGGGATTATAGAAATAGCTCAAGTGGTAGAACATGTGAATATCTGAGTTTAATTCCCAGCACCTTATCTCCTGCCCCATAGCTCTATCAGGTAACCCTAGAGCAATATTGAATATTTAATGCTGGGGTTATCCCTGGACACCTCAGCATTGCTCCATGGGTCCCTTATAAGGGAGAAAAAAAGATCCGGGAAGAAAATAATGTTCTCTAAAGGAGAAGACAAATGAGAGTAGACAAATCAGGTCAAGGGAGTCAATAACATTACGATGGATGGAAACTAGACGTTAGTGGCTAGCATAATGAGACTCACACATTCAATAATAATTAATTATAATAATAAATGATAATAAGTAAAATAAATTACCAAAAATAGATTTCTAAAAATTTAGTACAGGACATTTTTATTTTTAACCTAAGCACATTTTTTGTGGCATTAAAGAAATGCTACTGATGTGAAGTAATTATAGAAGTCAAAGGATCCATAGTAAATCTTTCCTGGGTTCTGAGAAGAACAATCCTACAGAAAATATTTGAGTAAAGGTTTGGATTGGGAGACTGTAAAAAACTAAAGCACGCCACCACCGGCCATAGTGGATAACCAGTGGTCAAGAAGGAGGACCCAGCTGGTTGCTGATTTGTTACTTTTTATTCAATCTTTAAACTTCCATCTCCTGCACTCCCAGCTCCAGCCTCTCTCTGGATCTACTCTGCTCCGTTCTCTAGTCTCTCCTTCCCCATGTCTCTCTCTCGGAACCCCTTTTTGCTCATGGCACAATACATTGACTTCACCAAAGGCACCAAAAGATCTTACAGGAAGAACATTCAGGCAACATTATTCTCTTGTATCTGCAGGCCAGTAATCTAGGCCTTTGGAAAGAATATACAAAACCAAAACCAAAGCCTTCCTTGGGCTGAAAAACACTCGGATTTACATACCAAAGACTGGGCTGGGCTGCCACATGAAATCTACATTGTCAATTACAAACTAGGCAGCACCTGAAATCTACATCCCAAAGACTAGGCTGGGCCAGAGCCTGGAATCTACAATGTAACAATTCAAGCTTAAAAGGTTCAATAACAATAGCAGAACACCTATTCTCTAGGACAGATACTCTTTCAGCAGGACCCATCAATGATGAATTCCCATGGTTGTGTTTCTCCTCTCCTTGTCCAACAAACATATAAGCATTCATAATATTAATCGTTTTGTATGGGCATAGCAAGAGATGCATTAAACTTTTAGAATTGCTCTCCTGGGGTCATCCCAACCTCAGACTACAGTGCTCAGACCAGATTAGTCTTTCCTATCCCTAGCAGGGTCCTAGTCTCGTCATTACTTTAAGATCATGACAGTTGTCCATGATCAGACTCTTAACTTATAGTTAAGAATGAGGCACTTTGGCCAGGCCCATCTCGATGCCAGGGTAGCACATAACTTACCGCTTGCCCTGGATCCGTCTCATCCCCCATTGGGACCCTGCCTTTTAGAGGGCTAGGAACTGAGGGCAACCAAGGCTACAGTCAAGAAAGCAGATGCCCGGGAATTAATAATATTCAAAGCCAATTAAATCCCATGTTACCAAAGCATATTAATAAATGTCTTTCTTTGTCCATACAAAAAGGATATTGTTTTAAGGTAAACTATGCAAAGGACTCACGGAGAAGAGAAAAACATTATTTACAAGTCAACAGACCACTAAGAAAGAAGCTACAAATAAAAACAAAGGAATGGGAGCACTGTGACGGGAGTAACCCAATAAGCCTAAACTACCTGAAGCTATGTTATCCTACAGGAGACGAGCAAGCTAAGTTTCCCTAACTCACCTTGATGATTTCTTGTTTAAATCTACTTAATTATTCAGTATGTTTGGCAGCAATATTACCTAAATGGAACATGTAAATAAGATTTTCTGAGCAACAGGACAGGGCGATACCAGTGCACTCTCTGCTGCTGATCGACTACAATTCAGAGGCCAGCTAGACTGCTTTTGGTACCAGCAGCTCAGCAGCTTCTTGAAAAAATGTCTCTAGACTGTGAACTAAGCCATAGCCCCACGCCAGCCGAGAAGAGGAAAGGTCTTTCTTTCTCGGCTTTTTTTCCCCTTTTTTGGGAAAGATGGCGTGGCGTTTGCCATCTTATAAGGACCATTAAGGAGGTACAAACTTGAAGGTGTGGGAAGAAAAAAAAAGAGGTATGAATTTGCAACAGCAGGATGCATGGGTGATCTAGGGATGGGGGCAGTACTGGTACGCTCTCTGCCGAGATGCAACCCAGGTGGCCGCATGTGTGTGAAGCCGCTCTGCTGCTGGTCGACCACGATTAGGAGGCCAGCTAGACTACTTTTGGCACCAGCAGCTGGTTGCCATAGCCCCATGCTTCCCCAGGAAGGGGAATGATGCAATTTCTGACATAAATCTCCCTGGACTTAGTTACTAAAATACAGAAATCCTAAACCATTGTCTCAAGTGGAAAGAGACTTCATATCTCTTCATTCTCAGCAATGGAAAACTAATTATCAAATGCTTCCTTTTCAGCAGAACTGTTTTTTGGGGGGAAACTCCAAAAACTATAGTGAGTTTTGTGTTGAAGTATGGAATGAAATCAAGGTAAAGAGAAAGTGTAGTGAGATTTATGAGCTATGCAGGCGGGGGTGGGGGCGGAGGGGTGGGAGGTATACTGGGGTTTTTGGTGGTGAAATATGTGCACTGGTGAAGGGACGGGTGTTTGAGCATTGTATAATTGAGATATAAGCCTGAAAGCTTTGTAACTTTCCACATGGTGATTCAATAAAATAAATAAATTTAAAAAAGGTTTTTCTGAGAAGTTTACATATTCAGAATTATCTGTAAAGACCAAGTGATTAGTAGCTGTAATATTTGATGAATTTAAAAGCAGGATAACTTCTATTTGAGTTTTAGCTATTTCTGACATTGTACTAGAACTGTAGCCCACTCCAACATACCCATATATTGATGAAAACCCTGTGGTATCACAGTCTCATTTTCCTATGTAAATTAGGAAATTGTAGACATATTAAACTTTGGATGAGTATAAAATGAGTGGAAGAAATCAACTGCAAATGGTGGGATCCAAGAAATCAAAGCAAGAGGTGAAGAGCAAATTGAGAAAAACTCTTCTTTTTAAAATTATTAACTAGAAGTGTCTAACAGATAGTCTGCATATAAAGGATGAGAATGTAAATGTTTGTAGTATAAACTAAAGAAAGATTTATTCAGAATAATAGGGAATTAAAACACATCCAATGAATAAACTATGCAAAAATAGCTTAACAAATATTAGTAAACAGGTCAATGGGAGTATAATAAAATCATTTTGTAAATAATATATATATGTATAAATTATACGATTAGTACGTATATCCAACTGAGAAGTTAATGCTGTTCACATTTTCTATACCAGTCAAAGGAAATTAAAGGAGAATGATTGCATGATAAAGTGTTTATTTCTTCTTATTCCTTTGATAGTTTTTTAGCTGCTGTGTAATCTTCATGAGACTCAGAGATGCTAAGTGAAGCAAGTTTTCAAGTGTCACTCTTGGCAAGTGAGATATTCCTTTTATAAAAATATCTGCTGAGTTTTGACACTTAGACTGAAGTGTGTGTCCACATATCTGCTATAATGTGAATATGTCTTTGTTCATTCTGACTCACAAATCCTTCAGTCAACAAAAGTGCTTTACAGATGAGCAATTCAAGATTGCAAAAGCAAAGGTGGTGTGTAAAGCTGTCTTTCTCCAAGGACCACAGATCATCTTACCTTCAGAAACCAGTAACCCAGATGCTGCTACTTTGTTTTCAGATCTTCACAGACTGTTTATGCATTGTCATTCTCATTCTCTGAAAAAATAGTGTTTATTTGAGAAAAAAGATACCACCAAACAATCTAAAATTTGCTGCAGAAGCGCATACATACAGAAAACTTTGCTCTTCTTTAACTGTTACTATTATTGAAAATTTATCAGTAAATATTTGAGGGTTGTTTTTTGAGTTCCAAATTAGTAGCTGATCCTGCTAACTTTGTTTTGATGTTGGTGTCTGTTAAGATATTTTAGGCGGTAACTTATCTATTTTGATTTTCATATGATACTATTCTCCATTTTAAGTAAAAAAACTAACCATTAAGCAGAAATTTAACTCTGCTCACTCTCCTCAAATACAACAGGTGCAGTCCAAACAAAACATGCAAAAGTCTGTAACAGTTAGTTCCTTAATATTTACAAATATGGCCAAGTGTTCACATGATAACGCTTAGAATATTTTAAGCAATGTTTTTATAGCTGATAAAATCAAATGATAAATGTGAACAGATGTGTTTTTACAGTTTCATCATGGCATTTTTTCCCTTGGAAAATTCAAACTCTTAAAGAAATTCAATGTTGGCACATTGCTAAAACATTGAACACTCTCACTGGAGGGTGACATTGAGAAATGTCTTTAAAATATCAGGAAATCTCCCAAACAAGTGTAAGTTCAGTATTTTGGCTAGGGTTCTAATCCCCAAGCAACATAGGCCATCAAGGAAACAACCTGTATTTTCAGACAAAACAGTAAGGAAGAAGTTATACCTGTCGCTCCATTTCTTGCGTTGCATGTCGAAAACTACCTCTCTTCAATTTACAGGTGCCCTCGCCTAATTCAGCAGGGCAAAGGTCCTAATTTCTAATTTGCTAAGCAATTTATCACACATTACCTGCACCCTCTCAAGTCAGATCAAATGCTACCACCAAATCATGGCAATGAATCCAGATGTGGGAAATTTAGTGATTAATTCACTGAGTGTATTTCTTGTTAAATATTAGCAACGTGCCTTTAGTTTGAACATTTGATTTGTATTTTTATGCAATTATTTAAGTAGTGGCCTGTGTAAAATATGTAAAAAAGAATAGGGCAAAGACTGAAATGTCTTCCCTGAAACAAAATTAAGTTAAACACTATTAGAACTCAGCTTCAAATAAACTTCTTGGGATATGCATAGAGGTACTTGAATTACTGGGGAAGTTAGCACATATCTGTCCCAATAGAAGAATCTCTAAAATAAAAAGAATGTATATCTATAGTTAAGAAATCAAGGTGGTTTACAAAAAAAGCAAGTGAGAAGAGGAAAAAGTTACGTCTGAGTTGTTTGCCCAGCAAGAACCAGATATAAAGATGTGTATCTTGAAAATCAGACAACTTGGATTCAGACCTCTTCTCTACCAGTACTAATAATAGAATTTTACAAGCTTAAGAATCCTTATGAATATAAAAAGTAAAATATAAAATGTTGATAATTGAACTACCTCAAATGTTGAGATTAAATAATTTTTATCATTTATTATATGAATGATTAAATGATTTTTATCATTTATTATATGAATGATTGAATGATTTTTACCATTTATTATTTTTATTTATTAAGATATAACAATAATATTTAACAATCTGTATGTTGCGGTTGGACATTTGCCTTTCACGCGGCTGACCCGAGTTCAATTCCTCTGCCCCTCTCAGAGAGCCCGGCAAGCTACTGAGAGTATTGCGCCCGCACGGCAGAGCCTGGCAAGCTACCCGTGCATATTGGATATGCCAAAAACAGTAACAATAAGTCTCTCAATGAGAGACGTTACTGGTGCCCTCTCAAACAAATCGATGAACAAGGGGATGACAGTGTCAGTGACAATATGGATTTTATACTTCAAAACCCTACAGCAAAGTCATAAGAATCATCAAGTAGAAAAGGTGAAAAAATGTCTAAGAAGCTGGAAATTAGAAATAATGATGTATGAATGAGCAAACCAGCTGAAATATTCATTATATCTTCTATAGCTATGACTAATTTTAGGTAGTGTACTAAGCATGTAGTAGTCTAAAGAAAGATAATTTAAGAGTAATATTTACCTATTTAATTTCTTCTCATGTATGTATCTAACACATAATTTAAGAGTAAATATTAATAAACTATCAAGATAGAAGTATATAACTACTTGTTATATAGATAGAAGTATATAACTAATGTCTCACATAAACCATTTGTATAGTGATATACATAGAATTTGTCCATAGATTTAAATTTACACTGATAAATTTATATAGATAGAAGTATGTAACTAATGTCTCACATAAACCATTTGTATAGTGATATACATAGAATTTGTCCATAGACTTAAATTTACACTGACTTCTATTGTTACATTTCATACATACTTCTGAGTCTATTTTCTCATATATTAAATGGAATCCGTTTACCCACTTTGTTGAACTAGTATAAGGGTTGGATGTATTATATACTAAAGCTCTTATTATAGAGCTTTGTTATGGCATGACATTAAATTAGTAGTTGATTTCAAAAATGTTAATAGCATTATTCTTGACAAAAACTGTACACAAATTCATCTCTTCTATCATCAAGTATAATACTGTATAAAAGTTAAAATTATTATCACATATGCAGCATATTTTAGTGAAGTAAACATCAGTAAATCCATTGAACAGATTGCATTGAACACATACTGTGTGAAAAGCAAGTGAGGGGAAAAAATAAAATTGGTTCATTCATTTATGGTTCTTTATTACAATTTTGTGATAGCCTTGGAGAAACAAAGGTAAAAGAAGAATACATAAATCAGACCTATAAAGAAAACAAATTTTGGGTATAATAATAAGACTTTTCAAAAGAAAAATAAAGACAAATTTTCCACAGAAAACATTGAGATATTGAGAAGTTCCATAGAGCATTGAATATATAAATAACAGAAAAAAAAGACAAATATATTCACACTTGTAGACCAAAGTAACAGAAGTTAACATATGAAGTTGGGAAAAAATAATGTTAAGACTAATCACACAGTACCTTAATCTATCAACCACACTTCTGAGTATTAATCCAAAATACTTTAAACTAAAGAGAATTGAGCACTCTCACACTTATTTTTAACTAAAACAGCAAAGATGTAGAGACAACCTAGTTTTTTATTGACAGATAAATGGCTAAAGAAAAAAGGGATGTACAGATATAAAGAAATATTATGCATCCTTTTTGTTTTTACTTGTTGGGTCATACCCAGCACTCCTCAGGGTTTAATCCTGGCTCTGCACTCAGGAATTATCCCTGGCATTGCTTGGGACACCATATGGGATGCTGGAGAACAAATGTCACATGCAAGTACAGCCTTACCCACTGTACTATTGCACTGCCCCATGCAGACTTAAAATAAGGTACAAAATGCAACTAGATGAATAAACTTTGGGTATATTATGCTAATTAAGATAAGTAAGTCTTAGAAAAGCAAATTCTATGTGGTTCTTCTAGTAGGGCATATCCAACATAGCTAAATACATAGAAAAGAAGAGCAGAATAATTGTTGCCAGGTTCTAAAGGGAGGGGGAAATGAGGGGTTGTTAATCAGCAGGAATAAAGTCCTTGCTAAGTAAGATGAACATGTTTAAGGTATGCTCTATAATATTATACTTACAATAAAAGATACTGTATTGTATACTAAAAGTTTTAGGAATGGGAGACCTCACATTTCTGAATTATTCTTGATAAAAAATAATTTATTTTATTTTTTTAATTAAATTTTATTGAATCGCCGTGTGGAGGGTTACATAGTTCTCAGGATTATGTCAATTATACAATACTCAAACACTCTTCCCTTCACCAGTGCCCATATTCCATTACCAACCACCCCAGTATACCTCGCGCCCCCCCTCCCATCCCCGCCCTTGTAATTGATAAGTTTCACTTAGTTTAAGCTTTATCTTGGTTACATTCTATGTTTCAACACATAACTCGCTATTGTTGCTGGGGTTTCAAGCAAGTCCCATTGTTTGTTACATAACTTTTCTATTTTTTTCCCCCCTTGACCCGCGCCACTGAGTTCACGCCTGTTTAGTATTCTCCACGCTGCCTGACAAAGGAAAAAAAACCGGAAAAGATGGTTATTTCCTGTCATCAGCCGGCGTGGGGCTCTGGCTTAGTTCATAGTCTGGTAGAAAGTCTGCAGTTTCTGGAACCAAAAGTAGTGTGCTGGTATCGGCCCCGCCTCGAGATTCCACCAGCATCCCGCTGTTCCATGTACATAATACTTTATTCCCTTGTATCCCATTCCTATGCCACCAGGTCCGTGTCAACTTAATGGATATCATACTATGGTTAACGCCACGCCGCATTTCTTCCCAAGAAAGAAGGATATTTCTTCTCAGCTAGCGTGGGGATATGGCTTAGTTCAATCTAGAGAGATGGCTACCATTTTGGTTGCCTTCAATATTTCAACAAAAAACTTACTATTCTTGTTAGGGTTTCCCACCAAAGTCCAACCCATTAAAAGGGAACCATTTCATATTGCTGATGATTAGATGACATTAGGTTGCGTGGCCATGGCAGTTTGTCGCACGGTTTTGGGTTTCTGTATAAAGTCCAGGGAAAATTCTGCCTGAAATTCTATCACTACAATCTTTTACCCTTTTATGGTGCTCATAAGATGGGAAAACCTAGAGAAATACCGGGCCCCCGCACGGGCGGAAGTAGGAAAGCTCCCTTGTCCTCCTCAGTCATACGGGAGCTGCGGGCACGGCGGAGTGGGAAAGCCCACGTGGCTGCACTCTCTTTAAGTGTCCGAGGTGGGCGGAGACCGGTACTTCCCCGCCCTCGATCTCCCGCCAGCCGCGCTGTGCATTTGGGTGCGTGTCTCCATTTTGCGCACGGGGGGGGCCTGGCGGAAACGCTCAAATCACATACTGCAGGTTGCTGGTGGGCTGCTGGTGTCCAAAGCAGCTCCCTTGTCCTCTTCAGTCATACTGGAGCTGCGGGCGCGGCGGAGTGGGTGATAAAAAATATTTTAGAAATAAAAAAATGAGTTTGATATTTGAATCTGCTTTTGAATTAAATGTTTTTAAAAGCATATTTTATACATCTACAGTTTCAGATGCAAAATTCAAGTTTTGAAATATATTTCATATGATGGAATAGTAACACCTAGGCCATCAGACTTTTGAAAATTTAGAAGTTTTCAGTTTGACAAAATATAATTGTTGTATTAAAATGTTCTTTTTCATATCCATGGATTTCCTAATACATTAACGAAATGTTTTGTCTACTCACACTAAATACATCAGAAATAAGATCTCTAATTTTGTGATTTGGTGATTAACTGAATAGGGATAGACCTGTTCAATTGGAAACCATTCAAACAGAGGCCTGAGTACAAATACTGACCGCTATATTGGCTGAAAATGCTGCTTCCTTTATTCACAGTCATTGAGGCAATATTTTATTATCTTCAATAATCCCTGTTGTATTTCAGTGAGAAAAAGTAATTCTGTAGCAAATTTTATATTAAAAGAATTGAAAAAAATGGGAGCTCCTGTCTGTTAGCTCATTTTAAGTTTAGGATAAAAGAAAAATTCTGTGGCTTTAAGAAGAAACAGAGAAATTGGACCAAGATTTTTTTTTTCCTTTTTAAACTTTAAAAAATGTCAAAATTTCTGCTGATTCAGTTGAATAAAGCTTTTCACCCTTTGCCTTTTATTTCTTATAGTTCATTTTTTACTGTCACTTTATTCTATACACACTGTCCACTTGCATTTCGTAGTTTGAGATATCACTGATTTTACTGAGAAGAATCTGTTAGATAGACCATTAACATCTTGAGTAATTAATACAGGAAAAGGACTTGGTACTTTGCTTTATGAAAGTATTAATTCATCTTAAAGTACTCATAAGTATAATTTCCCAAGAAGGAGAAAAAGAGACAGGGGGAGAAAAGGGGAAAATGCCAAGAAGATAATTCATATCTTATTAATTTTGTTTTTTGTTGGCATTCACAAGAGTTCGTTTATTTCATCTGAACTTACCACTTGCTTTTGGCTTTTTAAATCCCTTAAATTTTCTTTTATATCTATTAGCCCTTTCAATCTCTTAAAGATTTCCCATAAATTGTTAATACTTCCCCTTAGGCTTTAGGTTCTGTTCCAGCAATCATAGATTTGAATTAAGTCATGAAAGTCTTTGTTAATTCAATAGAGGGTATTTTCAGTAGAAAATAATGAGAGATCCCTAAAGTACCATAAAATGTTACATTTGGGTTTAATATCAATAGCAGCACTGACTAAATTCTCTGTACAAATGAATTATCCTAGTCAGAGATCTGCTCCCTGTGATATTAAGGATAATGCCTAGGAAAAGTGGGATATATTCTGGAGAACAGGGTGATGGTTTTTTCAGTTATGCTTGCTTTGGGGATTGGCTTTATATTCAAACCAGTGGCCCTCATATTTTTTAGGTTCTATGATCTGTAGCAAATTTTCTTTTTTGTTCTACTTTTAAAATTATTGCTTTCACTTTCTTAGTATTTTTTCTCCTTGAGTCTATTCTCTTTAAAACAAAATGTTCAATCATATAAACATCATCCCTCAAAACTTCATGAAGAACAAAACTATTTATTGAACTTAATATTATTTTCCCTAGCTACATTGACAGTTCTTTATCCAAAGTACTTGGACCAGATGTACTTTAGAGTAAAGGTTTTCTTTCTTTCATTTTAAAATTAAGACATGCATATATGCACACTACCATAAGTAGCCATGAAATAGTTGAATAATACAATAACTAGAATACAGACAGTTAAGATCTCCCTGATTAAGTATTTGTGTCAAATGTCTTAATTTTTTGTTTTCAGTACTTTTGGATACCAAATTGAGTATAGTGGATCGTAGACTCAAAATGACTTTTTCCTATAAACATTCTCAAGGCAATTCATTATACTTAAAAATATTGATATATTACTTACCTAACTCCTTAACATTTGCTGAACTGAAAGCCTCTACTTGAAACTACTTACTCAGAAAAGAAATGTTTTTGATAAGATTTCAAGTGACTTAAAGAAGACAACTCAAGTGTCCGAGCAGCCTTTCTCTCTTAAAGAAACAACTTCATGGACGAGATACGAAGTTTCAAGAGAATGGACTGAAAGAAAATTTACTAGCAGCATTCTGACTTCTGGAACTGTGAGAGTAAATAATAACTGTTTTAAAGGTTTATAAAGTGCTCATTCCACTGAGAGAAGACAATAGAGATAATTATCTGTATAGAATGGGTGTGGTTAGTTTACACTTAAGAGATTGAGTTCCCCATATTTATGAAACAATGAATAACATTTGAAAACCACATATCCTGACAGTAGCGGATTAATCATTGTCATTTTGTTAATAGCATTTTTGGACATATTTCCTAATATCACATGAGATATTATATAATAAGATATTATATAATTATAATTATATCATAATTAAGTACAAACAGTGTTCAGAGAATATTTTCAGTAACAAGTTTCTATATCGACTTTTCATGTGGTTGAAGTGTCTTATTTAAGAAAAATATATCGTTGACAATAACAGAGTAATTACACAGTCATTGCTTCAATCTGGCTATATAAATCATTGTGATTTAACCTACAGTAGTAATAAAAATAAATGATATTGTTTTTGGTTCATTACTGCTGATCTAATAAAATGTAATGAATTAAGAAATTTCCTCAGTGAAACAGACTCATAAAAATAACAATTTACTAATGGTGCTGTAATACTCAATGTGAATGAATAAAGATAAAAATAAACATTTTAATAAAAAATCCATCTTTAAGAAAATATCTTCCACATTTCTTTCATGATCCATCTTCTAGCATAAATGCATTTTTTGATGGCAGCCATAGAGCTCGTTACCAGTAACTACATTTTAATAATGATTTTGTTTATATGAAAATTTCAATAAAAATTCCAGGAACTCATGAGTTTCTGGGTAGCCTATATGAACTTAAAGAAAAATACTTTCCATTTTCCTGGAATGCTTTTATGCCAAGACCTAACTCTTTTTAGTGAGCCAGCATTCAGAATGGGAAAAAATACCCTGTATCCCATTTGTTTGTGAAAAAAGATTCTCCACAACTTCCTCTGTTCATTGATTTCCTCACTTGTCATTCTTCCTTCCTCAGCTACTACCTCCTGCTCCGTTTTGCACATATACCCATAAATAGAGTAATAACATATCATCTATTCCTTTTCACAACACTGAAAGCAGAATATTTTTCTACTTATATAGTTTTTAATTTAAGATATAATTCCTTTAATTTTAATTAGTATAGTTTGTCTCTAAATAAATCATTATATCAATAAGTTGTTCTTTTTTCTGATAATAAAGATATCAGAAATATCTGATAATAAAGATATCAGTGTATCACGGTTTCACTGTCATCACATTGTTCATCGATTTACTCAAGCAGGTGCCAATAATATCTCCATTCGTCCCTGTCGCACGTTAGTGTAGCCTGATGGCGTATTGGAGGCTCTTTCAGGATCAGGGGGATAAGGACCATCATTATTACTGCTTTTTGGTATATTGAGTACGCCATGGGTAGCTTGCCAGGCTCTGCTGTGCTGGCGGTATACTCTCAGTAACTTCCTAGGCTCTCCGAGAGGGATGGAGGCTTTTGGGGAGGCCTCTAATCACCTTTACAGGTGTTCCCAGTCTACCAAATGTAAGCTTTTGGTTGACTGGCATGTTGTAACAATCTGCACATTGACAAACATGCACCTACCTGTATTTCTAGGCAGCACCTGGGACATCTGTGGCCTGAGGTTGATCTTTTTAAGGTTGATGGAGTGTGCCCAGAGGTTGGTGAGCAGATGGCAGAGCAGGGCCCTATTGCAGCGAGTCTGTGCCAGTTCAAACACCTGTGCCAAGTCCCAGATCACTCAGTGGTTTGCTGACAGCACCCCACAGTGTATGAGCCACTGCACACACTGCTGCCATGGCTCTATGTCCGACGATGCTGTGACTTGGCCCAGCCAGGACAGGTGGCACTGTTGCAACTCCACTGTGGTTTCTCCTTGGCCCACTGACACCATTCTGTCCAAGTCTTGCAAAACAGCCAGCGATGTCCATCAGAAATCATGCCTAGAGTTCAAGCAGGGATCACACGTAGAGTTCCATGCTTGGTGTGCTAAGCCGCGCATTGTCGAAGGCGAGATGCTAAGCCAGGTTTGGGAGAGTGCCAGGGATTCAGGCGGCATCGGTGCCATCTTGCCTCCAATCAAATATGGTGTGGTAATTATGGAAAATGAGTAGGGAGTGTCTTATGATGTGTTGCGTGGCCACTTTTGTGGCCTCGGAATATGTTCACTCATATGTGAAGCTCGGCCTGAGTGTATGGAAAGCATACACCTGGAGCGTAGCAGCGATTGGATTTTGGAGGTCGGCTGCCAGGGCTGGGTCCCTTTGGGCAGGAAGAGCTCTCATCCACCCCCTCAGGGCACTCCCGAGTGAAAATAGCCTGGCGTGGAGTCCAGTGGCATGGTTATGGGGGCCTCATTTTATGCTCCCTTCCAGGAGCTATGAATTCTGGACTGTGGCAGATGAGGAAATTATCTGGCGCTGGCAGAAATTGGCTTATGGGTGTGACCTTTGAGCCACAGGAGACTGGTGAAAGCAGGCAAAGGATCTCTGCAACCAGGTCCCGTTGAGGACAGAGACTAACGTCACAAAGTTCCGCATTACCTGGGTTCCTTGGGACTTCACTCATGCATGAGGCTCGGCCCGAGAGTCTGGAAAGTGGCCTGGAGCATGGTGGCAGTTGGGTTGTGGAGGTGAGCTGCTGGGCCTGGGGACCTTGTGACAGAGAGGGCTCTCACCCAACCCGCTCTGGGGCAGCCTAAGTGAAAACAGCCTGGGGCAGAGTCCAGTGGCATGGTTATGGGGGCTTTCTGTAAAGTGTGGGATGAAGAAATAAATATGACTCAATTCCTACTACTTTGCAGTAATGACTCTTGATTTTTGGCATATCTACATCTTCCTTTTTCACAACATGCAATAAACATTCAGATTTACAACAAATACTGTGCTTTACTTTTTTTCTATAGTTAATTTTTCCTTATAACTTTTAGTCACTATTCAATTAGATTGGCATTCAAACAAGCTTGCCTTTGGTTCTTTATCAATCTCATATCTCCCCCGAGGGTTCTAGTATGATTCCTGTGTCATGCATAATGTAAAATACCAAAGGTCTCACTAGTCTAGTCTGTCACTCTTTATACAGAATCCTGTTGAAGTGATAAGAACCAAATTAGTTGTTGATATGATTATTAAAACTGTCAGAAAAATGAAAATCACAAACAATACGCAGGGCTACCTAAAACCATTTATTTTTTTTTCCTTTTGTTTTGGGATCACACTTGGCAGCAATCAGGGCTTATTCCTGGCTCAGTTTTCAGGGAATTATTCCTGGCTGCCTTGGGGTATCGCAGAAGATTCTATGCCTGTAAAACTATTTAGGTAGAGACACAGGTAATAAAATAAATAAGAATTTGATAATACTTTGTATAAGGGCTGGAGTGATAGCACAGCGGGTAGGGTGTTTGCCTTGCATGCATCTGACCCAAGTTCGATTCCTCTGTTCCTCTCAGAGAACCCGTCAAGCTACTAAGAGTATTCCTCCTGCATGGCAGAGGCTGGCAAGCTACCCATGGCATATTCGGTATGCTAAAAACAGTAAAAATAAGTCTCATAATGGAGACGTTACTGGTCCCTGCTTGAGAAAATCAATGAGCATTGGAATGACAGTGATACAGTGATAAGAACAAGCCTCTTCCTATGATTATACTCACTCATAAAGCAGTTGTCATATGATATGTTTTGTAATTTCAATTATTTACTTTTTAAAAGTCATGTACGGGTTCAAAGAGACAGAACAATGGATCAGGAATTTGCCTTGCATGTAGCCAAACCAACTTCAAATACCTGGCAGTACAAATGGGATCCCAAGAACCACCAGAAGTTACTTCTGAGCACAGAACCAGATATAGGTCCTGAGCGTTACTGTGTGTGGCCCCATTTTTTGTTTGTTTCTTTGCTTTTAATTATAAGTATCATGATTACATAGTTATTCGCAGCTGGGTTTGAAAACAATAAACTACAATGTTTTTGAGTACAGAAAAACAATATTTCAACACCAATTCCCAATTATTAAGTGATATGAGAATTTCAAGATGTATGTAATCTGAATGAGACATACACATTTTTAGATAATCACAAATCCTTTAATATTGTACTTCTGTTTAATTTGATGCCTATTTCTTCTTAGACATACCTTTACTTACACTTTCAAAGTCATCAGCTTTGTTTTTGCAGAACACTTTCATACTATATTCTACTCATTTATATAAAATTATGTATTTGCAACAAATTCAAATTGCTTGAAGAGTTATTTTAACATTTGTTTATATAACTTCTGATATTGCTATATATGGGAAGATGATTCAAAAGTTGAAAGAAGAAATAATGAGTCTAATGAGCAAACCTTAAACCTCATGTAACACTCAAATTTTATGGAGAAAATAGTAGTATTGAGTTATTTCTATAAATCAATTAAAATTAATTGGCAAAAATTCTACAGTAAATTCTCATTAATTAGTTAAGTAGCTTCTGCTTTTTTCACCTAATAACAGGTATGTTATATATTGAAATATAGTCTTCCAAAACCTGATTTCCAACACTTATAAAATATTTATTTCAAATTTATCCCAGGGAGCCATATGTGAGCTGCTTTTCAAGTTTAGATCTCTGAGGGATAGAAACCAGGGTGGGCAGTCATCAGTAGAACCCAACTTTCAAGGACTTTATCTCCCAATCCAGGTACAGGCCCAGAAGTGGTGGTGTCTGGAGCCACAGCCACCAATGTGGCCACATTATTTTCCCCCTTTGTATCCCATACATTAGCTTCTTAGGTGGAACTTTCACTAGGGTAGCCTGGTCACCAAAAACACATTAGGCCAATAGTCCATTAACCCCATCTCAAATAATATTACAGCGAGAACATAACAATAATAGTGAGGGGCTGGAGCGATAGCACAGCGGGTAGGGCGTTTGCCCTGCACGCGGCCAACCCGGGTTCGAATCCCAGCATCCCATATGGTCCCCTGAGCACCGCCAGGGGTAATTCCTGAGTGCAGAGCCAGGAGTAACCCCTATGCATCTCCAGGTGTGACCCAAAAAGAAAAAAATACAATAATAGTGAGTATTGAAGTTTAAACTGCACAGGTCACAATGATAAATCCCACTAAGCTTAGTTAGTGCAGAAAATAGCCCAGAAGATCCAACCAATAATAATGAACTAGATAACCTCTCTGACACGAAATTTAGAAGGGAGCTACTGAGGATGCATAGGGGACTAAAATAAACAATGGAGCACACTGCCAATCGAATACAAGAGGACTAAAGAGCACAAATGTGTAAAATGCAAACAAAATTACAAACAGAAATGATAGATCTGAAAACCTGATACGGGAATTGAAAAACTCAGTGGAATGCCTCAGCAGTAGAGTAACAGCTGCTGAGGATAGAATCAGTGAGCTCCAAGATGAGGTGCAGAGAATCTCCAGACAACAGCAGAAAATGGAAAAGAGGCATAAAATGAACTAACAGATGTCAGAAGAAAATCAGAATTAAGCCAAGAGGAATAACATAAGAATCATTGGGGTCCCAGAGGAACAGGAAGAAAACCCTGAGGGAGAAGAAACTGTTAAAGACAAAGATATCATTGCTAAAACTTTCCCAGTGGTAAAGAGCACATGCGACTAGATTCATGAGGTTCAAAGGGTACCAACTAGAATAAATCCAAATAAGAATACTCCAAGACACATCTTGATCAAAATGTCAAAAACCAGACAGAGACAAAATTCTGAAAGCAGTAAGATCAAAGAAAGAAATTGCCTATAAAGGAGCATCTTTTAGATTTACAGCTGACTTATCTGATGAAACCCTCAGGGCCCGAAGACAGTGGTGAGATATAGTGAAAAAACTAAATGAAGTAAATGCCTCACCAAAATTACTTTACCCAGCTAGACTCTCATCTCATTCAGGAGGAACAACACACAGTTGCATAGACAAACAACAATTCAGGAATTTCATAGACACAAAACCACAGTTACAAGAACAACTAAATGGACTACTTTAAGACAAGACAAGTCCCTCAAACACACAAAAATGGGACAAAACCCCATAACAATAATCTTTCTCAATGTTAATCGGCTAAATGCACCAATTAAAAGACACAGAGTGAGAGGATGATTCCAAAAATTGAACACAACATTCTGCTGCCTGACAAAAAACACATCTGAACAGTCAGAGCAAATAGAGGCTCAACGTGTACAAGCAAACAACTCCCTCAAAAAAGCTGGGGTGGCCATTTTGGTATCAGACCACATTTATTTCAGACTGAAGAAGGTCATAAGAGACAGTGAAGGTCATTTCTTATTAATCAAGGGATCTGTACAGCAGGAAGAACTCAAACTCCAAATGTATATGCACCTCATGAGTGACCAGCAAAATACTTAAAACAACTACTCATAGATTTGAAGAAAGACATCAATATCAACACAATATTAGTGAGAGATTTCAACACCACTTTATCACCTCTTCATAGATCCAACCAGACTCAAGCTTAGCAAGGACATACTTTATCTGAGGGAGGAAATAGATGAAAGGTGCTTAGTAGATATATACAGGACACTTCATCCTCAAAAAGCTGAATACATATTCTTCTCAAGTGTGCATGGGACATTCTCCAAGATAGACCACATGCTGGGCCACAAAACATACCTCCATAAAATTAAGAAGATAGAGATTGTATCAACGATCTTCTCAGAACATGAGGTGCTGAAAACAGAAGTGATTCACACAAACAAACAGAAAATCAAATCAAACACCTGCAAATTAAATAACTCACTACTGAACAATGAGTGGCTTAGAAAGGAAATCAAAGAGGAAATCAAAAGATTCCTGGAAACAAACAAGAATGAACGCAGGAGTTACCAGAATTTATGGGACAGGGCAAAAGCTGTGTGAAGAGGGAAGTTTATAGCTCTACAAGCATTCCTCAGGAAAAAACGAGCAACCCCACCTAAGCAAATTACCTCACAGTTTAAGATCTTGGAAAACAACCAACAAAAGGAGCCTAACCCAGGCAGGAGTAAGGAAATAATAAAACTATATAATTTAGAGTAGAAATTAATGAGATATAAGCCCTCCCCCCAAATCCAAAAGATCAATGAAATCAAGAGCTGGTTTTTTGAGAAAATAAACAAATCGATGAACCATTAGTAAGACTTCAAAGAAAGAGAGAAAACTCTAATAACAGAATCAGAAACAGGAAGGGGGACACAACAACAGAAACTGCAGAAATTCAAAGGATCCTCAGAGATTACTTTGAGAATCTTTATGCCACAAAACAAGAAAACCTCAAGGAAATAGATAAATTCCTGGATTCCTATAGCCTCCCCAAGGCTGAACCAAGAAGACCCGAAGTAACTGAACAGACCTATCACCATCAAAGAAATTGAATGGTCATAAAATGCCTCCCCCCAAACGAAAGTTCTAGCTTAGATAGACTGACTTGTGAATTCTTCCAAATCTTTAAAGAGGACTTACTCCAAATCTTTTTGAAACTTTTCCAGGAAATTGAAGAATCAGAAATACTTCCAGTTTCTATCAAACAAATATCACCCTGAGAGCTAAAGCAGAGATACCACAAAGAAAAAGAATTACAGGCCGATATCCCTGATGATCACGGATGCTAAGATCCTCAACAAAATCCTAGCAAACAGAATCCAACGACTCATCAAAAAGATCATACACCATGACCAAGTACAGATACTAAAAAAGAAAATACCCCATTCACAATAGTATCTCAGAAAATCAAGCACCTCAGAATCAGGTTAACTAAATAGGTGAAGGACTTATACAAAGAAAATTATAAAACACTACTTCAAAAAATAGTAGAGGACACTAGGAAATGGAGACAAATCCCCTGCTCATGGATAGGGAGGATTAATATCATCAAAATTGTAATAGTCTCCAAAGCACCATACAGATTTAATGTGGTCTCTATAAGGATACCCATGATGTTCTTCAAAGAAATAGACAAAACACTCCTGAAATCCATATAGAACAGTAAACTGCCATGAATAGCTAAAGCAATACGTATCAAAAGAAGATGGGTGGCATCACCTTCGCCAAGTTCAGACTGTAGTACAAAGCAGTAGTAACTAAAAGAGATGGTATTAGTCTAGAAACAAATCTGCAGGCCAATGGAACAGAGTTCAGTATTCTGTCACAGACTCTCAAATATATGATCATTTAATCTTTGATAAAGGAGAAAGAATTGTGAAGTGGAACAAGGAAAACCTCTACAACAAGTGATGTAGGGAAAATGGGACAGTTACCTGAAAAAAAAAAAAATGAAGACTGACCTCTTACTAATGCCAGGCACAAAAGTCAGATCAAAGTGGATTAAAGACCTCAATATCAGACCTGAATCTATAAGTTACATGGAGGAAAATGTAGACAGAACCCTCAATGATATTGAAGCTCAAAGCATCTTTATCTATGAAACACATCTGACCACATAAGTGGAAACAAATATAAACAAATGGGACTACATTAATCTAAGAAGGTTCTGCACCTCAAAAGAAACAGTGAACAAAATAAAGAGAGAGCCCAAAGAATGGGAAAAAATATTTACCCAATACCCATCTGATAAGGAGTTAATATCCAGGATATACAAGACACTAGTAGAACTGTACAAGAAAAATCTCCAACCCCATCAAAAAATGGAGAGAAGAAATGAACAGAAGCTTTCTCAAAGAGAAATACAAATGGCCAAAAGTCACGTGAAAAATTGCTCTACATCACTAATCATCAGGGAGATACAAATCAAAACAACAATATCATCTCATACCACAGAGATTGGCACACATCAAAAAGAATAAGAACAACCAGCACCAGCCCAGGTATGGGGAGAAAAGAACTCTCTTTCTTTGTTGGTGGGAATGCTGACTGGGTCAGCCATTTTAGAAAACATTATGGGCATTGCTTAAAAAACTAGAAATTGAGCTTCCATATGACCCAGCAATACCACTTCTGGGAATATACCCTGAGGGTGCAAAAACAGATAGTAGAAATGACGTCTGTGCCTGTATGCTCATTGCAGCATTGTTCACAATAGACAGAATTTGGAAACAACTCCTGTACCCAAGAACAGATGACTGGTTAAAGAACTTTTGGTACATCTACATAGTGGAATATTATGCAGCTGTTAGGAAAGATGAAGTCATGAAATTTGCTTATAAGTGGATGGTCATAAAGTATCATGTTAAGTGAAATGAGTCAGAAAGAGGGACAGATTTAGAATGACTGCACTCATTTGTGGAATATAAAATACGAAACACCCAAGTACAGTAGAGACAGGGCCAGGAAGGTTGCTGAATGGTTGGAAGCCTGCTTATGAGCTGGGGGAGAGGGCAGCTGGGATAGAGAAGGGATCACTAAGTCAATGATGGTTGAAGGAATCCCTCGGCATGGTAAATGTGGTAAATGTGTGCTGAAAGTAGATAAAGGACCTAACATGATGGCCTCTCATTACCTGTATTGCAAACCATAATGCCTGTAAGTAAAGACAGTTAGAGAGAAACTGCCATAGAGGCAGAGGGAGAGGTGAGACACATGGTGTATGTGTGTGTGGAGGGGGTGTGTGTGCGAGGGATACTGGGAACATTGGTGATGTAAAATGTTCATTAAAAGTGCATTGGTGGAAGGATGGGTTTTTGATCATTGTATGACTGAAAGTCAAACACGAAAGCTTTGTAAATGTTGCTCATGGTGATTCAATAAAAAATAAATGAATTTTTTTTTAAAAGAAGGAAGTTGATATGTATCTCATGATGATACAATAAAAGGGAGGGTGAGAAGAAAGTTGAGTAAAATATGTAATCAATTACTTAATTAATTTCTACAGCTCTATTTGCTTTTAACCAATGAAACACGAATGCATTATTATAATATACAGAAATATATAAGCAAGATCAATTATTACTCATATTACCTTCCAGACACTTTTTTAATCTTTTTGTATTTTTGCAACAATAATAATTTATCTCATGTTATGCTTATTTATTTTATGCCTTTTAAAATATACAATTAGATAAGCATTTTTGACCAAGATGGATAATTAGAAAAAATGTTTATTATAATTTTAATTATTTTAATAGCTATCACTGCAGAATTTCACATTACAAAACTATTATATTTGTGTCCCATAATTTATCATAAGAAGTTCTTTTATGTAGCTTTATTGTGAACAATCTATCCTTAGTAACATTCTGCAACTTTTACTAAGTGGCATGTTTGAATACTGATTACTTTAGTATTATTTTACAATTAGAGCAATCATTTGTATATTATGAAATATTATAAATATTAAGTAATCTCTACTTCTAGATAGAGCTTGTATAAGGGTATCACTTAAATATTGATTTTTGCTTTCTAATATCATTTAAGATCTCAATGTTTATTTTCATGTATGATTTTCCATGTTCTTGTTATACTAAGTATAAATACCAAAGTTATATAATAATTGTAGTGAAGTTTGGTTTGAAACTATTTCTTATATGATATTGTTTTCTAACTTATTTTTAATTAAAGTAACATTTATTAAGAATGTAAATGCTAACATGTTTCAAGGTTTCTATGTTATCACACCATAGTTGCCTCTGAAATGCCAATTTCATTCCATTACAGTTCACTGGACCTTTATAACCTGCTCCGTACAACTTCTTAATAACCTTAATAATAGAGATGTATAAATTTTTTTAAATTGTGTAATATATCACAGACATCATTTATTTCAATAGTACTTTAAATTAAAATTTTCAGCATAAATAAACATTATTTTTACATAATGATGTTCATAAATATTTTAATAAAAATGTTTCAATAAAATATCAGGTATTAATATATGTGATTATCCATTTTATAAAAACATGTAGATGAATAATTGAATAAATTAATTAATTATCATGATTTAATCATAAAGTATTAACAAATAACATCCATATGAATTATCTTCATAGACAAAGGTTTGCAATTTATTGAATGAGTCATTAATCCTTATAATCATAACATTATTAATATAAAATAATACAACTTGTTAAGAAATGATTAACAACATTTTTCCATCACTTATCTTTATTTACATGGAGGTAACATAGTTATAACAGCTTCCACATTATTGTTATATACTTACAACACTCTTGGAATAGTATTTTAAAACTCTTTGTATCCACTATTTATAGATTTGTCAATGAATTTAGAGAGGACATATTTTCCCATGAAATAGTCAAATATTTAGAAATTTTATACTTATTAGCAAATGCAACAAATAATATTTCTTTTAATTTTGTCCAGCCTAGCAATAAAGACAAATTTATAAATGGACAAAAGACATAAATAGGCACAGTTAAATATATGTCTATGTACACATGTACACATGTGTGCACGTATGCACACACACACACACACACACATACACACACATACACACAACCAGTAAGTGCATAAATGCACTATACCAATAGCTATAAGGAAATGAAAGACAAAAATATATTGGAAGGGCCAGAGAAATAGTATAAGAGGTGAGGTATTTCCATTGCACATGGCTGACCTGGTTTTGATCCCCAGCACCACATACATTCTCCCAAACCCTTCCAGGATTAAACCAGACAGCCACCCACACACACACACACACACACACACACACAAAATGCAAAATAAAACTATCTTCATTCGTACAGGGGTGACTATAACAAAAATTGAAAATAGAAGTTTTGGCAAAGATACAGAAAAGCTGAAAGTCAAACATTGTTGTTGAAAAATAAGGCATACTGATGTAGGCAGGTAGATAGGGAAAGGCCCTTGGCAATGAAACAGATTATCAAAGTCTCTGGGAAGGAGAATCCTGAGACTGACCCACCCTGTGGATGCAGAAAACAGACCTGATAAGACCTTCTCTAGACCCTGAGGAGGTTGGACCCCTCCCTATGAAGTTCCTCGAATTCTATCGACCTCTCCCTTAATCTGATTAAAATGAGATCTTGCCTAAAGAAGACCCAGCCTCCCTGGTAACCTCCTTAGCAACGGACTTTTACCTGGGAAGAAGCCCGCATGTGGGGGCAGGTTGAAGAAACCCTATAAAGGCTGCCTTGGAAGTGTGCGCATATGCTGCCTGAGCCCATGTGCAGCTTGTGCCCATGTGGCCAAGCACATGTGGTGCTCCAGCACATGTGTCGCCCGCATCTCCCCGCTTGAGATGTGTACTTTCATGTTTTCGTGTCCAGTGCTAGGATGTGTGTAGAGCTCTCTCCACCCTTGGAGAAGCCCGCGTTCTCTCTTGAGCGAGTTATTCTTACTATTCTCTCTCCCACTTATCCTTCCTCCTTCCCTCAGAAACCTCTAAATAAAATCTGTTATTTCACTGCTTGTCTACTCCTGAAATTCTTTTCTGCGAGCGAAGACAAGAACCCAGTAACCCTGGGTCCCGGGTGGTGGAGGTGGTTGGGCAGAAAGTGACCATCTTTCTCCTCCCCGTTTCATGTAAGTCACCCATGGGGCCCACCAACATCAATACTAGCCATTGGAAATAGAAAATAATTTGGCAGTTCTACAAAAAGCTAGATAGAATTATTGGATATGTAGTTTTTCTTCTCTTAATTATGTACCTGCAAAATTAAACTCAAGAATTTAAGTAAATACCTGAACAAAGATGTCCATTTAGTGTGATATATCATAGTCAAAATTATAAATAAAGTGTTCATAGAGATAAGTATTTAAATAAAACACAGTATATGTACCTGATGGAATATAAATCAACTAACTAAAAAAAGGAATAACGTCCCCATACATTTTACAATATAGATGGACAATGAAGTATCTTTCAAAAAGCCAAAGTCATACACAAATTAAAATGTTCTATAAACCACTTTTTAAAAATTATCATTCTTTTAAAAAATAATTATTAAGGTGCCATGATTTACAAAGTTACTCATAGCTGGCATTGACTCTTATGTGAATATTTAGTTACACCACTACTTTACACTATAAACTCAGATCTCCTTGACCCCTACTCCTCTTTGCTTCCTGTCTAGCTCTTCTTCTCCTCTCTATTTCTTTCCTTCTCTTCCCTCTTCCCCTCTATACACTGGGCCATAGGTGATCACCTAACCAAGGGTAATCATCTCTTTCAAACGTTGCGTAACCTATTCAGCTATTCTTTATATCACATATAAGTGAGATAATCCTGTTTTTTTTAACTCTTACTCTATTTCAAGAAAAACTAATGAAGAAATACAAATATTAAGTAGACCATCAATACAAGAGGACTGAAACAATCAAATTCTAATAAAAAGAGAACTTATTGAATGGGAGAAAATACTTATACACAATATACTTGATAATAGTTAATATCCAGGATCATAAAGCACTTTCAAAATTTAACAGCACCAAGTCCAGTGATCCCATCCACAACCGGAGTGAGAAAAACAGATACTTTCCCAAAAAAGACATATAAATATCCAACATGCATATGGAAAAAGCATTCATTGTCACTCATGATTATGAAAGTGCAAGTCAAAACAACAATGAGATATGATCTCATGCCCATGAGAATGGCACATACAAAAAGTCTGGAAACCGTTAGTTTTGGTGACATTGTGGAGAGAGAGAACCCTCATCCACTGATGGTGGGAATGGCATTTGATTCTGTCTTTATGAGAACAACATGGAGATCTGTTTAAAAAGGAAAAAAAAAAGGAACAGAACAACCATTTCTTATCACCTATCCCTCAAAAACAAAAAACATAGTGCATATACCTACATTCATCAACATACTTGACAGTAGTCAAGAAATGGAAACAACCCAAATGCCCAAACCAAATTGACTGGAGCAAAGTTGTGGTCACACAATGGAATGTTATGCAGTTCTAAGAAGGAACAGGATCATGCAATTTGCATGGATAGAACTAGCAGATATTATACTGAGGGAAGTTAGAAGGAAAATAATTAGATACAGAATGACCTAGCTCATATATTGGACTTAAAAATACACAGCAAGGTACCAATAAAGGTCCAAAGGCAATATAAGAAGAGAACTGATTCATAACTCATAATTGAATTGATGGGAGGGGTTCTAAAGGGTGGAAGTTTGGGTCCTTAGGGGTGCAGTAGGATGGATATACTAATGATGGGTATGATATTGGAATTATGTGCGTGAAAGACATCTCTAATGATAGGTGTGATATTGGAATTATGTGCATAAAAATATCTTTAAGTGTATTGTAAACTATGATCTCATTCAATAATTTTTTTAAAATACAAGCAAGTAGCACTGTAGCACTGTCGTCCCATTGTTCATCGATTTTCTCTAGTGGGCACCAGTAGTGTCTCCATTATAAGACTTGTTACTGTTTTTGGTATATTGAATACTCCACGGATAGGTTGCCAGGCTCTGCCATGCAGGCAGAGTACTCTCGGTAGCTTGCCAGACTCTTTGAGAGGGACAGACGGATCGAACCTGGGTTGACCGCATGCAAGGCAAACACCCTACCGCTGTGCTATCTGTAAGAAAAATTGAAGTGGAGATTTACTAACATTTTTTAGGTAACATAGTTTTATTTAAAGAAATTTATTTAGAAAAATGTGAGTGAAGAGAGAAATATACATATTCAAGAAAAAAACATGCCCAACTCCAGAGTAGAAAAGCAGAGGATAGCTTTCAGAGAAGGTTTTCTATAATTTCTTCAAATTGTCTTGGCCTGCACTATCTTACATACATAAAGTTAACTTGGGTAGTTTTAGGGAAACCAAAAACCAAGACCTTTGGTCTCTTGATGGTCCTTTTATATTCTAATCATCTTACCTAGAGATAATCTTTAGATTCTCCAGTAGCTCCTTTTTTGATGAATTTTACCTATCACTGGTTGGTGCCTCAATTTCTTCATCTCAAAAGAGTTCAGTATTTGCATTTCTAAGGCCTGTGACCTTCATGCCTTATAGCTACTTTCAGGCAAGGAAACTTTACTTCTATTTTTCCCCCAAAACTCATTTCTAGTCCATGCCAATTTGTTTGCCTGCAACATTCTTGCCTAGTGATTTTTATCCTGTAATCTTTAAGGTATACATGGGTCTTCTATGTAAAGAAGACTCATGTCTTCTATACCTACTTCTGGCTTGCAGCAGGCATGATATGGCTTTGTAAGGGAGTGGAATCTCATTTTAACTTAGTGTTAATGAGGGTCTGGCAATGATTTATTGGGTTTCAGATTTGTCAAAGTCTGAAAAAAAAGATCATATAGATTAGAGAAAGCTTTTTAAAATATATTAAGCCCTGGAGAAGAAGAACAAAACAAAACAGTCATTCCCTCTCCCAGAGGAAAAAAAAAAGAACTTAAAGAGACAAGAAAATAATGGCCATAGCATAAGCTTTTGTTTCACTTTTTTTTTTTTTTGTATTCTGATGAGTGTGCTGCAAAGAGTTCTTGTTTCTGCAGGCCCTTTGTAGAATTATATGTTCAGATTTTTAAAAAGAGACATGCTACTTAGTATTTTGTTTTAATTTATTTATTTTTCGTGCTTGTGTTTCCCTCATACAGTGTTCAAAAGCCCATCCCTCCACCAGTGTCCATTCTCCACCACCAATGAACCCAGTATCCCTGCCACCCCCCCAGTCCCATCCCCCCCACCCCACACCGACTCTGTGGCAGGGCATTCCAATTTGTTCTCTCTCTCTCCTTTTGGGTGTTGTGGTTTGCAATAGGGGTATTGAGTGGCCATCATGTTCAGTCTTTAGTCTACTTTCAGCACTCATTTCCCTTCCATCGAGGGATCTTCAGTCATATTTTAGTTGGTGTTCCCTTCTCTATTTGGGATGCCTTTCCTCCAGCATGTGAGGCCAGCTTCCAAGCTATGGAGCCAACTTCCTGGTATTATATACTACTATTCTTGGGTATTAGTCTCCTACTCTGTTATTTTATATTCCACAGATGAGTGCAATCTTTCTATGTCTGTCCCTCTCTTTCTGACTCATTTCACTTAGTATGATACTTTCCATGTTGATCCACTTATATGAAAAGTTCATAACTTCATCCATTGTATGGTTAACCAGTCGTCTGTTCTCGGGCACTTGAGATTTTTCCAGATTCTGGCTATTGTAAACAGTGCCGCAATGAACATATAAGTGCAGATGTCATTTCGACTATACTTTTTTGTTTCTCCAGGATATATTCCCAGAAATGGTATTGCTGGATCAAATGGAAGCTCAATTTCTAATTTTTTGAGTAGTGTCCATATTGTTTTCCAGAAGGGCTGAACCAGTCGGCATTCCCACCAGCAGTGCAGGAGGGTCCCTTTCTCCCAACATCCTTTCCAACAGCGGTTGCTTATATTCTTTTGGACGTGTGCCATTATCTGTGGTGTGAGGTAGTATCTCATGGTTGTTTTGATCTGCATCTCCCTGATGATTATTGATGCAGAGCATTTTTTTATGTATCTTTTAGTCATTCGTATCACTTCTTTGGAAAAGTTTCTGTTCATTTCTTTGGCTCATTTTCTGATGGGATTGTATGTTTTCTTCTTGTAGAATTTAACCAGTCAGTGCTTTATATACCCTTGATATCAACCCTTTATTGGATGGGTATTGGGAGAATATCCTTTCCCATTCTGTAGATTGCCTTTGTATTGTGGTCACTTTGTCTTTTGCGGTGCAGAAGCTTCTTAGTTTAATGTTGATTCTCCCTAACCATGAGCAGGGGATATGTTTCCATTTCCTCATGTCCTCTTTTTTTTCATGGAGTAGCATTGTATAATTTTCTTTGTAGAGTTCCTTTACTTCTTTACTTAAGCTGATTCTGAGTACTTGATTTTCTGGGGCACGATTGTGAACGGGATTGCTTTTTTCATTTCCCTTTCCTCTGTCTCATTGTTTGCATATAGGAAGGCCGTGGATTTTTGGATATTGCTTTTATAGTCTGCGACTTTATTGTACAAGTCAATTGTTTCTAAGTGTTTCTTAGTAGAGGTTTTGGGCTTCTCTAGATATAGTATCATATCGTCTGCAAATAGTAAAAGTTTTATTTCTTCCTTTCCTATCTGAATGCTCTTAATATCTTTTTCTTGCCTAGTGGCTATTGGTAGTACTTCCAGTACTATATTTAAGAGAAGTGGTGAGAGTGGGCACCTTGTCTTGTCCCCTATCCTAGAGGAAAGGCCCTTAGTTTTTCCCCATTGATGATAATGCTTGCCATAGGTTTATGGTAGATGACTTTGACTATCTTGAGGAAAGTTCCGCCAAAATCCATTTTGGTGAGAGTTTTTATCATGAATGGATGTTGGATCTTGTCAAATGCTTTCTCTGCATCTATTGATATGATCATATGGTTTTTATCTTTACTTTTGTTGATATGATGGATTATGTTGATTGATTTCCGAATGTTAAATCATCCTTGCATCCCCGGGATGAATCCCACTTGGTCATGGTGTATGATCTTTTTGATGAGTTGTTGGATTCTATTTTGCTAGTATATTGTTGAGGAACTCCTCATTGGTGTTCATCAAGAATATTGGTCTATAGTTTTCTTTGTTAGTGGTGTCTTTTCTTGCTTTTGGTAATACAAAGATATGTGCCTCATAGAAACTGTTTGGGAGGGTTCCTGTCTTTTAAATTTCCTGGAAGAGCTTGAGGAGAACTGGCAACAAACTTCTTTGAATGTTTTAAGAATTCACCAGTGAATCCGTCTAGACCTGGGCTTTTTTAGGGGGGGAGACTTTTGATTACAGTTTCAATTTCCTTAATATTAATGGGCCTATTCAGGTATTCCAAGTCTTCTTGGTTCAGTCTTGGGAGATTGTAGGAATCAAAGAATTCATCCATTTCTTTTAGGTTTTCTTGTTTCGTGGCATACAGACTTTCAAAGTAGTCTCTGATGATCTTTTGAATCTCATTGGTTTCTGTTGTGATGTCCCCCTTTTCATTTCTGATTCACTTTACTAGGGTTCTCTCTCTTTCTTTGTGAGTCTTGCTGGTAGTTTATTAATCTTGTTTATTTTCTCAAAGAACCAGCTCTTGGTTTCGTTGACCTTATGATTGTTTTCTGGGTTTCCATGTTGTTAATTTCTGCTCTAATTTTTATTATATCTTTCCTTCGGTCTGGTTTTGTAAAAAGTTACAAATCCTTTTTCTGATCCTTTTCTAAGATCTTGAGCTGTGAAGTCAAGCTATCTATGTAGGCCCTTTCTTCCTTCCTGAGGAATGCTTGCAGAGCTATAAATTTTCCTCTTAACATGGCTTTAGCTGCATCCCATAGGTTTTGATAGCTCATGTCTTCATTCTCATTTGTTTCTAGGTATCTCTTGATTTCTTCCTTGATTTTCTTTCTTACCCACTCATTGTTCAACACCGAGCTGTTCAATTTCCAGGTGTTTGCTTTGGTTCTCCATGTCTGTGTGTGATTAACTTCTATCTTCAGCACATCATAGTCTGAAATGATAGTTGATACAATTTCTATTTTCCCGATTCTATTAAGGCATGTTTTGTGGCCCAGTACATGGTCTATTTTGAAAAATGTTCCGTGTGCACTGGAAAAGAATGTGTATTCTTTCTTTTTCGGGTGTAAGGCCCTGAATAGGTCTACTAGGCCTCTCTCTTCCATTTTTTCTTTCAGAATCAGTGTTTCCTTGCTGAGTTTTGTTCTTGCTGATCTATCCAGAGTTGATAAGGCAGTATTGAAGTCTCTGATATTGTGCTGCTAGCGATGTCCTCTTTAAAGTCTGTTAGGAGTTGCTTTAAGTATTTAGCCGGTCATTCATCAGGTGCGTATACGTTTAAGAGTATGATTTCTTCCTGTTGTACATATTCCCTGATAAATAGAACATGACTTTCTCTGTCCCTTCAAATCTTTTTCAACCTAAAATCTTTGTTGTTGGATATTAGTATGGCCACCCCAGATTTTTTGAGGGAGTTGTTTGCCTGCAGGATTGTTTTCCGTCCTTTGACTTTGAGTCTGTGTTTGCTCTGACTGTTCAGATGTGTTTCTTGCAGGAAGCAGAATGTTGGGTTTAGTTTCCAGATCCCATTTTGCCACTCTGTGTCTCTTAATTGGTGCATTTAGGCCATTGACATTGAGAGAGATTATTGTCATGAGGTTTTGTGTCATCTTTCTGTGGGGTTTGTTGTGTCTGTGGGGTTCTTCCTTGTCTTCCAATAGCCCCTTTAGTCCTTCTTTTAAGTTTGGTTTTGAGTCTATGAAGTTCCTGAGCTGTTGTTTGTCCGAGAAATAGTGTATGGTTCCTTCAAGTTTGAATGAGAGTTTAGCCAGATAAAGTATTCTTGGTGAGGCATTCATTTCATAGAGTTTTTTTCACTATGTCCCACCATTGTCTTCGAGCTTGGAGGGTTGCCTCTAGTAGGTCTGCTGTAAATCTAAGGGGTGCTCCTTTGTATGTGATTTCCTTCTTTGACCTTGCTGCTTGCAGTATTGCTTCCCTATCCTCAGCATCCATCATTCTGATTATGATATGCCTTGGAGTCTTTTTATTCGGGTCTCTTTTTGCTGGTACTCTTCGGGCTCCTTGGTTCTGGATGCCTGTCTTCTCCAGCTCTGGGAAGTTCTTAGCAATGATGTCTTTGACTATATTTTTTTCATTGGGGTTACTTCCCTGAGTTTCTGGTACTCCAATGATTTTTTTTAATTTATTTTATTGAAACACCATGTGGAAAGTTACAAAGTTCTCAGGCTTATATCTCAGTTATACAATGCTCAAACACCCGTCCCTTCACCAGTGCCCATATTCCACCACCAATAAAAACAAAAACAAAACCAAAAACAAACAAACAAACAAAAAAACAGTATTCATCCCGCCCCTCACCCCCAAAGCCCCCCCCCGTGTGACTGATAATTTCACTTCCTTTTCTCTTTACCTTGATTACATTCCAGATTTCAACACAAAACTCACTATTGTTGTTGGAGTTTCAACACAGACTCACTAATTTTGTTGGAATTTATCCCCCAAGAATAAAGCTCTATTGACAAGGAAATATTTGATAATAAGTTTTCCACTGATGAGAATGAAGAGATAAAAAGTCGCGCGGCTGCTACCATTTACAATTTCTGTATTATAGTAATTAAGTCCAGGGAGATTTAAGTTGGAAAATGAATCATTTCCCTTCCTGGAACAGCATGTAGCAAAAGCTTAGTTCACAGTCTGCATGCATGGTTGCAAGCTCTCGCCGGGACCCCAAGTCCTAAAGCTGTCTCTGGTTCCTGCTCGTTCCACATCCACGTGGCTGTGCAAAGGCATGGCCACCTGGGTCGAATCTCGGCCGGAGCCTGACTCCAATGATTCTTATGTTGTTCCTCTTGAGTTCATCCCCTAGGATTCCAATTCGCTCTAGAGCCATTTTGAGGTCTTTTGCCATTAATTGTTGTTGTCTGTAAGCTTTGTGCAGCTCATCTTCAAGATCACTGATTCTTTCTTCTGCTGTAGCCATTCTACTGTTGAGGGCTCCTACTGAGATTTTTAATTCATCTACTGATTCCTTTACTTGTGTGACTTCTGTTCGTAGCTTTGAAATTTCTGCTCTCATTTCTTCCTGCATCTTCTTGGTGGACCGTTCCAATGCTTCATTTATATCCTCCCTTAATTTATTGGATGTCTTTTCCATGGTTGCTTGGAGTACATAGACTCTCCTTAAAATTTCCTCTCTGAATTCTTTATCTAAGAGGTTGTATATATGGGTAGCCCCTGTTGATGTTTCTGGGATCTTTTCTTCATCCTTCCTTTGTGGAGGGGATTTTTGCTGTTTCTTCATATTGTTATGGAAGTATCAAGTTGGATCCTTCTAATTGTCTATCCCTATTTCCTCTTGCTGCAGGGGAGGGGGTGCTCTGGCTGTGCTAAATTGATGATGGTAGCCTTGATCCTATTCTAGAATTCTTCCCTTCTCTCGGGCACTCCTCCAGATTTATGTGGGGCCTCTAGTGAAGGATTTAAGGCTGTGCTCTACTTATGAAGGATTTGTGCAAATTCTATTATTCACCGATAGTTATTGAGAAGTTAGAATAAGCAAGTGGACTATTTGACATACAGTGTTTGAGATGGCCAGTGTGTTTTTCACAGAAAAAGGTTAGGTTATGCAGATTATGCTTAAATAAAAGAATAATAACTGCGGCCACTCCAGCAGGAGCCCACGCCCCTTTTTGAGACCACGCCCTCAGAGAACCAGGCCACTCCCCCAGTAGTCTCTTGGGACTCTGGGATGCTGAAAGGGGGTGGGGCAGGGCTCCCGGGAAAGCCAGAATGGTGGTCCCACGTGAGAGCCATCTGCGGGCTGGTGGGTGGGGTTCAGAGTCTGCTAGCTAGTATTTTTAAGAGAATAGGAAGGTCTAGTTTTTCTTTTAAAAAGATTTTGAAAGCCTGTAAGTGTCCACAGGAGTAGTTGGCTAATTTTCTATAGTTTAATCATTGGTTGAGGTAGAAGGAATTAATTTTTTCCTGAAAAGATGAGCTCTAGTAAAGTTACTATATACCATTGGAACTGCCAGGATAACTTTGATAAAGTCTTTTCCAATTAGGCAGTAGTTGATCCAAAGGAAATACAGTTTTCCAAGTTTTTCGTAAGACCCAAATGATGTCGGTGGATCTCATGGGTGCCTCACATGAAGCAGAGAGGAGAAAGGATACAGTAAGAAATCTCTGGTTAAAAAAGAATCTACCTTGCAATAATTTAAAGAGACTAAGCTTAATTGCTCTTAGGAGCTTTTTTAAAATGCACTTGAGAAGCCTCTGAAAGGGAGAACCAAAGGGCGGGAGCAATAGCACAGAGGTTAGGGCATTTGCCTTGCACGTGGCCACCCGGCATCCCATATGGTCCCCCCAAGCACTGCGAGGAGTAATTTCTGAGTGAAAAGCCAGGAGTAACCCCTGAGCATCGCTGGGTGTGACCCAAAAAGCAAAAAAAAAAAAAAAGAAAAGAAAGGAAGAACCACATTTTAGAAATTTCTGGACAATTATTTCCCTAATAATACTTTAGAGTATGATTAAATTTCTCCAACTTTCCTGATGACTGGTGATGCCAAGTGGTACGGAACTGATCATCTTTAAAGAAGGGTCAAAATCTCAGGTAACTTTAGAAGTGAAAGAAGTTCCGTGTTCATTCTGTATGACCTAGATAACCCAAATCTAGAAATTATTTCTTCAAGGATCAATTTTACACTTTTCTGGCTTTCACAGTACAGGTGGGAAACATTTCTATCCATCCAGTGATGTTTTCAATAACTACAAATAAACTAATTTATTACAGATACTATTTACAAATGCCACTGAGGGCTGGAACGATAGAACAATGGTAGGATGTTTGCCTTGCACGAGGCCAACCGGAGTTCGATTCCTCTGCCCCTCTCAGAGAGGCTGGCAAGCTACCGAGAGTATCTTGCCCACACAGCAGAACCTGGCAAGCTACTCATGGCATATTCAAATGCCAAAAGCAGTAACAAGACTCAAAATGGAGACGTTACTGGTGCCCACTTGAGCAAATCGATGAGTAACGGGATGACAGTGACAGTGACTATTTACAAATAACTATTTGTGCTTTGAGCCTTTAGGTGTCCGTGGAAAGTCAACCTGCCAATCCTTCATTGGACATAGTTCCGATACTAAATAGATAAAGCCAAGAAAGGAGGTTTAGGATTTTCACTAGGTTTATTTGCAGAATACAAAGCACAGCATTGAGTTACGACTTAGAGTCCTGTTTAGTCCTTTTCTGTGAAAGATACTTTTTACTATTGTAATTAGAGCATCTAGTGACTTACTTGCTTTTAATTGAAAATTTGTCATATTTTTAGAAATCAAGATATAACCTTTATGTAACCTCTAACAACTGTATTTAGAAGAAACAAATATTTGTAAAAAGGCCAATGCAGCCTTATTACTATGGAAAAGACAAAGTACAAGAAGAGAAAATTAAAGTCAAAAAATGCAAAGGAACATTGAGGAAAAAAAAGAAATATAAAATATTCATATCCAAAAATGGCAACAAATTATTTTATATCTAGAAGTACACTGACATTTAATTGTCTGAACTCACAAAAAATAATACATTATACTTGGGTGTATGGTAAGACAAAGACCACCTTCTCACTGTTTATAGGACACTCACTTGAATAGCAATGTTAAGTGTAGGCTCAAAGTAAAAGGTGAGAAAGCAGGGTTTTTTTTTTAATTTTTTAAAATTTATTTTATTGAATCACCATGTGGAAAGTTACAAAGTTCTCAGGCTTATGTCTCAGTTATACAATGCTCAAATACCCATCCTTTCACCAGTGCCCATATTCCACCACCACAAAAAAAAGTATACCTCCCACCCCCCCAACCCCGCCCCCCCGCATAACTGATAAATTTCACTTCTTTTTCTCTTTACCTTGATTACATTCCATATTTCAACACACAACTCACTATTCTTGTTGGAGCTTATCCCCCAAGACTACGGCCCTATTGACAAGGAAACATTTGGTAATTAGTTTTCCACTGATGAGAATGAAGAGATATAAAGTCACGTGGCCGCTACTGGTTTAGGATTTCTGTATTTTAGTAATGAAGTCCAGGGATATTGAAGTTGGAAATTGCAACATTTCCCTTCCTGGAGCAGCATGGAGCAAAAGCTTAGTTCACAGTCTGGAGACATGGCTGCAAGCACTCACTGGGACCCCAAGTAATATAGCTGGCTCTGGATCTTGGTCGTTCAGCAGCAAAGCGGCTGTGCAAAGACATGGCCACCTGGGTCGAATCTCGGCGGAGAGCGAGCCAGCACCGGCTGCGGCGTCCCACTGTTTCAAGTTCAAAACACATTTTTTTTTCCCGTGCCACCAAGTTCATACCTGTTTAAAAGTCCCATAATATGGCAGATGCCACACCGCTTCCTCCCGGAGGGAAGAAAATCCAAGGAAGAAGGATATCTCTCCCCTTAGCCGGCATGGGGCAAAAGCTTAGTTCACAGTCTGGAGACATGGCTGCAAGCACTTGCTGGGAGCCCAAGTAATATAGCTGGCTCTGCATCCTGGTCATTCAGCCGCAATGCAGCTGTGCAAAGACCATGAGAAAGCAGTTTCACAGGGATATGGTAGTCTTAAAAAAGTAGGGTATCTATGTTTTATATTAAAATAGATTTCAAAGAAAAGAATATCATAACTGACAGGGATAGATGGGTGGACACTATATAATCAACAATCGATTAGACTTAAAATTAGTCTAAGATTAGAGGGCTTAAAATTATATGAAAATTATATGACATTAAAATATATGAACCTGGGGCTGGAGCGATAGCACAGCGGGTAGGGTGTTTGCCTTGCTCGTGGCCGACCCAAGTTCGATTCCCAGCATCCCATATGGCCCCCTGAGCAGTGCCAGGAGTAATTCCTGAGTGCAGAGCCAGGAATAACCCCTGTGCATCACCAGGTGTGACCCAAAAATAAAAATAAAATAAAATAAAATAAAGAATTCATCATTTAAAAAAAATAAAATAAAATAAAATATATGAACCAAACAAACATAAAGCTACTACTATGAAGCAGTTATGAAGATCAAAATTATCAGAGGTCCAATAAAAGTACAAGACTTAAATATCCCACTATTGCTTGTATCATTTGTATCACTTGTCATCCCATTGATCTTCGATTTGCTCAAGTGAGTACCAGTAAGGTCTCCATTTGTGCCTGTCACATGCTATTGTAGCTCAATGGTAGCTGCTTGCTGCGGAAACACAAAGAGCCTCAAACCATTGTTCAGGGTCTTGAAGGAAGAAGTCTGACCATCTTGTAGGTGGGTGGCCACACGGTCTTTTGACATCTTGTGGAATCCAGTCGCTAACAGCTCTAGTCCAGCGGTCATATCTAAATCAAATTACGTGTCTGGCCGATCTGATTTTCCACGCCTTGGTAAATGAGACAGCGTCCCTGATTCTTGATCATAGATGGAGGTTGGAACTCCAGATTCCTTCTCTCACTTGAGTGAAATGTGACATTCCAAGCAGAGCTCTTTCAATTCCTCTTTGGGATACCCGAATAGCATTCTTGTCCTGTTTTTCATAGGGCCCAGCTCTCTGAGGCATATGTCAGTGCAGGAAGAACGGTGGAGTCAAAAAGATGTGCCCAGAGATGCAGGTGCTTTGTCCTCTAAACCACTTCTTCAACACTCTTGAAGGCATTCCACACTGCTCTCTTCCTCCTTCACAGTTCTGGTGCCAAGACATTCCTCATGTTCAGTTCTTGTCCCAGGTATACATAGCTGCCTTTCGAAGATGTTCATTTTGCTGAGAGCAAATGGAATGTCAGGGACTAGTTCATTTTTCATGAATATTGTCTTGGTGAGATTTAGCTGCAGTCCGATCTTTCCACATTTGTGGTCGAAGTCGGCCAGCATTTGTGCCGGTTGGCTAATGTTTGGTGTTATTGGAACAATGTCATCAGTGAAGCAGAGATGATGTAGTTGCCGACTGTCTATATTCACTCCCATTCCTTCCCATTCCAGTCGTCGCATGACATTCTCGAGGGTGGCACTAAAGTGTTTCAGTGAAATAGTATCACTCTGCCGAACCCCTCTCTTTACATCGATGATCACTTCTGTGTAGAATGAGATCCTGGTGGTGAATCCGTAATACAGCTAGCAGAGGATCTTGATGCACTGAGTTTGAATGCCCTGTTTGGCTAGGTCTTTGATGACCGCTTCAGTCCAATGGAATCAAAGGCCTTCTTAAAATCGATAAAAGTTAGACAGAGAGGCATCTTGAACTCTTGTGAAAATTCAATGAGTTTGATCACTGTGTGGATATGGTCGATCATGCTGAATACTTTTCAGAATCCAGCTTGCTTACATGATTGTCCTTCATCTTGTGTTCTGCCTATTCTACTCAGGATGACATGAGTGAACAACTTGTAGATGACAGACAGCAGGCAGATTGGGCGATAGTTGCCAATGTCTTGGATGTTTCCCTTGTTGTATAACAGAACAGTCCTGCTGGTTTTCCACTGGGACGGAACCTTGTATTCAGGCAGGTAGCATGTGAAGAGCCAAGCCAGTGTATTGACGAGTACTGGCAGCAGATTCTTCAGGTATTCGGATCTGATCTTATCTGTACCTGTCTTTACCAATGAAATGGTATGTTGGATTTCAGAAGGAAGGTGGTTGGGAACGACATATCCATCCTGTGGAATTTGGTATGTGGGCAGGTGGATGTGGCTATCGACGAGATCCCAGTAGAAGTCATTAATAATCCTCTCCATTGCACTTCTGGAAGATGTGATAGATCCATCAGGACTTTGAAGGGCAGACATCTTGATCTTGTAGTTGGTGAAGGACAGGCAAGCATTGCTAAAACTCTTCCCGGCTTCTGCTGCATTGGCCAACACTGCTGCTCTTCTCTCTTTGAGGTCTTCCTTTATCGCTTCTCTGCACAGCTTTGCGAGCTCGGACATTAGCTTGTGCTAATGCCAAACCACTTTGGTGAATGAGATTGAGAGTTTCCAAAGACAGGCATCTGTTTGTGGCTTTTCCACTCTTGGCATTCCTCGCGCAGCCATGGAGGTGCTGAACCAGTCGATCGTATTCCTCCTCAATGTTGTCAACAACAGCATCTTACCACATTGCATCTTACCACATTGACAAAGAGCTCCCAGTTGGTGGTCATTCTGGGAGTTCTCTTCTTAATCTTAAACTTTGCAATCCTTTCTCCCTACTCTGTGAAGTAGAATTTTGCATGAAGAAGATGGTGGGCCGATCCCATTTGGAATTTTGGGACGACAGCGACATCAGTCAGGCAAAACCGCCTATTGAATTTGATGTGGTCAATTTGGTTGTGGAACTCTCCACCGGGAGACTCCCTCTAACCTCCACTACCTCCACTACCCAGTCACCGCCATGCTACAGGCCACTTTCCAGACACTTGGGCCTAGCCTCATGCATGAGTGAAGCCCCACAAAACCAGGTAAAGCAGAACTTTGTGACCTTCGACTCCAGGCTCAATGGGACCCAGAAACAGAGATCCTCTGCCTGCTTCCCACAATCTCCAGTGCCCCAGGGATCAAATGCAAACGACCCATCCTACCAGTGCCAGATAAATACCTCATCAGTCAATCTTTACTACCCCCACTACCCAGCCACTGCCAGGCTCCAGGTCACTTTCTGGACCACATGATGTGCATCACATCATAAGCCACTTAGTATATACATTTGCATAATTTCCACACCATATTTGATGGGGTTCAAATATGATGTGAAACATGGGAACACCTGTACGGGTGATTAGAGGCCGCCCTAAATGCATCTATCCCTCTTGGAGAGCCCAGCAAGCTACCAAGAATATCCTGCCCACACGGCGAGCCTTGCAAGCTACCCGTGGTGTATTTGATATGCCAAAAACAGTAACAACAATGGGCCTCATTCGCATGACACTGAACGAGCCCCCAATATAGCAGCGTTAAGAAGGATGAGCATGGAGAAGCTGATAAAATCTCAGGGATGAACTAGACTGCCATATCAAAGAAGGACAAAAGTGACTGTCTGTGCTTTCAACGCACATATGTTGGCATCAGAAGTATCCATCGAAGACCTGTTGTTGCAAGCGCAGAAGATCAATTACGACATCATTGTTCTGACAATGATGTTGATCAATGTTCTGACAATGATCAATGTTCTAACAATGATCAACTAGAAGGCGTTGATCACATCATGCCATTTTCGACACTGAAGAAGAACTGCTCCTCGGAACATGCAACAATAGAGCCGTCAGTGGTGTTGGTGTCCTTGTCAACACGAACTTGGCCATGAGCATTGATTCATTCGAATGCCTAACAACATGAGTTGGACGATTACGCTTGAATAGATGGGGCTCACTGCTGGCAGTTTCTATCTTGTCGTCTACACACCAACATCCAACCACAGTGAAGAAGAAATTGAGAAGTTCTACATGGAGCTGGAGAAGTTCTATAAAGAAGACCACACCTTCTACAAGATCATTTTCGGTGATTTTAATGCCAAGATTGTACCAAGAAGGTCACCCAAAGAACTCCATGTCAGGACCTGTGTCCTAGAATAGAACGAACAGGGTGAGAGACTGTCTGAATTCATCATGTCAACCAAGACCGTCCATGGTAACTGGCAGTTCGAGAAGGTCGAATCTAAATGTTGGACATGGGAGTCTCCTGGTGAACAGTTCCACAATGAAATTGACCCACTCTTGCTACAGTCAGAAAATCAACAAGGCAGGACTGGAAAGATAGTACAGCAGGCAGAGCGCTTGACTTGCACACAGCCAGCACAGACTTGTTCCCTGGCACTACAAGTGGTCCCCCAAGTTCTCAAGGAGTGTGATCCCTGAGAACAGAGACAGGAGAAATTCTTGAGTATATGTGAAGATGCCCCTCACTCCCCAATAAGAGACAAAAAGGAAAGAAAGAAAATAATCATAAGGAAATAATAGCCTTAAAAGAGGAAGGCCTTAATTGTATTTACAGAACTCTTCACTAGCAACTATATGTGTATATATATATATATACATATATACATAAATATGCACATACATATATATACATTCTTCTTTAATGCAAAGGGAACATTTCCCAGGATAGACCCTTGCTAGTAGAAGTGTAATAACTTATATAACAAAAGCATAAATACAAATACTTCTGGAAACATAATGCCTCATAATGCCTCATTAAAAACAAAATATTTTTAAAATGTTCTTTTGAATATTCTGTTTCTTGTCTTTATATTGAGTTTTAAGTTTACCTTATGAATTTTTTGTAAAGACAGATGGGATTTTGATTAAAATTTCATTTAACTAATAGATCAAATTTTGAGGAATATCACAATGAATGGAGACATTACTGGCATCTGCTCAAGCAAATTGATGAACAATGGGATGAGAGTGATACAGTGATACAGTGATCACAATTTGATCTATTGATCCCTCCAAACTATGATCAAGAATGCTTTTCAGTTATTAAGATCATCTTTATAGTTTTCAAAACTATTTGGAAGTTTCCTAATACAATCTTCTCTTTCTTTTATTAAAACTATTATCTGATTTATGCTATTATAAATAGAATAATTTTATTCATTTAATTTTGAAGTACAACAGCTTATTCATGGAAATAGAATTGATTTTTATTTTATGTTGTATTCTACTGAATTTGTTTATCTTTATATAGTTCTTTCTAATATATTATTTTATTTAGTATTATAACCAAAACTTTTTTACTTTTCCCTTTTCAGTTTTGGTGGGTTTTGATCTTTTTCTCTTTTTCTAGTCAGCATATTATAAAATGATTTTTACATGTGAATTCATGAATAAATATCAATCTATATTTTTCTTTGGATATCTCCATAGCTGTAACATCAGAATAATAATGAATTTATAAAATGATATGTGATAAGTCCTCCTAGAAAAGTATTTTGTGTTTTGGGCCAGAGTGATAGTACAGCAGAGAGGCATTTGTTTTGCATGCTGACCGGGTTTATATCCATAGCACCACATATGTTCCACCAGTAAATCTTGAGCACTAATGAAGTGAACCCTGAGCACTGTGATCCAATACCAAAACAAATAAACCCAAAAAAGTGTGCTTTATAATAAATTTCAATCTGAACAATACTTGTCATTTAAATAATCATTGTTTTTTTACATAATGTATATTGTATCAATCCTCTTATTTGCTTTCCAGGTTCTCTTTTATTTTATCAGTAAATTCAACTTACTACATACTGTTCTTTCTTTGTTATAAATCAGCTGTCCCCCCATTATCTTATTTTCAACATTATGGTCAAATATATTTTTGTCATGTCAACCAATATAATTATATGAGAAATGCTAATGCAATTACTTTCAAAATCAGACAAGTGGAGGAAATATCTAAAAATATATGCAATTATACTAGCATTGTATGTTACCCACATAGTTAACTGTTTTATTATTGTTTTTATGTAAATTCAGATTGCTCTCATGCATCACTTGTTTCATATTTGAATAACTTTCCTTACTATAACATGTAAATAATTTCTACTAATAAATTCTAGCATTGTTAACCTAAGAGTATTTTTATAGGGTCTTTATTTAGATAGATTTGCTAGATATAATAATCTTAGTTGAAAGGTTTTTCTTTAAGCATTTTGAATATGTCATCCTAATATTCTGGCCTCCACTATTTCTGATCAGATTTCAATTTTATTGCATTTCTCTGAATGTTAGCAATCATTTTCCTACTTCTGTATTCAAAATTATCACTCAGAGGAATCATTGCATGCATCTCTCCATTCATTCTGCTTGGAGTATGTGTATGTGTGTGTGTGTGTGTGTGTGTATTTGTATGTGTGTGTGCATGTGTGTGTATGTATGTGGGTGTCTTAACATGTGTACTATTCTTTTCCATAAAATTTGGCAAATATTTGGCTATTATGTTCTTTAAATTTCCAATGTCTTCCTTTGTGTCTCTTCTGGCATTCATATTGCATACATATAGATATGTTTAATGGAACACCACTTTCTCATGAGGTTCTTTTTGCTTTACTTACTCTTTTTCCTTTGTGTGTTCTTCTGCCACATAATCATATAATCATTGGATTTGATTTGTTGCTTTTTTTGACAGCTTAAATAAGGACTGAGTATATATATATATGTATATGTATATACATATATATTATTGTAGTTTTTCACTTTTTCTAGAATATTTATACTTCCAAATTTTAATTTTATTCTTTTTAGTATTGCTACATTGTTAACATTTTTAACTTGATAAAACATGATCTAAATATACTCTTTTTGTTTATTAAGCATGGTTTTAGTTGGCTAAATATATCTATAACTTCTGCTTTTGTGTTCTTTGCTAATCCAACAACTGCACCCTTTTAAAAAATGCATAATGCTTATTTTACCCTATTCATAGGTCATCTTTTTCTATGTTTCTTTTTAATTTCATATGTCTAAAATATTCTATTTGGTGACTCTTCAATGATCTATCCTAGAAGTCGTTTGCTTGGATATTTATTTACTTATTCATTTAATGTATAAAAACTGGATTGAACAGATTCTGCAAAACGTATTTCTTTCTAAAACTTCTATCATTGTTCTAGGCATTTACTTTACTACTCACAATTTTGAGGCAGAGAGTAGGAACTTAAAGTCTTCTCGGATTTCTCCTCAAAGAGCAGTCTTGAGCATACATGCAGTCTTCCAGACTGCTAAGAATGAGTGTAATTTTATTTTTAAATCTGGCTTTCTGTGATCTGCCCCCGGGCCAAAGTAGTTTATTGTTCAGTCATTTTTGGTCAGAGGTTGTGTTTAATATCAGTGTGCCTTCGGCCCTATATTGATGGCTCTCTGTATGCCATAGGCCATGCTATCTCATCTGCCCTATGTCCTGTGTGATTGCTCTTGAATGGGTGCAATCGAGCAAATAGGCACAGCCTTTCTGCCCACCTGAGTTGTCTATGATTACAAGGGCTCTTCTTGACTCTATCCATGAAACTTCTGGCAGCCCCATTGCTTTATATCAGAGTTATGTCTTTTCTTAATTATCTACCACATCTCCACTTTTATGGACAAAACTGTAAGCGTGAAATTTTAGAAATGTGAATATCTGTGTCTTTATGATCTTCTTTCCCTCTTGGCTCTTCTGCCATAGTATATCAGTTTTGCTAAGGGCTATTATCTATTTTTCCATGAAGTGCTGGGAGTAGTAGTGTGTGAGCATAAAGCATTTCATCAAATCTGTTTGCTCCTTCTGAGCTGAAATTTTCCTCTGTGCCTCAGCTGGTTAGGGACAATTTGAGACCCACTCTTTTCAGTCAAATGGATTGGAAGTAGAGTTTCCATTCTCTGTGTGGTGGCTGAGAGATGGAATAAAGGTCACAGTCTGTTGGAATAGAACTGGAAAAAACATACTGCTTCGTGTATTACAGGTGGCAGTGAAAATGCCAACAGATTTTTCTTCTAGGTATGAAACTTAAGTCTCAGGTAGAGCAGTATTAAGAGATCCCCATATTAGGTGTTCACAGACTGGAAAGGATTATTGTAGCACAATTCTGGTGGTGTGTAATGAACAAATAATGGTGTGTAATAAACAAATACAAGGCCTAAGTATTTGTCTTCAGGTCAATTTTCAGAAGGTTCTAAAAATAGTTACTTTAAATAATTTTGTTAAGTACATTGGACTGGAGCGATAGCACAGAAGGTAGGATGTGGATGACCCAGGTTCGATTCCCCAATCCCTCTTGGAGAGCCCAGCAAGCTACCAAAAGTATCCTGCCCACAGAGCAGAACCTGGCAAGCTACCCATGGCATATTCGATATGCCAAAAACAGTAACAACAAGTCTCACAATGGAGAAGTTACTGGTGCCTGCTAGAGCAAATCCATGAACAAAGGGACAACAGTGCTACAGCGCAGTGTTACATTGTTTTCATGTTTTATTCTGTTTTTGTTTTGGCTTGGTTGTGGGTGTTCTGTGTATTTCTTAATATCCTCCACCAATGATCCCAGTATCCCTCCTACCAGCCCCACCCCATCCCCACTTCCCCACCCTGCCTCTGTGGCAGGGCATTCCCTTTTGTTCTCTCTCCTTTTGGATGTTGTAGTTTGCAATAGAGGTATTGAGTGGTGAATTTCAGACCTTATTTGGTTTTCCTACTTTGTCATTAAAAATTATTCATTCCCTTGTTGATATATTATAACCACTTTAAAATCTTTCTCTCATGTGAAACATCTGATTCATCTTGAAATCAGACAATTCATTTTCTCACCACTTGAATATGTTTTTTTTTCTTAGTTTTTTATATATCAGATAATCTGTAGTTGAAGCCTATATGTAGGTTCCATTAGTTTATCCCAAAAAGTTCTGCTTCTATTACATTAGTAGTTAATTTCCCTGGGCTGAATTTGATAGGCTACAAATTTGATAGCCAGTGAATCAGATCCATCACTGTTCATATCAGTTGTGCTTTATTGGATTGCTTAGAGACTGTTCTTTAGCAAAAGCTAAATGTCAGATGGCAATGTGAAGAAGATAGAGTAAGAAATTCAATCCTTGGCTTTTCCTTTTTTTAATAGCATTTTTGTACTTTGCCAGGCAAAAAGGACTGAAATGTTTTCCTTGTTGTTGTAGTGATGACTCCTGTATGGTATACAACCTAGATGAAAAGTTGCAGAGGTGAGAATTTGCTTACATAGGTTACCTACTTTTTTTTCTTCTCTGAACTTTCAGCTTCTGTTTCCTTTCAAATACATTTTAAGCACTTTCTGTATTGTGTCCAACTTGTATAATAACATTTTCTAGTCAAATTAATTCCAAAAGTATCTTACAAAGACATAAGAAACTCTTACAAAATCTTTCATTTAACTTCAATTTCATTTTTAGATATAGTTATTCCATAGTTACAGTGTTGATAGTAATAAAGTCAGTATCATTAGTCACCACTTTTACTTTTGGCTTCATCTTTTTCTATAGATTTTCAGGACATGCCTAGGGCTCCGGACTTACTCATTTTTTTCTTTTTAAGGTAAATTTTATTTTTATTTATTTTTTAAAATTTTTTATTAGAGAATCACTGTCATGTACAGTTACAAACTTATGAACTTTTGTGTTTGCATTTCACTCATACAGTGATCATTTAACTATCCCTCCACCAGTGCCCATTAACCTCCACCAATGATCCCAGTATCCCTCCCACCAGCCCCACCCCATCCCCACTACCCCACCCTGCCTCTGTGGCAGGGCATTCCCTTTTGTTCTCTCTCCTTTTGGATGTTGTAGTTTGCAATAGAGGTATTGAGTGGCCTTCATGTTTGGTCTATAGTCTACTTTCAGTTGGCATCTTCCAACTTGAATGGGTCCTCCCAACATCCTCTACTTGGTGTTCCCTTCTCTATCTGAGTTGCCTTTTACCCCAGCTTGTAAAGCCAGTTTCCAAGCTGTGGGGCATTCCTCCTGGTCATTATCTTTACTACTCTTGGGTGTTAGTCTCCACGGACTTACTCTTGACTGTACCGAGGAATAAACCATGTGTGCTGCTTGCAAGGCAAGCACTCTATACACTGTATTATCTCTCCAGCTCCCCCAAACCAGAATACTTTTATTTTCTTTTTTTAATTTTTTTTAAATTTTATCACCATGTGGGAAGTTACAAAGTTCTCAGGTTTATGTCTCAGTTATACCGTATTCAAACACCATCCCTTCACCAGTGCCCGTATTCCACCACCAAAATCCCTGGTATACCCCCCACCCCCCACCCTAACTGTATGACTGATGAATTTCACTTCATTTTCTCTTCACCTTGATTACCTTCCATATTTCAACACAAAACTCCCTATTGTTGTGGGAGTTATACCCCCAAACAAGATAACCCTACTAAGGAAGCATTTGATAATTAATTTTACATTAAAAGATTGTATGTTTTCAGGTTTTAGAAAAGGTTGCGCGGCTGCATTAGCGGCCGCGCGGCTCAGATGTGTCCCAGTCCCAAATCCCGGAGTCGTGTTAGTTGCTGCTCAGTGTCGCCATGGCTCCATCTGGAGAAGGTGTGCTGGCTGCACTTCCACCTTCCGGCTCCCCGGTGTTGTTGGCCCCAATTAGGGTCCGGAGCATTTTCCAGGCCGCATTGCTCACCAGAATGCCTGGCCACTTCACTGCTGGTTGTGGCAAGATGGCGCCGAGGGTGGGTCGAGGGCGTGACCAGAATATTTTTAAAATAAACAAAAACAGCATCTCATTTGCTACTTGAAATATTTTTTTTCATCGCTTTCTTGATTCTGCCTGATTGTGGTGGCTGTAGACTATTTCTAATGTAAATAACCTGACAAAGATTTACCACAGTCTTATATCTTGAGCCCCTCACTTAGAATATTATCCAGACTGCTCTCTCTTCTAAAATTCTACATGTTCTGACTTACTTCCAATCACATCTTAAGGCTGCTTCTTTTCCACTAGGATTCAACTACCTAAGTTCTCTTTCTATTCCTTAAACACATTAAGCCTATTTCTACCAAAAATGTTTTAATGCTAATATATATTTTTATATTTTCTTCTTTCCTCTGAAATAATAGCTCTTTGCCACTTGAATCTTAGTTTCATATTATTTTCTCAGAGAGAACTCCCTTGACTCACAATCTTTAAAGTGTTACTCATTTATTTTCTATTACACAATTTACTCTAAATCTACTAAAGCTTATCATTCTAGTTCTTTAAAATTTTCCTCTAAATTCCCCACTGGCATGTAAGAGTAGATGTTAGATTAAAATTAATCTTAAAACACTGATCTAATCTCTGTTGCTTATTGTGAAATCTTGTTCACTGCTGGCAGAGTATCTAGAAGAGAAAGTGTTCAATAACATTTGACTATTAAATGATTGACTAAAATGACTGTATCACATTCATTCATCTACATAGATTATAAAATGAATGACTATATTTAAACTAGCCTTTTAAGGTTATTTTTCTGTATTACTATCATTTTTTATCATATAGAATTCATGTTAGTTTCATTCCACTGTGTTTTTGTCTGGTGCTCTCTTCTGTGAATTTAGGCCCTGCTTTATAAGATATTTTTTCTTTTATTGTTGTTTGGTTAGTGAGACCTGCTCAATGGAGAACTTTAATAATGATAATCTGGAGTTTTCCTTTGATCCTGAAAACAGGGGATAAAACATTTCTGATCTTATTTGGAGATAACAGTCTTATAAGAAGCTGCTTTCTGAATCTGATTAAAAATACTTAGGGTTTCCCTCTAGATCTGCAAGACATTTCGCCTTCCAACCCCTTGCCTTATTTTCTCCAGTAAACTCTTGTTTACTATTTATTCATATTCTATTTTTCATATTTTATTATCCTACTTGAGCATAGAGCTATTCAAACCCAGAGCTTATCATAAAGATTCTGTTCATATAGTTTTCTTTTCTCCCAATTTTGCAAATTCAAAGACTCTCCCATTCTCTGCTTGGGATACCATCACTGCTTTGAAGTGCATGACTCCGATCACAAATTCCAGTGCTAACAATTCATTCAGTTAGCAGAGGTTATGGTGACCTGACATAAAACCCTATACTCTTGTTGCCCAACGCTCTGTACAGATGAAAAACATATTGAATCACAATCCTTAGTATGTATTCTATTTTTCAAGGCCCATTCTAGTTCTACATCCATTTTTTTCTCTTCCTAGCATTTATTGCTGATACTCCAGCTCTAAGAATAGTCTACCAGAACTCTAGCTGCTGAGAAAAAAATAGCACCTTTTGAGTTGTTTTGGTTGGCATTGACCTCGTGTTTTTGAACCAGGAAATAGAGTCTGAGGAAAGAGATGAAAGGTGTTCCTGACAACTTTCAAGAAAGCAAGATTGCTTCTTTTCAAAATTATACCAAGAAAGGGCTATCAATTGTTTGTTCCAGTACAGTTTCATCAGCCTTAATGATATTGGAAATTTTTCTCAGATTCTGGCAACAAAATGACAATCAGCTATAGCTTTCAGGGCTGTTATGAGTTTTCTAATTTTTCCATATTTTCTTAGATATTTTAGGAGGTCACAACTGGATTGTCAGGCAGAAAATACTAATTTAAACAAAAACTTCTATTTGTCATCTTTTAAAATGATTCAATTACTCATGGATGTTTATTTTTTTGTATTTGGTTTTCAATTTTATTTTTCCAAACATTTTATCAATTTTAGTAATTTTAAGAGGTGTGACAGCTTATATTGAAACTAGAAATAAATCGGTAAAGATAATATAATATAATTTTAGTTTATTACATATGACAGACTTAGACTATCATGATTTATTTTACCTGATTCTTACTCTACCATAGAGTTAGGTAATATTACTGAAAATAGCCTCAAAGAGATTAGATAATTTGCTCAAGGCTATCCAATCTTATTTTTGTTCATGTTTGATCTGGAAGTACTGTTACAAAGTGGACTCACAACTTATTAAACATCTATTCTCAACCCACAGTTCTAGCACCAGATTCCAAAATGAATCGTTTAATGAAAACACAAAGTATAGTAATTCTCTGTCTGATTCATTTGGTTTTATCTGAAACAGTTATTTTCTTTGCGATAGGGAATATTCATAATATGTGAGTAGTTGTGAAAGTGAAATTCTAAAATCCAAATCAAGAACCTGTGTTCATAGTTCCTGTGAATTGACCTCTCATTTCATAACCTGTTATCCTGCTTCCTAGCAAAGGACTGAAGCACCTAAGTTACCAATCATCAAAAAAGGATCCCGCTACTCAAGAAATCGAATGCAATATCCATTGGTTATGTCCCCCCATAAAGAAAAAACATGCTTAAAGTCTCAAGAGCTCTGGTTTTTGAAGATTTTCCTGCAGAACTGATGATAGAACACTGGACAAGGAAGGACTTATGCTTTATGTAAGCGGAAGGAAGTCTTGAAATTGAAGATTGGAGGTCAGGGAAAAGCCTTGCAGAGATTCAGTCTCTGCAAGAAAGGAGCTAGAGGCAGCATTGAAAGAACTTGTGAATCTACTCAGGAAAGACTGTCACTGATTAGAACAGAGGATTTAACAAGTAAGTGGAATGAAGCCTGCTAATGGAGAGCTTCAAAGGCAAGTCAGGAGTTTATCTCTGATTCAGAAGGCAATGGTTGCAGGACTCATCTGTGACACCTTTACTCGTGGGATGCTGTAACCAGCATAGGAGGAGGAGACAAACAGTCAACCACTGAATTCAGTGAGGAAGGATGCAGTCCATTTTCATGTCATTGATTTCTACAGTTTGTTCACCTGTTTGTTGAGGGTCGTTTCATTTACTTGCTATTCCTTTTTTTCTCACTGCTCAGCACTTCTCTGAAGTATTGCTTAGTTATTGACTGAGTGTGACACTTTCTGTGTAAGTTAGGCAATGGGGGGAGAAATGTGTAATGAAGAACAGTAGGCACTGTTTAGTAAGTTATTCCACTCATGCATAAAAAATTCATTGACCAGAAAGGGTTAATGCCCCTCCAAATAGCTTAACTTAATCCCCAAGTGCAATCGGCTCATTTGAAGGATTTGGCCCATTGAATGCCTGTTAGCAGAGAAGCTGAAACACCTCCTCACTAAGTCCAGTGCAGTTAGGTTAAAACCAAGGACATAGAATAGGTCAGTAGTAGAGTCAGAAATAAAATCTAAGCCTTCTGAACCCGCTCCACGTGCTCTCCTCACTTAACTACATTTCTTTCTCTTATGAGATCTGAGGAGAAAAGTTAAGGCAAGAGAAAAATTAAAATGTTGAACCAAAAGAGTACACATTGTAAATTCTCTTTCAGACCCACAGAAGAAAGAAGTTTGGAAATAGATCCATGAATTTCAAGTGCCAGTTTAGGAAAAATGTTAAAAATGCAGCAGATCTGCAGAGTTTGTCACACAGAAAGGGCAGCCAACAAGAGATTGTGCCTGGAAAGCACTTATGACCTGCTGTGTAAAAGCAACTATCACTCTTTTAATCAATGCAAGAGATATTATAATTAGCACAAATTTGGAGTAATAGATGTAGAACACGTGTGTTAGGAAAAATGGATGCATGCGTGGTATTTAAAAAAATAATTTCTATAAAAATTAGTACTGAAAAATTATAGAATCATATTTTTGTAATGTCTTAGGTTAAAAAAAGTGAATGTTAAAATTCTTTTGAATGGGAATCAAAGGCCTGAGTTTGTATTCCTGCTCTGTCACTGTTAGTCATGGTGATCAAAAGCTTTTAACCTTGCAGGCCTCTTATTACTGATTTCTTATTTGGAGAAAGAGGATCAATGATTAAAGCAGCTATTTCATAAAATTCTTAGAGATTTAAATGAGATGGTTCATATAAGTTACTTAGAACAGTGCTTGGCATATAATAGCAACACAGTATGTACTTGCCATCTAAGTAGAAATTGTGGTAGAAGGAAACTGAGACTATGTTCAGGAAGATAATTTATAGTTTCACATGTTTTCTTTCATTTTTTTTTTTACTGGCAATACCACAGAGAAAGATAAAAGTAATCATACGCATTTTATGTCCAGAACTAGAAAAAAAGTGAATAGAATTTTTGAAATCCCCCATAATCGATCCCTGATAAAATAAACTTATATATACCCTGTATACCTTGTGCTTTATAATGTAAGAAATCTAAACTGAAGATAGACCACTGTATCGCTGTATCACTGTCAGGCATTTCTCATCGATTTACTCAAGCGGATACCAGTAACATCTCCATGTGAGACTTGTAGTTACTGTTTTTGGCATATCGAATATGCCACGGGTAGCTTGCCAGGCTCTGCGATGCAGGCGAGTTACCCTCCGTAGCCTGCCGGGCTCTCCAAGAGGGGTGGAGGAATCGAACCAGGTCAGCAGCATGCAAGGCAAATGCCCTACTCACTGTGCTATCACTCCAGCCCATTGTACAAAATATCTGCATTAAATTTCTAAAGAAATATATCATTGTAGGACCTAGAAAATGTATTTTCTTTACCCAATTAAAAAATTAATGCATAAGTGATATGGCATAACTAGAAAAGAAAACTTTAGAAAACACTAAAATATTTGGACTAAGGCTGAGTCCATAACAACATTATTTTAAGACTCATTTTCATGAGTCTTATGAATGTGATGAGTCTTAAACTATTGTAAAAATATACAGCTAGGTCAATTACATCTTTTTATTTTTCATTAAGACTTTTTTAATATTAATGGTCCCTATAACTGCCACATTTTATATTTTTTCAAATCATTTTTGCTAAGGAATGATTCCATGAAGCAGTTGTAAAGAATTCTTTAGTGCACTTACTCTTACTCTCCAGATTTTTGTCTAACAACCTTGCCATATTTTGCATCAATTATCTGTAAAGATCCACTGAAAGTCTATAAAAATTATCAAGGGTTTATGTGCTTATATTTATTTATTTTGGAAAAGAGTATAGAGGGATTTATCATGTTCTTGAAGGAAAATTTAAGGGAAAATAATGGAGAACTATTAGCATTTAGATCTTCATTTTTTCATGTTGATCTTTAAATCAGCTCTGCTTCTGGCCCTGTGACTCTGCTTCACCTACAATCCTTATTACAACCTCCAAATTTTCTTATTCCTGTTTTCCTATCTTACTCTAGAACTGTCACTAGCCAGGGATAGGTACAGAAACTATTTTTCTTCTTTTTCTAGTAGCTTACTGCACAGCATCAATAGCTATATACAAAATGGTTTCCTTTGGATGTATGTAGTTTATCTGGTCCAGATAAATACCTCTGAGGGAGAGAAATATTAGTCAATATTAGCCATACAGATTGAGGACAAACTTAAAGCAATATGTTCTTCACTTCATAGAACTAAGAATAAGTTCTTAGAGAAATAGAGTATAATTATACTGAATCATAGTCTATGTAATACTGATTCTGAATTTTCTGTTTTCCATGACAATATTCTTATTTTTCATATGACAGGGAAAATAGACTTTGGTTGATATGGTATAGGTAGAATTTCATAATCCCAAAGTTATTTTCTCTATATATGGAACATGAAGAAAAAGGATTAAACTGGTCATATACTTATCTTTCTTTTCCCATTTTGATTTGTCTTTTGTAAATTATAATTAATAATACTTATATGAATGGCATGTTTTAATTAACAGAAGCCAGAGAGTTAGAACTGAGATTAAGGCACTTACTTTCTTGCACTTGGCCAATCATGGTTCAATACCCTGCATACACATGGTTGCTTCAGCAAAACCAGGAGTGATCCATGCCCACATAGCCCACAATAAGGCCTGAGCACTGTCAGCTGTGGTCCAAAAAAAAACCAAAGCAAAACAATAAGGACACTATACTCTTCATTGAGAGCTTGGCAAACTTTTCTTTTGTAATGCAAGTTATTTTTACAGAAAATAAATTTATTATACTGTTGTCCTTTGAAAAGACACTTTTCTAGGTTCTACATTTAAAGACATTAGGCATTAAAAATCTAATTTATTCTGCTGAATTACAACTTTTCAGAATTGGAAAAAGCATACTTTTTATTTTTTTCTTCATTTGCCAAGTATAAGAATTGCCTAGGTAGTGGTTCTTAAACAAGGACCATTCCATACTTTCACTCACACCCACTCACTTGATGATAAAAAGACATTTTTGTAGTCACATGCAATGCAGGTGTTATTGTATCGAGTGGATGCTTCATACGTTGCGTAAAACAAACAAATATCCAGTACACAGCATCAGTAATGCTGAGACTGAGAAACTGTCCTCAGTCCTAGAGCGCAATAAGCTCTTCTTCCCCAGAGAATAGGAGACACGGAGTTAGTTTGCAAGTATGAATTGGGCATGCTTACCACAGGCTGTCCTTTTGCTTTTCTCACTGGAGTCCTTCTTCCTACAGAGAGGGTGGATTCTCACCTGCTGCCAGTCATGTAATAAAGTTGGTAGAGCAGGCTGTGCTTCGACACTGCAGACGGCAGGGGTTTTGTTTGTGGTCTGTTTGGTGGTAATGGGAAGAGGGGTGACTTCAATTCAGAGGAGTCTTAGCAAGCCTATTAGGACTTATCTAAAAGCTATGTCCTTCACTATTGCTTTTATCAGTAATAAAGCTGACATTTTGATCTCTAACTGTCTGACTCCTGTATCATTCTCTGTAAATTGGTTCTGATCTCAGGTTGGGAACAGTGGTGTTATTTTTGACCCCCTAAAACCCAAAATCTGTTACTGTCTGAACGTTCAGGATCTTAATGGCTTACCTCCAGGATTCCTGGCCTTACATGTCAAAGGATCTCACTTAGCAAAGACTGCCAAAATATAATGCTAACTAATTAAAGACTCATACATGTTAGCATGAAATGATCAAAATAGGAACACTAAATACTTTTAAGTTTCTTTTATGAATATAGGACTTTAAAAACTAGTGGTATAAAAGAAAATGTGTTATAAAGATGTGCCTATGGGATTTTTCTCTTAATTACGGATATTAATTCATTACTTATAAAATTGAATAGATACTGATCTGTCTGTACAAATTTTAAAACTTTCTCTACAAATTTTCTTTACTAGTAATTGATGAAGAAACTAGATTGAACTTTGATAAAAAGCAAAGAGGAAGAGAAGACTTAAAATTTGAAAATAAAATATAAAAGGAGGGAGTTCAAATTTTTCTTTAGAATACTGAAGCTACAAATGATATAGATTCTATGAGGTATCATCATAAATAACAATATTGATTACCCAAAACAACACAGAAGATCTAGCTTCCACAGTTTGTTTCATACCCATATATGAGAAAAATATACAGAGGACTGATAGTCTAAGTGAGATGATGTTCTATACAATCATGCTAAATAAATGACATGTTTTCCAAAATACATCATCTCTGTCAGAATAGTTTTAGTACCACCACAATGCCATCAACAATGTTCGCAATGTTGTTACACTTAGCAGTACTGTTACCTGTGATCCTTATAATCACGCAGGGACCAGGACAGCAGAGAATTCACCTTACACAGACTCTTCAAGAAAGATAACAGAAGATGGTAAATCATGTAGTGTTTTTTAACTTTTAACTTTTCCCCAGAAGAGACACATGTCACTTCTGACCTAAGAAAAATCAATGACAGCACTGAACTTCAAATGTGTTGAATAGTAGAATTATACCATGTGTTAGAAGGAGAGGAAAAAGAAAGAAATGTTATGAATAACTCTATTTCCTAACATACACATTATTACTAAATTTCAAAGAAAGCCTAGATTACTTTATTTTTTCTTTTAGTGAGAATGAGACTATAACTAGATGTTCTTAGGGAATGGAGATAGGGTGAGATGGCCAGTGATATTTTGCCAATGGTTCAAACTAGTGCCAGTTATTGCAGTTCTGCTGAGGCTCAGCTGTGTTTGCAGCCACTGGCACCATACCCAGGAGTTATGTGGGGTGCCTAGTGCTATACTGAAGGTACTAAAAATCATATAGTGCTGGTAATCAATATCCTAAATTATACTTTTTTATCAAATAGTTAAATAATGGGCTGGAGCGATAGAGCAGCAGGTAGGGTGTTCGCCTTGCACGCAGCCGACCTGGGTTTGATTCCTCCGCCCCTTTCAGAGAGCCTGGCAAGCTACCAAGAGCATCTCACCCTCATAGCAGAGCCTGGCAAGCTACCCAAGGCATATTCGATATGCCAAAAACAGTAACAAGTCTCACAATGGAGAAGTTTCTGATGCCTGCTCGAACAAATCAATGAGCAACGGGATGACAGTGATACAGTGATACAGTTAGATAATGTTCTATTAATGACTATAATAATTTTGAAAATGACTTAAATTTCCAGGCTAATCCAAGATATCAAAATGACTTATATGGGCAGTTAATCATTGTCTTTACCTAAGTAAAGCAGTGTTTAGTATTAAATGTTCCTGACTCTCTAAGATCTGAACCATCACAGGGATTCCCACCTCTTTCCCTGTCAGGGGAAGTATACTACTGTATACTAACACAGTGTCTGATGACATTTTGGGATACCTGCAGCAGGGAACCCCATATTCTCGTATATGCACAGTCTGGTCTGCTGAATTGTCCCCATGGCATTTCTCTTGGTCTTAATGATACATAACACAAATTATCCTTGTAATTTCTTTTACTGATGTCTTAATTTTCAATGATACAGATTTAGCATGGATATTATGGGACATGGACTGGAGCGATAGCACAGTGGGTAGGGCGTTTGCCTTGCATGCGGCTGACCTGGGTTTGATTCTTCTGTCCTTCTCAGAGATCCTGGCAAGCTACTGAGAGTATCCTGCCCGCACGGCAGAGCCTGGCAAGCCACCTGTGGTGTATTCGATATGCCAATAACAGTAATAACAAGTCTCACAATGGAGACATTACTAGTGCCTGCTAGAGCAAATCGATGAACAACTGGATGACAGTGCTACATTGCTACAGTTGCATTATGGGACATGGTTCACAAAGACTACAGGGAAATGAAATATCTTATCTATACAACTTATTGGGAAATGTTTTCTGCCCAAGACAAACTTTCAAGTCAATTGTAAGATTACTGAATATAAAGATATAACAAGGTAACTCAAGCTCTATTTTAAATGGTTAATCCTCTGGACACATTTTTTATCCTTACTGATGTCATTGAAATGAAAGAAATGGGTACTTCATGTTTCCTACGTTTACTATGTTCTCATTAATATTTTCCGTGATGATGTACTAAGCAATGAGTACAAAGGCTAAGGATGAGATGATTTTGATGGCTGGAAAAAAAGGACAGCTAAAAAAGAAGAATTGGGAAAAGAACAAAGTAAGGATTTGTCTTTTCATTGTCTTCACTGAACTTTGAAAAGAACAACTGGGAAAAGAAATCAGAGGATGAGGAAAAGGAAAACAAAGCAATAGTACTACAGTATAAATGAAAGTTTAATATATGGAATGACTGCAACTATAGACGCTGATATAGGATAAAATAAGAAACACCAAAACACTATCTAATCTTAGTGGCCAGGAACACAATTTTTCAAATACTCCTTAAAAAGGGATAGTTTATTATGGTTTTTAACATGATGTTCTAAGTCAATAAGCTTTTGTCATTAAGAAAATGTTCCATGATTGTGTGGTGACTGTATACTTTTCTTGTTTACTCATCTATATCTAGGATTTCTTGGGTATTTTCAAGAATATAATATGTGTTGCTCTACATAATCTTTAGAGGTGTAGACAGGACAATGAAAAGACAAATCCTTACTTTGTTCTTTAGTAGTGGTAGTAGAAGCATAGGAAGCAAAGGGATCAGGGGAATTAGAGGAAATGCTCATTAAAACAAATTTAAAAGGTCTAATGATTAAAATATTGATTAATTAGTCAAACATTGATTAACAGTCACACTTTATCAACTACAAAGTTTCTAATTACTGCACCATTATTCCATAGATTGACCTATTCTCTTCTGTCACTTATGATAAAGAACAATTTTTATTAAGTGGGTTTTTGATTTTTGACCTGTAAAATTTTAATAGGGAGTACAAAGTGGGTTTCATGTGTGGTTTGGCATTTTATTCACCAAGGGACTAATAGTTACTGTCTCTACTTAACCAAATGCACAAGAGTGCAAGGGGGACATGAACAATTATGGATTAAATTTATACAACATTTTTAATCAAAGAGTAAAAGCTACACGTTCATGCATTGAATAAGGAGAAAGGAAAATATTTGACGTTCTGGTTGTTATATACAGAATGGATGATAAAGTATTTATCAATCACAGTGTATCAGTTACATGTTGCCTAGGAACTTGGAAACATTATGATAGTAGGAAATAAAGAATGAATCAGAGACTCAAATTTATGCATTTTGAGAGTAGTTTAAAATTTAAAAGAAATTCATTGTTCTTGCATTAGGTTCTGGTCATTATCTCAGCTGGGAATTTATGATGGTTAGTAAATGGAAGAAAGCTTCAGCAAATGAATCTACATCTGGTTCTTATTGTCACCAACTTTAATGATGCCCCAACTAGTCAGAGAAGTAGGCTTTACTTTCGAGTTGTCCATATGCATGACCCACCATTCAGAGGTGCTAAAAGAAAAGTCTGTAGAAGGTAGAAGAGCTTTCCTTCCACTTACTGCTCTCTCTGAGTGAGATAATGTGCCAGGTCAGCACAATGCATATGAACTGCAATAGAACCTGCACAGGTTTCCAGAGAGTAGACACAGTAGATCCTTCACTTCTGACTTCCATAAATTTCATTCAAATTTATCTTGTGGGAAGTCATCATTAGGAAGGACAGGACCTGAAAGCAAAGAATTTTTCTATCTTGCTGTGTGGTTTTGGACACCCGGGGTATATTCCCAGGAGTGGTATTGCTGGATCATAAAAGAGCTCAATGTCTATTCTTTTGAGGAATGTCCATATTATTCTTCAAAAAGTCTGGACCAGTTGGCATTCTCACCAGCAATGAAAGAGGATCCCTTTCTCCCTGCCTTAGCACCAGCACTGGTTGTTCTTGTTCATTTGGATGTGTGCCAGTTTCTGTGATGTGCTGTAATATCTCATTGTTATTTTGATTTGCATTTCCCAGATGATTAGTGATTTACAGCGTTTGTCATGTGACTTTTGACCATTTGAATTTCTTCTTTGAGGAAGTTTCTTTTCATTTCTTCCCATTTTTTATGGGGTTTGTTGGATGCTTTTTTCTTGTAAAGTTCTACTAGTGCTTCATATATTTTTTTATATTAACCCATGATCAGATAAGTATTGTATGAATAGTTTTTCCAATTCCATAAGTTGTCTTTGTATCTTGGTCACTGTTTCTTTTGAGGCCCAGAGGCGTCTTAGTTTAATGTAGTCCCATTTGTTAATCTTTGCTTCCACTTGCTCGATCAGCGGTGTTTCATCTTTAAAGGTGCCTTGAGCTTCAATGTCATGAAGGGTTTTGCTACATTTTTTTCCATGTACCTTATAGATTCAGGTCTAATGTGGGGGTCTTTAATTCATTTTTATCTGACTTTTGTGCTTGTACTTCCATGCTTATTTACAACGCAATTCACAATAGTCAGATTCTGGAAACAATGAATGCCTGAGAAAAGATGAATGGATGAAAAAACTATGGTGCATCTACACAATGGAATATTACGCAGTTATCAGAAATTTGCCTAAAAATGGATGAACCTGGAGAGTATCATGCTGAATGAAGTGAGTCAGAAGGAGAGGGACAGTTATAGAATGACTGCATTTATTTGTGGAATATGAAAAAAAGAAAAACAGTATGAAACTAGTACCCATTCCTAGGGAAAATGGGTCAAGAGGACCTGTCAATTGCTGGAAAGTACCACAAGTGTATAGGAGGTGTAGGGTAATTAAGACAGAGGAGGGAGCATTATGACATTAGTTGGAAATGAACACATTGGACAGGAACTGTGTGTTGAAAGTAAGTAAAGGAATAGTCATGATAACCTTTTAGCATTTGTATTGAAAAACATAATGTCTCAAAAGAGAGAAAAAGAGAAAGAGAGAGAGAGAAAAGAAAGGTGCCTGTGGGGCTGGAGCAATAGCACAGTGGGTAGGGCGTTTGCCTTGCACATGACTGACCTGGGTTCGTAACCCAGCATCCCATATGGTCCCCCAAGCACCGCCAGGAGTAATTCCTGAGTGCATGAGCCAGGAGTAACCCGTGTGCATCACTGGGTGTGACCCAAATGGAAAAAAAAAGAAAGGTGCCTGCTATATAGGCAGGTGGAGTTGGACGCCTTCGAGGCTTGTGAGGGAGACTGAGGGCAATGCGGCTGGAAAATTACACTGGTGTAGGGATGGGTGTCAGAATATTATATGACTGAAACTCAGTCTTGAACAGCTTTGTAAAAATAAAACAATAGATAGAATTTTGCTGTCTTAACAAAGTTACCTTTATGTAGTAGAACATGCTATCTAAATCACTAAGAATTCTAATTTGCAGTATCACAGACACCACCAGCTGAATTGCCGAAGAGACAGCCCATCAGAATAGACAATAGTGCTTAGTTGTTACTTCAAAAGAGGGTCACTATCAAGTAAAAAATATAGTATTTTCATTTCCACTGGGAGTACTTTTTTATAGGCACCCAGGAGGAAGAGAAAGAAACAACAAAAAAGGTTCATATCAGGAATTGAAAAGATACCATTTTTCATATTTCAACTGAACAATTTCTGAACATTTTGTCAAATACATATTGTTGATTAGGATAACTATCTATTTACATTTGCTGAGTCACTGAAGTGCTGTGATTTACCAAAAGAAAAGACCCACACACCACACTGTTACAATCTCAATTCAACTGTCTGGAAGAACTGCTCCAGGTTAACTTCCTGATGAGATCAGCTCTAAGGCCAGAGAAGCAGATTTACAGCCTGAGCATAAATGAGCAGCGGGCACATCTTTTTGATAATACATATGCTTGACAGGCAAAATGTGCTTATGACCTTATTGCCAAATAAGTAACGGCATGGAAGTACCTTGCTGTCAGTGGAAAATGACACCCAGAAGACAATTCAGAGCAAGCCTTAGGCCACAGATCAACAGGCAGAGTCTGAAGAAACAGGATGGAGAAGCTCATGTTTGGTAATCCAGAGGGGAAGGACTCCAATAGGTCCGGCTCTGGGTCCCACAGGAGGCTGAACAGCTAGTTTATATAGAAGAAATGGAAAGGATAACTGGCATTATGCCTAGACAAATGCCTAATCTTCCTCTGTGTGTGAGAAGATGAAAAATAAAATCTTTTTATAAAGCACTGCAAACTTTACAAGCCAAGTGAACAAGGCCAAAGTCTGAATAGCTCCTGATGCTTCTCCCATTTTGTGACTCTGAATCTACAGCAACACACAGAATGGAGCCAACTTCTTTCTGCCACCAGTTACTTTACTGTCCTCTTGTAATTTATAAGATACATTTGGTTCAGTAGAAATTCAAAGCTAGAATGAAAAAAATGAATGGTGGCATTTTGAACACTTAAAGGATAACTCAGAGTTATCTGGCCACTTCAAACATAATGCCTTCTGATGCAAAATTAGGTAATTTGGGGCTTGACCATTTAAATTTGCATATATAGTTATTATTATTCAATATTAGATACTGAATTAAATGTGTTTGGGTACTAGTTTGTGCTGTAAATCTAAATGAAATCTCTCAGATAAACAATAAAAACACTTTCTTATGGTAAAGGTCAATGTCAGTTTCCCATTTGTCTGCTGGAAATATAGAAACACTCAAAGAAGTAACATGGAAAGCAAAAGTTCAGTCCACCTTAAGTTTAATATTGACATTAAACTGCTACATGAACAGGAAATCCGGAAAATAGTAAGATAATATCATTAAATTATTATTTTCTTATTTTAATATTGAGATTTTATTTTAGTTTATGAGCATGAAATATTTTCAGGCATAATGAGGCTATTAAATCTTTATATCTATATATCTATTCTCTGGTTTCTTCTGAAATTTGGAAATGACTTGATAAATTTTAATTTTTCTTTTTTTTATCCTTTGATATTTAGAAACAAGTTCTATTAAAGAGTCCTCCGCACTTTCCAAAATGCTAGCATAATGTTGAAGCAAGACATTTTGCGCCCCCCCGCCTCCCTTCTCTGTGTTGGGAACATGGCTTAGGCACTTGGCTTTTTGTTTTGTTTTTCTTTGTTGTTTTTGGGCCATACACAGAATTGCTCATGGTGCACTCCTGGCTCTGAACTCAAGAATAACTCTAAAGATGACTTGGGTGACCATATGGGGTGCTAAAGAAGGAACCCAGGTTAGCCACGTGTAAGGCAAGTGCTTTCCCAACTGTACTATTGCTCCAATCCCTATCTTGATATTTTTTAAAACATTTTCCTATTTTAGAGTGTTTAAACACATATATGTGTATATAGAAAGATATATAATAAATATAATAAATAAATATATAATAATTACATCAACCAATTAATAAAGCAATGAAGTAATAAAACAGTGTGGGTCAATGTCAACTATAACCATCAATAAGAAACTGACAGTATATTCTGAGATCAGTTATATATTAAAACACAACAAATGGGAATAGAGAGATACTGCAGTGGTTAGGGCACTTGCCTTGCATTTCACTATGGTCTTCTGCTCCCTAACAAGTGTGATCCTTCAGCTCAGAATCAAGAATAAACCCTGAGCACTGCCTGGTTTGGCCTCAAACAAAATACATTTTTATTATTTTAATTTTAATATTTGATAATGAGTGTGGAAAGGTCGGACTGCCACTGAACCTCAGCAAGACGATGCTCATGAAAAATGAACTAGTCCCTGATGCTCCATTTGCTCTCAATGGAATGAACATCTCCGAATGCAGCAGCTATGTATACATCAAAAGACTCGTGGCCGCCTACCAAGGAAATGGTCAGACTTCTTCGTAAAAACACTGCATGAACGGTTTGAAGCTCTTCCTGTTTCTGGAGCAAGCAGATATCATTGGGCTACACTAGCACGCAACAGGGACTAATGGCAATGTTACTGGTGCCCGCTCGAACAAATCGAAGACCAACAAGAAGACAAGTGATACAAGTGATACAAGTGATAATTAAAAGGTAGGAGGAAAATATTTAATAGAAAATACCAAATTTGATTACAATTTAGTAAGTTTTTGCTAATATGGCTAATTAAATAATTATTTATATTATTCTTTCACTATTATTCCCCATTATTTCATCATTCATATAGCATATAAATGAATATTACATAGCTTTTATGTAAAGATAGTAATTATGGACAAATAAGTAGCTACATTAGTAGAAAAATAGAAATTTATAGCTCAGTCATTTTATTCTTTCTTAATAAAAAGTGATCTTAGTTCTAAATTTACATTGATGGAAATCTTGTCTTCAACTCTTTAATTGTCTTATGTAACATGTTTCTATGAGAAGTCTTGTCAGCCTCGTCTATCTAGCTGTCATCTTCTTTAAAGGTCAATCATCCTTGCTGAGAGTTTCATCACATAAAATTATGTCTTTCCAGGGGCAGCCAGATTAAATGACCGAATGTGAGAGAAATGCAAAGATCTGATAATTTGGATACAAAACAGGGTATTCTGTTGTGCCAGATTGCTCAATATCCCTTTGTCAATGAAGACCATCTCCTTATTAGACCTGCATCACAATTTCTTTTTTTTTTCTTCCCTATTGCACGTTATCCCTTCTTGCTTAATTCAAATTGATCCTTGAAAAACAACTCACATTCAAATCTTTGTTTCCTTTGACTTGTGGAGGAAGAACATACTTGAAGTGGTGCAATAATAGGTTTGGGGTATTGAGTCATCACTACCAAGTTGGTCATGACTGATAGCATAAGAAAAAAATTATAAGATAATAAGATGAGACAGGTGTTGCTAAGTCATAGTGATTCTCTACCAGACAACAAAGAGCTGTTGAGAATGATGAAGAGTAAAACCAGATAGCTTGGCTCTTGGTATACAGGAAGCTCTAGTCACTTCTAAATGGAGGAAAAGACTACCATAAAATCAGCATATATGAGTCTGCATAGCTGAACTTTATATACAATTTTACCATCATCGGAGAGACCAATTGTATCAGTATCAGAATAACACCCTTAGATCCTAGTACCTGTAGAGATGAAAACATCCTGGTGGACTCTCAAAATTTTTAGGTTCCAGAATCCACTATACCCTCTTAATTTGCAGGAGAAGTCTGTTTCTTTTTAACAAAGAAATAGCACTAGAGTTCACCTCAGGATGGACCCGTTATGAATAAGAGAGATTTAATATGGCATCCATCAGTCAGGTTGGGAGAGGTCAGCACAGCGACATGAGTACTGACTGTTACCTGTTTATATTCTATCAGTGTTTTCTCTCTTTGAATTTTCTAAATGTGGATTGTAGGGTTGGGGTTTCAGGTGTTCAGTATATCTCCACTATTTTCCAGGATAAAGTCCTACACCTTAGAAATTTATTCCTGATTGCAATCCATTCACCCATTGTGAGATTTCTTTCTTGGTGAAGGAAACTATATGTCTCCAATCCATTTGGATGCTCTTCTTTTGTTCTTTATTTCTAAGGCTTTAAGCTTCGTTACTCTAGTTAATCATAGTTTTGGTATAGATATTGAAGCAGTATACCAGCAAATATCCTCCCTATTTGGCCACCTTTGCTTCCCCACCCACAACCTCTCAACTGATTTTGTTATCACAAGTCTCTCCAAGGGTTTCTCCACTTAGTTTTATTACTTCTATACAAATATTGTATCCCTTTGATAATTGTAGCTATATGTCTTTTGATCTAGTTTGGGGAGTCTTCAATACATTATCCCACTATTTTGTAAAAACTGTCTTAGGGTTTGGCTAGAGAAATAGTACAGATATTAAGGTGCTTACCTTGCTTGCAGTTGACTTTAGTTCAATCCCTTACAATACATTTGTTCTCCCAAGCACCACCAGAAGTGACACCTAAGCACAGAGCCAGGGTTAATCCTTGAGCATGGATGTAAGTGACTCTGATCACCCCACAAAATATATTTCAAGAAAATTTTTAAATTTTAGATACATATGTGTATATTGCAGTTTTACTGGAAAAATAAGAGAAGTATGAGGGAGAGAGATAAAATTTATAAGAAAGATAATTATTCAGGAGACAATTAGGATTTTTAAAATTATTTTTAATCTGCTGAATTAATTTAAATGAATTCATAAAAAAGATACACATAGGTCTATACAACTGTCCTCTTGTTGAGCACATAAAACACATTAGGTTTCCTTTAATAGGAGACGATGCATTTTGTGATCAAGTCATTATAGTTCATCCTTATACCTACTCCTGATTTGCCATTAACTATATTATTTAGGAAGAAATATGGGAAGCATAATACTCTTTTGGTTTAACATAACATAAATAAAATCAATAAATTCTATTTGACTCAGTATTTTGTTAATCTTTGAGGCTCACTATAAAACAACCTTAACATCAACAATAAACAATACAGTTAAATATAGCTAAAATGTAATTCTGGGTTTTGTGACAATTTATCCATTTCTAGATTTAGAGAAATAAGATGCACTCATTTAGGGATACCTTGCAATTTAAAAAGCAAAGACAAAAACTCCATTGATGATATATATATATGTATATATATATATATATATATACATACTCTAAGGATTCTATCTTTGTATTTGGTGTTCACTCATTGAATATCTGACTTATTCTTTCTTTTTGCAAATGACTACTATTGTTCTTTCAGTCTTCTGGGCAGAGAAGATGACAGCTGATTATTGTGAGTTTTATACAGTGCAGCTTTCAATTCACAGCAATAAATTTATTTTATATACATTTTACATCTTGAGGTGATGTAAGAGCTGGAGAATCCCTCTTGGGTGAAGTACCTTTTACTGAATGGCAGTGTGTAGTCAGGGGATAGTAACTAGAGAAAATATTCATTTGCCTACTCGGATTTCAAAGGTTTTGTCTGTTTGTTTGTTTCTTAAAACTATTAAGTATAGGAGTTGTGACCATAACATTACACGAAGTCTTAATTATACTTAAGCACTAGAAGGTAAAGGAGTAGCAGTATCTAAAAGGGTGGAGAAAACATCCCCAGTAATACAGAACATGGAAGTGCAAGTCAAAAGTCAATTTAGTAGTATCTATATGTATAAACACAAAACAGAAGTTCTATTTATAAACCTGAAAGTAAGCATAGAACAAATCTGCCCGACTTTTTAAGAAGTTAATTTTTTTTGGGGGGGGGGTCACAACGGCGATGCTCAGGGGTTACTCCTGGATTTGCACTCAGAAATCACTTCTGGTGGTGCTCAGGGTACCATATGTGATGCCGGGGATCTAACCGGGGTCGGTCGCGTGCAGGACAAATGCTCTGCCTGCTGTGCTATTGCTCCAGCCCCCAAGAAGTTAAATTTTGAACAAACATTGTTTGAGCCTATCCTCCTAAGACGTGACTTAAGCGCACTATTTTCATCTGCACAAGAAATAGATATTAACTCCATTTTCCTGAAAACTGACATGATTTTTGCCACTCAGTAGATTTTTTAGGGCCTTTCTGTTGTAAGGTATAAAGAATCGAACTCACATTGGATTAAGTAAAAAGGAAAATTGGGTAAGACATTTAATATAATCCTTTAATGGATTTTTGTATGGTCCTAGATATTATATTAAATACATGATAAACAGGAAGTAGAAATAAATATGAATTCATTTTCTTGAGCTGGACAGAGTGAACATGGGTACTATCTAAAAGTCAGTGTAAGGAAAAACTCTAAGAACCAAAATATCAGAATAATAAAGTCTAACTCTTTTGAATTTATATCTTGCTTATAGTAAAAAGAATGGTGAGGAGCTAACCAATATGCTTCATCAAGTGAATGTTCTCTGAATTTCTATGAGGTTGTCAGCACTGAGATAACAATTTTGGGGGCAGAATACATTTTTTTTAACCTTGGCAATTTTCAGAAAATGTAACAAAGAAATGGTCTGAATGTTGTGTAGAACTTAGTCTCCAATAGTACTTTTGAAAGTTCCCTTGAAATTGTGCAGTATAAAAAATCTATAGCAACTTGCCAACCTTATAGCAAGTAAGTCAAAAAATTAAAGCTTGCCAGATTTGGTATTTAAATGAATAAAACTACTACTGTGTGTCTTGAAAATGGGTTTTGCGTGGTTAAAACGAGAGATGACATTACTTTATCTTTTTGCTTTTCTCTATGTGGAATAAAACTATGTAAAAATAATCTTCAAACAACTGTCACCATTTTGTCAAGGGTCTATAAGTTGGTGGAGACACCATTACGGACTTGCATTGGTCCAAGCTTAAGAGTTCAAATCATGATTGTGCAGCTAAGAAAAGACGGATTTGGATGACCCCTAATTTGAGATCACATTTAGTCACAAAATAGCATTTTTAGTAGTTTTTACTTACGTAGCTCTGTGAAGAGAGGATTAAAAAAGAGAGAGAGAGAGAAATTGAGAAGTTGTGAGAAAGAATAGCTTAGATTTTCCAAGGAGGTTTAGCAATAGTTCATAAGAAAGGTATACATGTTTTCAAAATAAACCCATTCTTACAAATATCAATGGAATATTTTGAAGGGAATGTACTTTGGCATTTAGCAGGATGCAATTGAATGATTTCAGGACTGATTTGTAAACTAACAATTTAAAAAAGAGCTCTTTGTTGCTTTACAAATGCGAAGTGGTGTTATTCCTCTGGGATTTCTGAACAAGCAAATATTTTTGTTAGACATGGCAATGTTTTACAGGAATGCTATTATCCTTGGTTTCATTACAAATCACACAACTATCTTCTCACTTAGCATGTAAGGTTTTGGCAAAGCGTCCCATCTGTGATACAGGCCTATTAATATAAGAATTACATACAAAATTCCCAAGGCAGGAACAGGAGAATAAACTTCATACTCTCCATATGTAGCTTTTATATTAACATGATAGATTTTCAGTGCTCTACAGGATCCATTACTGTGTTTTGGGCCAATAGTCCATGAATTTGACGGAATTATACAATGGACCATAACAGTTCCTTAGGAACGTTTATGTCCCATCAGATGGAAAAATGTCTTTTTAAAATCTTCCTATTAACCTGTTTGCTCTATAGACCATAATCCTTTGAAGGTTAAATTATATACATAGCAAAGTGGGCCAAATCACCTCATTTTGTGCTTTAAAATCTATTTATGGTTAAAAAGCTTTCCAAAATGGGAAAGTAAAAATTATACCCAAGAGTACCATCAAATCAAGGTGATTTTTAAATGATTTTAAAGCAACAGGCACTACTTGAAATTTCTGATAAGGAAAAAAGATATTTATAATTCAAAGATAATGCATTTATTTGTTTCTATTTTCATTCACAACATATAAAAATAGATAAAAAACAATTAAATATAATCTGTGGAGACCAATATTATGAACTATCAGCTCTGTAAGCTTAGACAGCCACAAAGAGTTAGGATAAATTTGTAAACTACAAGTTGAATTGCAAAGCATGTTCAAATGTTTTATATTACCTACATGTTACATATTACAATGATTATAATTAAAATATGTCATGTGGATCTTGAATAATGTGAACTATTGTGAATTTGAATTAGTGAAATGTCAAAATTGTTGATAAAATTTGATTCAATTCTCAAATGTTCTTGTACATAGTAGCTCATTTAATGCATGCTGTTTTATTCATTCTACTTAATGGTGTAGTTTTCTCAGATAACAATAGTATTCTGGTAGCTCTAACTTGAACCATAAAAGCAACTATAGTGAAGACATGCTGGAGAGAAGTACATCATAATCAAGGCATTGTTATATTTCTCGTGATAAACCATGAGGTAGCCTCACCAAATCTGTATCTTGACCTAATAGAGAGGCTTTCATTTTAGAGATAAGAAAGAACAGGTTAGGGGCTGGAGCGATAGCACAGCGGGTAGGGCATTTGTCTTGCACCTGGCTGATCCAGGTTCGATTCCCAGCATCCCCTATGGTCTCCTGAGCACCGCCAGGAGTGATTCCTGAGTGCAGAGCCAGGAGTACTCCCTGAGCATCGCTGGGTGTGACCCAAAAAGTAAAAAAAAAAAGAAAGAACAGATTAGTTTTTAACACTTGGGGTAGTTCTTCTAGTTAATACATTTAAGAGAGAATTATTAGTCATTTAGAGAAAAGATTTTTTTTTAAATCAGGACATTGCAGTCATTTTACTCTGAACCCTTATAAGTTGTTCTTCTTTTCAAATGTTGAGAATGATGCTTATTATTTTCCCAGTAAGCTTTAGAGAAGTACTTTAAATGTTTGAAGAAAACAAGTCTATAAAGAAAAGTAGAAATTAAAACACAATGTTGACCTACCTAACAAGAATAGAAAATAAATATCTGTGGACTCTTTTAAAGTCCCCCTCTCTCTACCAAAAACAAAAAGAGTATAAAGACAATTAAAAATGACAAGAAAAGTGCACTATATATCTAACTTATCACTCAAATGTTAGTCTTATATAGTACATTGGATCCCTATCACCATATAGATTGCGGAAGTAGCACATCCTTCCTATCTGCTTGTGAAATTCTCCTTCTGATAGACATATATATGGTTTTAATTATAATATGGATTTTGTTTAACCTATAAACTATGCCAGCACATTTGTGAGTGTGTGCATTATTAAATATCACTGTATCACTGTCATCCCGTTGTTCGTTGATTTACTTGTGTGGGCACCAGTAACATCTCTATTACACTCAGCCTTATATTATATTGATATTACATTATATTATACTACAATGTATTATATTACTCTATACTAAACTTACATTATATACATTAAATGTATGTTATAATAATTAGGAGGGCTACATTCTTAAAATTATCTCTGTCAAATCTACATATGAACAACCAGTGTATTTGTGCTGCTTTTCTAGACAACATTCACTCACAGTGGCAGAAAAAGACCTTTAAAAATATTAAAATTCTTTCACTTTTTCATAACTGTATTGATAGAGGTTCATTTAGTTCCAATTTAGTTTGCTCTTTTAACTTTCTATAGGAATGGAGAAGGTGCAGATGGATGCTGTTACAAATACTTTCAATATTGTTGTCTTCTTTTCAGTCTTAGTTTGAGCATACATTCCTACATAACAACTTAGTCATAAGACACTTTCTAATACTCTGCCTCTCTGGGCATCAATGATTTACTCTTAGCTAGCACAATTGAAGCATGTTTGGAAAGAAATGACCATGTTGATTTTTCAAAAAGTCTTCTGGGACCACTCATTGATTTCCAAGTTCTACCTGCGGTTATGGAAAGACAAGTATAGTACGTGAAGTTTTCATAGGGAAAGTACATAAAATTCTCCTTTTTTTTGAGCACTGTTTAGTGGCTCCAGATATAAAACGGTAAAATGATAGTGGATAGTACAAAAATTGGTTTCATAACATTGGAGTGATTTCTTATTTACTCTTCAAACAGATTAGTCATGTGATTAGGTAGTTATCTTTTTTCCTTTAAACCACTTATATTTCATGATGAAAATGTTAGTAATCAAAAATTCATCAATGCAAAGTGCCTTTTGATATTAATTTGTACAATAAAAGTTTCTGCTGAAAGTACTTTTAATTTCTGATTCTTTTGTAAGTCACAAATAGCAGCAACATTTCAATTGATTAATCTTAAAATAAGATGATTGTAAAAGTTTTGCATACTTCCTTCAACAATAAAAGTTTACATCTTCTAAGACTCAAGCTCATTAAAGAGAAATACTATTAAATGTTCTAAACAATGCTAAACTTCTATATTATAGGCATTCATGATTGTGACCTAATATGAGCTCTGTGCACCAAATAGCATACGAGTTATACATAGCACTACAGAAATAATATACTAGAAAGGTAACTAAACGTTCATCAGCATATTCTCCTAGGTAAAACATAGACTGGGCACACTATTGAGCAATAGATAAATGCAATGTTGTCCTTGATGGGAGAAAGAATGTCAGGTTCATAATTATTGTAAATATAGTCAATAGGGAAAACAGTGTATGAACTACACATTAGAAACATTTGCTTTTAAACCTCCCTCAGCAATTATCCAATTGGTATGTATAAATTACAATCACACACACTCACACAGATCAAAGAAATTCACTGAAGCAATTGCCTTTGCATGAATGATTTTACCTTTCAGAACACTAGGCAAAGTAAGACATCAAATAAAAGTACTTTGTCTTTCAGTGTGACATGGAGATTGAGAGCTAGTCATGCTTAAAATCTGGTATAGTGATCCAGGTTAATATCATGTGACCATCTCAGAATCAGCTTAAAAATTGACAGCTGAAGTAAGAAAGAGAAAAGAAAAAAAAAACAAATAAAACTTAAAAAACTAAAAGAAAGAAGGAAAGTGAAAACAGGCAATATTAAATCTAGCAAACTTTTAGGGAAATACCCTAAAATCTGCCTACACTTTCTATAAATAGGTTACAGAATGACTGGCAGCTAGCATCAAATTCCTGTCTTACACCACTTTCCAAACGTAAAAAAAAAAAATTGCACAAACACCATAATAAATAAATAAAAGCAATTCAGTACAATTGCCACTGTACCGTGAGAGATATTTTAAAGATGTATGTTACAAAAGTATTGATTCAGATATTCTATGGTATCACTTGTCATCCCATGGATCTTTGACTTGCTCAAGTGGGTGCTGGTAATGTCTCCATTAGTCCATGTGGCATGCTAGTGTAGTCCAATGATATCTGCTCACTCCAGGAATATGAAGACCCTCGAACTGTTCATTCAGGGTTTTGACAAAGAAGTCTGACCATCTCGTAGGTGGGCAGCCACACAGTCTTTTGACGTCCCGTGGAATCCATTCCATAGCAGCTCTAGTCCAGCGGTCATCTTTAAATCACATTATGTGTCTGGCCCATCTGATTTTGACGCCTTGGCAAATGAGACAGCGTCTCTGATTCTTGATCATCAATGGAGGTCGAACTTCGGATTCCTTCTCTCACTTGAGTGAAATGTGATACTCCAAGCATAGCTCCTTCAATTTCTCTTTGAGGTACGCAAATAGCGTTCTCATCCTGTTTTTGTAGGGCCCAATTCTCTGAGGCAAGTGATAGTGCAGGAAGAAGGGTGGAGTCGAAAATATGTGCCCGGAGCCGGAGGTTCTTCTTCCTCTTAACCACTTCTTTGATGCTCTCCACGCTGCTCTCTTCTACCTGCGCAGTTCTGGCACCAAGTTGTTCCTCATGTTGAGTTCTTGACCCAGGTACACATAGCTACTGCATTTGGAGATATTCGTTCCGTTGAGAGCAAATAGAATGTCTCGGACTAGTTTATTTTTCAGGAACATTGTTTTGGTGAGATTCAGCTACAGTCCAACCTTTACACACACAGTGGAAGTTGGCCAGCATTTGTGCTGCTTGGCTAATGTTTGGTGTTATTAGAATGATGTCATCATCAAAGCGGAGGTGGTGCAGTTGCCGACCGTCTATCTTCATTCCCATTCCTTCCCATATGAGTCGTCGCATGATTTTCTCAAGGATGGCACTGAAGAGTTTCAGTGAAATGGTATCACCCTGCCGAACCCTTCTTTTTACGTCAATGATCACTTCTTTGTAGAATGGTGAGATCCTGGTGGTGAATCTGTAATACAGCACCTGGAGGATCTTGAAGTACTGAGTTTGAACACCCTCTTTGGCTAGGGCTTCGATGACCGCTTAGTCCAACAGAATCAAAGGCCTTCTTTAAATCGATGAATGTTAGACAGAGGAGCATCTTGAACTCTTGCAAAATTTCAATGAGCTTGGTCACTGTGTGGATATGGTGGATTGTGCTGAATACTTTTCAGAACCCAGCTTGCTCATATGGTTGTCCTTAGTCTGCTGTTCTGCCTATTCAGGTTGACTCGAGTGAACAACTTGTAGATGATAGACGATAGTTGTTAATGTCGTGGATGTATCCCTTTTGTACAATAGAACACTCCTACTGGTTTTCCATTGGGACAGACCCTTGTATACGAACAGTTAACTTGTGAAGAGCCAAGCCAGTGTGTTGACAAGTACTGGCAGCAGATTCTTCAGGTGTTCAGGTCTGAACTTGTCTGTTCAGGGTGTTGTATGCCTACTTACTGACGAAATGCTGTATCAGATTTTGGAAGGGAGGAGGTTGGGAACGACATATCCATCCTGCAGAATTTGGTATGTGGGCAGATGGACGTGGCTGCTGAAGAGAACCGAGTAGAATTTGTGAATAATCTTCTGCATTGCCCTTTTAGAAGATGTGATAGATCCATCAGGATGTCGGGGGGCAGTCATCTTGATCTTGTAGTTGACAAAGGATAGGCGAGCATTGCGAATACTCTTCTTGGCTTCTGCCACATTGGCCAACACTGTTGCTCTTCTCTATTTGAGGTCTTCCTTTATCGCTTCTCTGCACAGCTTTTTGATCTTGGACATTAGCTTGTGATTGCCTGAGGCTCGTGCCAAACAACGTTGGTGAACAAGCTCGAGAGTTTCCGAAGACAGGCGTCTGTTTGTGGCGTTCCCATTCCTTGCATTCTTCAAGTAGTCATGGAACTGCTGAACCAGTTGATCATATTCCTCATTGATGTTGTCAATGACGGCATCTTCCCACATTGCCGCAATAGTGACAAGGAGCTTCCAGTTGGTGGTCTTTCTAGGAGTTCTCTTCTTGAACTTAAACATTGCAGTCCTTTCTCCCCACTCTGTGAAGTAGAATTTTACACAAAGGAGATGGTGGTCGGATCCCATTTGGAATTTTGTGACAATAGCGGTATCAGTCAAGCAAAACCAATGATTGAATATGATGTGGTCAATTTCATTGTGGAACTGTCCACCGGGAGACTCCCATGCCCAACGTTTAGATTCAGCCATCTGGAACTGTGAGTTACCATGGATGGTCTTGGTCGACATGATGAACTCAGACAGTCTCACAGACCAATGATGTCTTACTTGTTCTTCTACACTTGCATCATCAGTTCCTCAATGGATGCTTCTGATGCCAGCATTCATGTGTGGAAAGTACAGACAGTCATTTTAGTCCTTCTTTGTTTTGGCAGTCTAGTTCATCCCTGAGATTTTTTATCAGCCTCTCTTTGCTCTTCCTTCTTAATTCCTGCCGTATTGGGGATCCTTTGGTGTCAGACAAATGAGCCCATTGTTTTTACTGCTTTTGGCGTATCGAATACACCATGAGTAGCTGGCCAGGCTCTGCTGTGCAGGTGGGGTACTCTCAGTAGCTTGCTGGGCTCTCCGAAAGGGATGGAGGCTTTTAGGGAGGCTTCCAATGGGAACTTGGGAACATGGGAACCATACAAGTGTTCCCATAGTTCACACTATATTTGAACCCCAACAAATATGGTGTAGAAATTATGGAAAATGAGTATTAAGTACCTTATGGTGTGTTGCATGGCTACTTTGTGGACATGCAATCCGGAAAGTGGCCTGGAGCATGGAGGTGGCTGGGTAGTAGAGGTAGTGGAGGTCGGTCGATAAGGTATTTATCTAGGGCGGGTAGCGTGGGTCGTCTGGGTTTGATCCCTGGGGTGCCAGAGATTGGAGGAGGTAGACAGAGGATCTTGTTTCCAGGTCTCGTTGATCCTGGAGTCCAAGGTCACAAAGTTCTGCTTTACCTGGTTCTGTGGGGCTTCACTCATGTGTGAGGTTCAGTCCGAGTGTCTGGACAGCGGCCTGAAGCGTGGAGATTGCTGGGTAAAGGAGATAGTGGAGGTCGTTAATCTGCCAAATCATATAATTTAATTTTTCTGTGATGATTTTGTTATATGGTTTATTTGATTGATAGTCATTGTAAAACAAAAAAGATTTTAAAATACACAATAATGGATAATCTGCTAAGCATGGGATAAATATCTCAGGTGACTGTTGCTGCTGGCTGATAACATTTTAGAAGTAAGCTGTCACTACTTAATCTAATTGGTAACATAGATTTACTCTCTCTATGTACTGTATCCTGTCTGACAACCAGACTATTTCTGTAAGAAGCGCAGTGTTATGTATGTGGCTCAGATATAGAAGACATGCATCAGACCCTGGTTCAATACCTGCTAACACATAACGCTCCCCCTCCAAGGGACCCAGCAGACGTCCTCCACTACCCAACTGCCACCACGCTTCAGGCCACTTTCCAGACACTCTGGCCAAGCCTCACGCGTGAATGAAGTCCCACAGAACCCAGATAATGCGGAACTTTGTGATCTTGGACTCTGGACTCAACAGGATCTGTACCTCCCAATCTCCGGTGACTCAGGGATCACACCCATAACCCACACCTTGCCACACTCTACCTCCTCATTGACCACCCTCCAGATCTCAATGGCTGCTCTTCCCAGATGGGAGTATAAAATGAGGCCCCCATAGCCATGCTACCAGACTCCGAGTCAGGCTGTTTTTACTCAGGGCGCCCACAGGGTAGCAGGTGAGTAGCCTCCCCTCCCCAAGGAACCTAGCCCTGGGGAGCCAAACTCTGCTACCCAACCGATGCCACGCTCCAGGCCGCTTCCTAAACCTTTTCGGTCCCGTGACACATTTTAAAACACTTTCCACCCGTTTTCTATAGCTACCACACCATATTTTAGACATACCTCTCAGAGAGCCCAGCAAGCTACCGAGAATATCCCGCCCACAAGGGCAGAGCCTGGTAAGCTACCTGTGGCATATTCAATGTGCCAAAAACAGTAACAATAGGTGTCATTCCCCTGAACCTGAAAGAGACTTCAATTGTGGGAAATACCAGTAAGGAGAGGCTGCTAAAATCTTAGGCTGGGAGGAATAGAGATGTTACTGGTGCCTGCTTGAGTAAATTGATGAACAATGGGATGACAGTGAGTGATATAGTGATACAGTGAACATATAACACCCTGACAACCAGTAGGGGAAGCACGGGTAGATTTGGGGCACTATGGGGTATGGTCCCTTCAACAACTAAGACTAAGAAATTAAAATAGAGGAGGAATCACAGAGGAGCATAATAAATTATACAATTACTTGGGATACCCTAATGGCGCATTTACGTCCACAAATAATGAGCAAATTGACTGTGAGGCATTGTTTCTGCTCAATCAACCCTCCAGTTATATTTCAGATCTTCAAACTTTGGAAGCTCATGACATCCTGAGGCTTTCACTCTTATTCTTCCCTGTGTCTAATATGCCTCTCAATCACATAATTCCTCAGACCTCGTTTAGGTTTTATTCAAATTCCACACTTCTATTCATGTTCATTACCCCTCCATCCACTTGTCATTACTCAGTTTTATTCATATTCAACTTAGCATCTAAATTTATCATGAGCATTTTTTTTCGCATAGAATATGTTATATGAGAACTATAACTTTCTTTTCTCCAATGTATTCAGGATCTTATATATAGAAAACATCCTATCTGTAAATATTGAATGAATTGTTTCACTTATCATCCATATATAAAAAGCCAGAAAATCATTACTGATGTGTTCATCCTCCTGGTTGTAGTTCTTAAAATTTTTGAACTTAATGTTTTTATCATATTCTTATTGCAATGAACTCCATACATACTTCCCTGATGTATGCATCAAGGTTTTAATATTGAATAAATAAAAATACTCATCTATAAGAAAACAATGTGAGGTATGCCATTGTACTAAGTAATGTGGTTGGCTGTCTTTGACCCAAAGGGGGGGGGGAAACAACAACATTCACTTTGTCTAGCAATGTACATTTTTCAACTTATATAAAAACAGTGTTTGTTTGCTGGATTGATAGGAGTCATATTTTCAAATTTCATTAGTTCTTAATCATACCCTGACTGTTATTTAAGTCATCATTTAGAAAATCTATTAATATAAAAATAATTACAAATAGTACTATATTTGGAATTTTGATATGTAATCAGGATAGACAGCTACTATTTTGTGTTTCAAATCTGAATGCAAAATTTCAGAAATCCTCCTTGCATTAAAAATGAATTAACTGTGTGATTATTAATTGTGCATATTCCAATCCCTTTGTGCTGTACTGCATGTTTCTTGAATCTCATTTGAATCCTTTGGCTAAGTAATGTGTCAAGGGGGGTTCGAGTCTGAATACTTGAGTTATTTAAAAGGCAGGACAGCACTTCCACATTAGAATACCAATGAGTGGGGTTAAAAAGGCTCTACTGTAGTTGGAGGGCAACTCTCAGTCTGAGAAGTACCTGAAAAGGACCTCTATGGACTAATTTTCAGAATCACATTGTAATGTGGGCTCATGTCAATCATCAGAACAGACAGCTTCATCCCATGATATAAACTAGTTATACATTCAAGAGCTGCCAGAAGATCTTCATTAAAAAGAGACTTAACATTAAAGGAAGAAGGTTGTTTTATTATAATACTTCAAACACAGTTTTTTGTTTTATATGTTCCCAGAATTCTTTTTTGTTCTTTGCTACAATATCAAAAAAGTAACATAGAAAAAGGAAAACATTAAATATTCCATTTTTAAATAGGAATCAAGGAGGCTTTCTGGTTTAAGGCATTAAAATCATATACATTTTCCTAAATTTATTCATGGCTTTGAATAACAAAAAGAAATCTCTAGATGTAATAGGAGGATGTTTTTAATCTTTTGTAGGAAGGGATTTGCAGTGCTGACTACTCAAGGTAAAATATCTACTGGCAAACTATATCAGTAAGAGCTTTATACATATAAATTTGTGTAAAACCTTTGGGCTCTCCACAAGCTCACGGATACCAGTTAGATAATACAATTGATGTCATTAAAATTTAATAAAATTGTGTTAGAGGAAAACAGAAACAATATCTATGTTAGTAAACCACTGACTTTGTAATCTAGCATTTAAAGAAAACTTATTGAGTTTAATAATACAGAAAAATGTATCTATTTACACATATTCAAAAGTGTTTCTTCAAATCCCTAAATATATTTGCAAGTCAGGTAAACTTTCTGAAATATCAGGCATGTATTTTTTTTTTGTCTAATCGTATCATTTATCTCATGAAAACTGTCAAAGCAAATTATTTGACAAATAAAATAAAACAATTAGATAGCATCTTGCAGATAATGTATTTGTCTTATCAACTGCATTATGCTCTATTTTCTGTCATTCACTTTCAATACAGAGAAATCAACAATTGCGAATCCTTTTCTTTCATGAAAGTAAAATAGTCAATTCATGAACATACCATCTCATGTTGGTCTCACTGTTTAAAATAGTTTCTGATATAGGTACTTATTTTCAGATAGCTCACTAGAAATCACAACCTATACTTTTTCCTTCTGATATGAGCATGTTCTGTTTTAATTATTCGCACTTTATCATAAGAGTTTATCTGAAGGCAAAATTGTTGAAACCAGTTGAGAAAACCAGGTACTATCCCGGTGGGAATGTTCTCCCACCCTCATGAGTAATAAGAGTAATTAAGGTCAATTAAGTAATTGATGCTGACTGTCAAAGTGACCATGCTAAAAGAATATGCACAATCTCTGTCTTCATTCAATTTCCCCCGAACAGTAACATTTTATGCAGAATTACTAGCTTCTATCCAATGTTCTCCTAAAATGTAGGCTCCAAAATTCACAGTACAGAAAAATAACCTTTTTCTGTTTTGTTTTTTGGGCCATTCTTGAAGAGGCTCAGGATTACCCCTGACTCAGGGATCATTCCTAAGGGTGCTTACGGTACTCTTTGGGGTGCCAGTATATAACTGGGTTTGGCTGTGTGCAGGGCAACTGCTGTGCTATTTTTTCCAGCCATGGATCTAGCGGGTTTGCAAAGTTTTTACTTTTTGTAGCATTTAAGTAGAAATTTTAGCAGCAAAAATTTGAATGTATTGTTAATCAAATTTGTGCCTGATTACCAGAGTACTTTGGAGAGATGCAAGATGGAAGGGAGACAAGAAAAGTCTGTTAATTATATTTATACAGATACACACACATATACATTCACATCTCCAAGTTACAGTGGCATTTGTATATGTATATACTAAAACAAGCTCTCCATGGAGTATTCAATATGCCAAATACAGTAACAATGATGGTTCTCATTCCCCTTACCCTGAAAGGGCCTCCAATGTGGCATCGCTGGGAAGAACGAGTAAAGAGAAGTTGTTAAAATTTAAGGGCTAGGATGAATGGAGACCTTAGATGTTATTGGCGCCCGCACAAGCAAATTGATGATCGATGGGATTACAGTGATAGAGTGATACAGATATATAAATATATATGTATATATGCACACACATTATGTATATATAGAGAGAGAATGGTATATATAACTTTAGACCATGGTCTTATCTCAACTCACAATACATAAAACTAAAAAACAACTTAAATTTTATTTTATTAAATAAAAAAGAAAAAATCTATTAAAGCATTTGTAGCTAAGTAACACTTTAATGGTATGTTAACAAAATTTTGATTGAAACATACTTTTGGAGCTGTATGTACACTAGCCTTAAATTTATTTCTATTTGCAACTAGATGCAAAATAAAAGAATGCAGTTTCATTAAAATCTGTTGTTTGTTCATTATCTTGCAACACAGAAATCAATTATAAGATTAAATCTTGTCCTTAAGTGGCTAAAGTTCATGGTTATGAACACAATCATAAGTTTATAATTCAATTAAATTATCTCTTAAATACAGAACTTGCCTAAATTATCGATATTAAAATCATATTTTATTGACCTGAAAATATAACATGAACTTTTAAATTAATCATTGCTTTTATAATTTAGAATAATTTCATACCAAATATTCACAATAGTCTAAAATTGCTTCTTAAATTATCACCATATTTTGTATCCAATTAATTTTAAGTTAAAATTAATACTTTTTGACATTTTAAATTTACGTATTTATATGTCTATATTTTATCATGTTTTATCTCATTCTCTTATCTCAGTTGAAAATTTTTACATATATTTCTCTTGTGCATATTCTTTCATCTATTATCCCACCACAACTCTATTACTTTAATGTATATTTCTGATATGAACACATCCAATGGTAAGGTAGATACATTTTTTAAGCACATGGCCATTTTCATTATTAATAAAGATATACTGGTCAATCAGATATTTTGAAAATATTTTATAAATCATTGTTAGCATAGGAAATAATGGGAAAAACATCATCACAAATTATAGCAACACATATTTATATAAAAACATCTAAAATTATCTTATGTCAAAGCTATTTTTCATTTTTAAATAATAAATAAAAACCATTTTCTACTTTCCCATAGAACTTCTATTTTTTAATTTCTACAATCTCATTCTTTTATGAAATATTATTTTGAATTTCAAGCTGCAGCAGGAATAATGATGATGTACCATATGTAACAATAATATGCATAAACTAAAGTATGGAGCCACAGAGGAAAAAAATTCAGGACTATTCAAATACACCTTTGACAACCTGCTATGGAAATATTACCAGCAACTTTATTGTCAGACATTTAAAAGAAAGGGAAAAATAGAGGACAGACGTGGGGAGAGAAAGATATATGCTGAAGCAAAGCAACAGAAACCTTGCTGACCCAATCTGACAATACTAAGCTTCAGGAAACTTTCAATGATAGTATTCAAAAAAGGCTTCCATATAGTATCAGTAAAAACATCATCAACAGCCACTTCAAAGAGTTCACATAGAGCTTCCCTCTAAGGATGGAAAGAAGTGATAAGTGGAATGCTGCTGTAAGCATCAGGACTCAGAAAGGTTTCTCTACTTTATATATTGATGGCCAAGTTGAAAGAATGTGCAGCAAGGTGAGAATTTTGCTTGTGAAACAAAAACACAAGGAAAGAGTCAATAAAAAGGTGGACAGTATTGCTGTTGCATGATTAGAGACCTTGAAGTAAAATGGCATTTTGCAATTCATTGTGAAAGAACAAAAAACGCCTGAGACAAAAGAAGAATCTAAAAAAAAATCCATTTACAAATGTGCCTACAGAAAAACCAAACATATTACCAGAAAGAGACTTAAGATCTAATACAAAGTATAAAGAACAATATTGCCTAATCTTCTAAATATTTTTGTCATGTATGCAAAAAATAAATTTGAAAATCATTTACTGATTCTTAAAATCTAAACATCTATTATAGAGTCAAATTTTCCTTAAATTAAAAAATAACAGTGTATAATATTAATAAATCTTTAAAAAATATTATCTTTGCAAAATCTACCTTCCTAAATGCAGCAACAGATTAAATAAATGTGCATTTCATGTGTATGCGATTTGTCCTTTATGTTTAAGTGACACACACAAGCTGTGGCTTATTTTCTTAGTTTTTAAAAAAATAAATGTATAAGGAATGTTATATACCTCTTTGCATTTGAAATATATTAAATACAATGCTCTTTCAAGTTTTATGTAAATGCCACTTTTTAAAATGAATAAGTGACTATTTATTTATTTTCTTTTTTCTTTTAACCTTTTATAAATTAAGTGTCCAAATTTGCTGTTTGTGTTTTGATTATTTGTAAGGATTTTGTATTATTACCTACGCAATGAAATTGATTACACTATGCAAGTAAACACTTAAACAATTTGAATTCCCATTTTTTTTTGTTCCCTTAAAAAACACCTTTGTGCTTTTTTTGTAGCAGCAAAACACAGTAAAATATATGTCCTGAGTATTTATGTCAATTAGGACAACGCACCTTGAAGTTGAATATTCTTTAATTTAAAGCATTACAGTTCCCCACAATTCTGTTGGGACAAGGCTGCTATTTAAAGATACTCTGTGGTTTGAGAAATGACGATATGACAAAGAAATGTACACAATTCTGAAGGGAACCAAAAGGACAGATGCTGCAGGCTATCCGAGCTTCTGTTAAATATGAGAACCAAGGGGCATGAACTTAAGCTAGAGAATAGCCTAGCACTAAAAAATGCTTCCAACTCTTTTGCAATTGCCCTTTGCAGAATAAACAGCCCAGAAAAATATAACAAGGAGCATACACAACAAGAAGCTGGAACAGTGGCTCTAGATAGTGCAATGGGCAATTTAATGAGTACAAATTCCCACTGTTCTATTTTCAGGTTAGAGTATGTTTATGGGTGCTCCTAAAATCAGTATTTTACTGAAGTTAAAAGTATACCAATATTTCTAGGAGTTTAAAAATTAAATAAAGTATTCATCAATATATATTTTTTAGCTAAAGAAGCACTTCTTTTCGAAATTAGTAAGACATTGAAGAGACCTCATTAGGGAATACTGTTTTTTACACACATTATATTCCATTAGCTTTATAAAGAACTAGTACATGTTTAGCCCTCAAATACACTCCATCTGTTAAAAATAAAGTCTACGTATTTGTAGAGTGGAGAATGCTACTGTACTTTCTACTCTAGAGAGTTAACAAAGTTAAAATGCTAGAGAGAATTTTTCCCTCTGTGAAGCACTTAGGAAGGCAATCAGAATCATAATTTTATAGAATAGTTACAGCTGGAAAGGGACTTAGAGTAACTCCAATCATTTAAACATTTAAAATAAAGAGATAAAATCCTTTAAGTTTTGTGATCAGAACATCCCAATCCACCAATTATATTTTTATGAAGCAGGATAAGGCACATAAAATTGTTGGCACACTGCTTGGCACAAAGAAAAAAGAAAAAAATTACCTTTTCTTTTTCTCTTTAAAAAGAAAAAAACTTCTATGAAAGCACTATAAAGAGAAACAGAAATAAATATGCACAAATACATGCACACACAAATGTACGCACAAGCTCTGTAAATTAAAAGAGGAATCAGAGGTAAGGGTAATGACTTTGAAGTTTTATAAAAAGAGCTCAGATTTTCTCTTTAGTCATCTAGCAAATGATGTTTTGGTAGTTTAGCATTAACCTAGCTTGAGATTAATTCTTCCAACTTGGTAAGGGCAGAGTTTCTTTCAATGCCTATTTAGTATTTTATATCAGATTAAGTGATTTTTTTTTGCAAAATGAACTTTTTCTTCTTTATATATCAAGTACTTTATTTACATTTAGGTCTATGTTAATGGTGCTGCATAATACATAAATAAAATAATAACAAATAAACAGTCATGAAGTAATAGGAAAATTGAAACTCAGAAAACTCAAATGTGAAAGTTCAGAATTGTGCTTTCACAAAGGAAGAAGTGCATCCGGCAACTGCTCATTCCCTTACAAATGTTTTGTTTACGGAGTTATAAACACTGGCATGTATGCATGATTATTTTGGAAGCCAAATCATATCTTGCAGTGCAAATGACCATGTTTGTGAGCAGGTTCTCCCTGGTCTCTCATTAGTTGTCAAGACTGACCTCTAGGTTTTTAACCTGAAGGACAGATTTTTACATTTGCATAGCTTTGTCCTCATAGAGTTCACCTTGTTTGACTAACCATATCAGCTTGTCTGCCTGGGAGTGTAGATAAATTGGGGTGGGAGGGCCGCTAATTAACTAGTTTGTACATTTTAACATAGATGAAAAATAAAAAAGTTAAAGCTGAAACTTTCAATATTTTACTAAAGAAAGCACACTCACTTTTTTTTCATTTTCAAAATATAACCTATGTGAAGAAGGGAAAGGAAGAGTGGTATGAATTCAACCCCTCAGTTGCCTTTGTGGTAGCTGTTCAGCCAGTGCATTAGTAGGAAAGAGAAAGAATAATAGGGCTAGTAATTGGCAGGGCTGTCCAACTACACCTCCTCTCTCTCCCACCATTTGGTCCTACCTAATTTAGCTCTTCCATAGCCCCTTGATGCCTTATCTCTTCCCCAAACTTTTAAAAAGTTGCCCCCTGTATCTGGTGGCTTGTTATGTAAGGATTTTCATCAAAGCTTCGACCTGAATGTTCTTCCACTTGTTAAATCAATATTAAAACAAGAAAGTACCCCTAGTTTAAAGCATCAGTGTTTCCAGTTCCCCAGCTGGATGGCCACTGCCAATGGTAAGTGGTGAGGGAAAGTATAATTAAAACTTAACTTTCAAATAGATCTCATAGTTTATACCCAGTAAGAAGCTCTTTTCACTATGTGAACTTTCAGGAAGCTGTCTGAACAAAATAGGTGCTGATTCCTTTTATGTTAAACCCCTAAGATAACTTTAACATGGTCCTTTGCCGTTTAATTTATCATAAATTCTGGCACCATTTATCACTAAATGCAAAATGATGAAGAAATGGCTCTATTAAATCTGAATAACTACTGAATTAAAAAGCTGTTAAATGAGTTGAAGTACTGTTAACAATATGTGGAAGTGTGTTTGGCTGGAATAAATTACTTTCACAGTCATCATTTGAAGACTGTACCTTTAGAGAAATGTGTTCAAAATTTTACATCTTGATTCTCTGACTAAATCCACATGCACTGCTAATGCACTTTTAAATTGACTTCACAGGGAACATGAGGAAATGCCTGGTCTGAAATTCTCCAGTATCAAAATAAGATTCCTCTATTTAAAAACTGAGAGGAAACAATACTTTAAAACAGCCATGTAAAATATAATAACAGATTATTGTAGAAATATATTTTATTTCCCCACTCTCAGTCTCTACATCAATGTTTTTTGTAATATTTACATGCAATTTGGCACACTAATTTTTCAACAGCACTGCTCTCCAAAAATAAATTTTACAGCATTGCTGTGTATTGTGCTTAAAAATATAAGACCAGCTCAAACACCTAGTGAATTTTGATTATTATTCTGAGAAATGTGTATGAATAGTAACTATAAACAGAAAAGTTGTAAAGAGGAAGGCTCTATCACAAAATCCATATGCATTTATATTCTGAATAGTATTAACACAAAAGGCTTAAGTAATAAAACATCTATGAATGTCAAAATATCATTTCTGGATTCTGGACTTTTAAAAAATATATAACAACCTTCTTAGGACCTGCATTGATACAGCACTCTTCCCCAAGTATGTCCCCTTGCAGTGTTTTAGCAGATAGTGAGGAGATTCTTAATCCTCACTGGCATGAGGGCACTTTCTAATGTTTTTAATTATCACCCTGGTATTGTGATTAGAAACAAAGACTATTCAAATAATAGTGTCCTATTGCATCTTTGGAGATATTTCAGTGTGAAATCTTTAATAAAGAGGATTTGTGAATGAACTTAATTAGCCCTGTTAAAAATATCCAGCAGACAGCAATCTCATGTCCGCAGAGAGGGCTGTGTCGTGGCATGAGGGCAGGTTCCTTGGAGAGACTCTTTCTCTATGAAAAGTGAATGTACTATTGTTCCACAAAACACAGGCTTTGCTTATCTGTTTAGCCAATACAATATTGGCTTAAGGAAATCAATGTAGAAAATAAAATTTGTCAACAATATGTACTTATATAACACTTGTTTCTTAATTTTTGTTCTGTCATTCATCCCCTTAGCATTCAGTTAGCCAATCAACCCTAGAAAGAGTGCTTGAGAGTTTCTAGATTATTATATGGACTGGAATGGAGAGGGTAAAAGGTGACCAGTGAAATTAGAAGATTGAGTAAAGAGAATAGAATACTTTTCCTTTAGAGTATAGAGAGAAGTAGGCCATACTGCAGTGGGTAAGGCACTTGCTTTGCATGCAGTTCACCAAGATTTTATTCCTGACACCCTGTGTGGTCTTGAGTCCACCAGAAGTAATCCCTGAGCACAGAACTAGGAGCAAGCCCTGAACAAAGTTGAGTGTGTCCCCAAAGCCAAAAGCAAAAAAAAAAAAAAAAAAAACAAAGGACAGATCATCCTCTGAACATTGAAGGCTTTAGAGATATTGATTTATGAAAACTGGTGTACTTGGAATCTGGTAGCTACACATTTTCTCTTCAATTTGATTTTCTCTGGCACTTCTCTCCATTTTAGAGTTGTTCTTTAATTCACTATGGATAAGGAGTTTCAGGAGAGAGTCCAGATGAGAGGATGCTACTGATTTTGCTAAAAGTCTTACTTTACTGTTTGTTTCTTTCTTGTTTTTTTATATTTCTATTATAAATTCCCTACCCCATTTAATAGAAAAATATAACAAGGATTCAGTAGCAATTACCCAGGATTTTAAGTTACGCGTTTCTCTGAGTCTCCTTGTACTTTACTGCTGTGTGTATGTCTGTAAGATAAAGGATTCTCAAACATAGATATTGAGAAATCTAATCAAGGACATAATTCAAACAGAAATCTATAAGTCATATTCTATTTTTCCCTTCTAATCTTTATTCCAATGACAGGAATGTTTTCAAAGGTACCTTCAAGATAACTGAGCTTACAATTGCTATTATAGCCCCCAGAGTCATATAAGGACCTAGAATTTGGGTAGAACACTTGCTCCTGCAAAATTCGTTCTTATTCCAAAATAACTTACAAATATGCCTTCCCTGTCTGGCATACAATCACAAATAGTCATACAAGATGCAGGGAAAACTCCTTTTGGAGTCAGCTTTGGTTCTGTTCTCTTATTTCCCTCAAGTTTGCCTAGGTAAAAAGTCCTTTCAGTAAAATATCTTTCTTGCAGTTTGTTGGCACTGTGATTTCTATCCTAAGGGAGCACAAGGATCTCTTAGTTCCACAACAGAAATCAGTCTCCCTCCTAGAATCTCAGCCCTGTAAATACCTTGACTTTATCCTTCTAGCATAAAATAGAAGGATAAAAGTTAAAAAGAGAAGCAAATAATTCAGTTCTACTTCTAACCTAAAGAAAACCTGTGAGATAATAATTAATAGCCAGGTATAGAAGTTTATTAAACAATCGTGAGTAAACTTATATTCTTCCATGCATTGTGAAATTGACTCCTACCATTTTTTCCATTTTAATTTCTAGAACCTTCCTGTCTTTACATGCTCACTACCAGAATACCTGTGAATACTCATCATGTCTTTCTCATATTACCAAAATACTCCTAATAGATTTTCCTCTTTTTCCTTCTGTGATGATCAAGCTATTCAGTTTAGTGCTGTAGCACTCTATGTTTAAAATGTAAATACATGACACTCATCTAGAGACTGTTGATTTGCCATACACAATGATCCCTTCACCCTCCAATCAATATCCAATTATGGCAGTACTAAAAGAACAAGTAGTGATCCGCTAATTTATAGAAACAAAATAGGAAGGAATTCTGAGTGCATAAAATTTTTCACACATTTTTGGGATATGTAAAGCAGATAGACGCCTGATGAATTGTGAAACAAGATAATCTCAATTACTTATGGAGAAGAAGCCCACAAACCCAGTTAAGACTTCAAGGGATCTTGGAATATGAAGGTTAAAACTAATGATTAAAGGTGAAAATGAGCAAGGACTTGAAATATTGAGAATTGATGGAAAGTCAATCACCGTTACTGTCACTGTCATCCCATAGCTCATCGATTTGCTCAAGTGGGCACCAGTAATGTCTCCATTGTGACTTGTTACTGTTTTTGGCATATCGAATATGCCACGGGTAGCTTGCCTGTCTCTGCCATGTGGGCGAGATACTCTTGGTAGCTTGCCAGGCTCTCCTATGAAAAGTCAATACAACAAAAAAATTAAATTCACAGATTTTCTCCCACCTCTCTGCACAAAATTTCAATAAACAATTATTGAAATTCCTTGGTAAAACAAAACAAGCATTTTACTTAAAGAAAGTCAGCAAAGAAAGCACTTGTGGAAACAATGGCAGTTTATACAGATCTGTAGTGCACAGAGTAAAGGCATTTCATTCTGAACTACAGATGTTTCCAATGGCTAAATGACTGACACCCCTGTACAGTCAAGTCTGTCTTTACATAAGCAGGTTAATTTTTTCATTTCACTCTTAGATATGAATAATTTACAGTTTATGACCAGATAGCTGATGAAATAATATGATATAAAGGAGAAATCTAGAAGAAACAGATAATTCAATGAATATACCTGTGTTTTAAGGTCTAAATAATAAGTATTTAAGAAGCTATACCCATTTAAACATTATTGGAAAATACTTTTGAAAAAGAACATGAAGTGTATCTGATGGGATACAAAGATAGTGGTGAGAGGTCTTTGACATTTTGGTACTAGTGAAAATGTTGTAATGTTGTACACCAAAAATCATTAATAAAATTGCAATTATGATACCTCACCTATAATTTTTTTAAATGATACTTGTAAAAGTAAAACAAACTTTACAGGACAAGGAAGAAATGGCAGGGTCTAAAATAAATCTTGCAAAGGGTTTGAAGAGAGAATAAAGTTTAACTGTAGAAATTATAATATTTAAGAAAATATTTTAAAGTTATGTAAGTAATCAAGGAACTGTAATCCTAATATTAACAATTTCAGAAAGTAATAAAAGTGCAAATAAGAAAAGATTAAAGAAAAATTGATGAAAAACGATTGAGACTCAAAGGACATGACCCTTCAAATGGAAACTTTCAATACAGCAAATAAAAATAACAAGAACTGAGCACATTAACGGGAAGATTTTTAAATGAAGAGTAAAATTTTGAGGAAACCCCCAGGAAGAGTTATCGTTAGTAAAAACATTAGGAGAACAAAAAACACTTTAATTTTATGTGAGAAAATTATTTTAACTAAAAATTTTATATCCAGCCAAATTATAAATAAAACATGAGGCTAGAAATGAGGCTAGAAATAAGGCGAGTATGACTTCTGATAGAGAAATCACATAATTAACACCATACTTTCTATTTGCATTTGAGATATGTTTCATCTAATTAAGGTGAAAATATAAATATTCAGAAAACAATGTGAACAAATGAAGACAGCAATAAAAATAAGTTGCAATCCCCTTAGATGATATAGAGAATTAGTTTAAACTGGAAAGAATACAGAAAACTTCTTAGGGAAAGTATGAAGAGATTTAAGGGATTTTATATTATCACCATATCAAAAGTCCTTAAATATTCATTAAGAAATTTATAAGGATGCTGAAACTGTATGAAAAAAAGAGGGCACATATTTGTAAGTTGTTCAATATCAATAATATATCAAAATAAAGCCTCTACTGTATAATAGCTGATAATAATGTGCCAATTTAATTTCATAGTTTCTACCATTGTGTTATTGAAATGCTAGATGTCAACAAAATGGAAATCTGGGTGAAGTGGTAAAGGAAATCTCCATACTATTTGTATAATCTCTGTACATCTAAAATTAATTAAAAAATAAATTATAACAAAAATAGAATGATTTTATATACTACTTGACTGTATAGTGAACAATAATTGCAAATTGTTAAAATATAGAAAATAAAAACGAAAAGATATTATTAGTGTGTGGTATGATATTGATTTTACTTGCATAAAAATCATGGTAAGCTGGGTAGAGTATTGTCAAAGCAGATCATCAAAATGCCATATATTAAGTGCTTATGAACAACCCCTTCCAGGACTTGTAAGAAAATTGCTACCACTCAGGAAAGAAATTAGACAGAGTGCTTGCGGGGCGGGGGTGGGGGGAAATCAGCAACTAGGAAAATTGACAAACATTTGGATAGAAAGGACACTGTTTACATTGTTTGGAGTGGTTGTGACAAAGTAAACGATAATGTGTTGAATATAGTCATTGACAATGATTAACGCCTGAAAATGTATCATAGTCACCTAACTAGGTTATGGTATTTGTTACATATATCTTTCAGTCCTGTCAGAATAAAATAATATAAGAACCAAGTTCTAATTTTGTCCAAACTTACTTCAAGAATATTATATATAAAAGACACTAAGCACATACCATGATATAAATATTTATAATATTAGCCAACAAGGTATTTAAAAATATTAAAATTATACTCTATATATTAAGGGATAAGAAATATTGACAATGTCAAGTAAGCACATGAATGTCATTAAAAATTAAATTTAAGGGACTGGATAAATAATGCAAAGGTAGGCAGAGGTAGACCCTTGCCTTGTATGCAGCCAACCTAAGTTTAATCCCCATCATCCCATATGATACCCTGAGTACAACCAGGAATAATTATTGAGTGCAGAGCCGGTAGTAAGCCCTGGGCATCACTTGTGTAGCCCAAAAAACAAGCAATAAATAAATCAAATCTCTGGAAATAGTTTTAAAGATATGAACTGAATTACATGGTTTAATAGTATTCCTTCAAATTACAAAGAGATGAAAAGATCACATACAGTGTCACTATTAGAAAAAAATATTGGTGAACTTGGAAAGATACTCTTGTATTAATGACACACAATATATATATATTTATATATGTGTGTATGTGTACATTTATCTCAGCAATTCTATGCATAGTGGTTTGTACAATACATTTGAATAGCATTAAACCTAGCAACATAAAATTTGGTGAACTCAACACAGTGGTGCAAATGTGAAGAGTCAAGAAGGTAGGTGAACTATGGTAGCTAATTTCTTATATTTGTTACTAGGTTAGGTGTATTAAAATAACATTTTAAAATGCAAATATTAGGTATAAACATAAGTGAAACTAGATTTTCAATTGAAAACTTACTCTTACTTTAGGAAGTCAAAGCAATGTCTGGGAAATGACTCAGAGGTTAAATGTGCCTTACATGCAAGCATGAGGAATGATTGGATTTCTGGTGCCTTCCACATGTGCTGCCAGGCATCTCAGGGCCACAGAAACTATACATCTGGCACCTAAGTAATGTGCAGAATTGCCACAAAAATGTGTCTTTGGGTCTGACAGATTGTATGTAAGTTGGGCACTCACCTTGCATGTGGCTAACCTGCATTTGATCCCTAGCATTCGAGCTCCATCAGAAGTTATCATTGAACTTAGAACCAGGAATAATCCTCGAGTAACCCTTGAGCACTGCTGGTTGTGGTCAGACATTTTTTTTTTTTTAATGTGCCTTCCCAGTGAGCACTACAATTGAAAACATGTGTAAGTAATGCTCATTTCCTAGTGAACTCCATGTTTATATTTTATTAATTTAGCTAGGGAGCCCAAACTGGTGGTGCTCAGGGCTTACTCCTGGATCCACATTCACAAATCACTTCTGACAGGACTCGTGGGACCATATGTGGTGCTAGGGATTGAATGAAGGTTAAACAAGGGCAAGATAAGTAGATACCTACTGTACTATCTCTCCAACACAATGTTTTAATAATATTATCACAATAAGAATGCTTTTATAACATATTTATTTTACAAATTAATGTAATTTCTGGAAACAAACATCTTAATGTTTTTAAACAGTCAGCTGAAACATTATTAACAGCTATATAAAGCTTTAACATTTGCTATCTATTCATTTTTCTGAAGGGGCCAATCAGAAAGGCCCAATTCTGAGACTAAGCACTTGGTGTTATATAATAAAGATTAACACCGAAGAAGGCTTATAATTAAGCTTCAGTTTTTCAAGCTGTGTATTGGCATATTGGACAAGTGACCTAGGAGTGCAAATCTCCAAATGGTTACAAGCAAGTTTAAAATTAATTTCCCACTAAGATGAATGCAAGTTTTTAAGCATGACACCTGGGTTAATGCTATTGTTTTCTAGTACTGTAGACCAAACAGAATTGGGAACAGCTCAGCTCCATCTGTGGAGGTAACTTTTCAATAAAATCATGGGGAGATTTATTAATTTCTGAAGAAACGTTGTGCTTACTTTGGTAATAATGTGAAAAAATTGCCAAACCATTTATTTAAATATATTTTATTTTACTTTATTTTTGCCTTAAGGAATAATACACCTGCTACAAGAGTTTTTGTTTATAAATATTATCTTTTGTAAAATGATTTGACAAAATTCGTGTATGTAAAGGACATGTTGCTAAGCACTGTAGCACTGTTGTCCCGTTGTTCATCGATTTGCTCTAGCAGGCACCAGTATTGTCTCCATTGTGAGACTTGTTACTGTTTTGGGCATATCGAATACACAACGGGCAGCTTGCAAGGATCTGATGTGTGGGCGGGATACTCTGGGTAGCTTGTGGTGCTCTCAAAGAGGGACAGAGGAATTGAATCCCAGTCGTCCTCGTGCAAGGCAAATGCTCTACCTGCTGTGCTGTCGCTCCAGTCCACAGATCAGCCACATCCAAGGTAACTGCCCTACTCACTGTATTATCACTCTACCCTTTAAAAGTGATTTCTTATATAAAATTTGATAAGGTGATATTTACAATAATTTATAACAAATGTATAAATAATTATTTTAATGAATATTAACTTTTAATAAAGCAAAACTTTAAACTACAACTAAGTGAAAGTGATTTTTGTAGTGTGCTTTAACGTAAAACCCTAGTTAATTAACAAATTAATTTTTCTGACAAATTATACAAGAAGAGAACTTAAAATAATTGATGAAGAATAGCAAAAAAAGTTAAATATATCATCTTATTTTGTAAATACCAATTCTGGTGTTGAAGAATTCCTGAAACATGAAAAGTAATTTAACTTGCATATATATCTTCTACATCATTTAAAATCACCTTTGGTATTCAGTGTATTACTGGAGCTGGATAACAAAAACTTTATGAGCTTTTTATGGGATTTATGAACCATATATAGCAAGATATTTCCTCGATGTTTCCCCAAGCACCAATGTTTTCCCGAGCACCACCAGGATTGCTGCCAGTGTGTGCCAAAAACCAACAATGAAAAGAAGACGATGATGAGGATGATGCTGAATAGGAAACAATTGCTATTCTCCTGGAATCAGAGCCTAGTTTGGAATAAGAGGAATAGGTAATTCTAGAGTGTGGTGATAGTTTTGATAGGATTAGGGTTATGTATGTATGTATATATATACATAACATATATATATATATTTCAGAACTTCCAGGAGCATCCGACCTCTTATAGCCTAGTTCTCCCTCTCGGAGAACCTGGCAAGGTGCCGAGAGCATCCTGCCCATATGGCAGAGCCTGGCAAGCTCTCTACGGCGTATTCAATATGCCACATACAGTACAATGATGGGTGTCATTCCCCTTACTCTGAAAGAGTCTCCAGTGTGGCACCGCTGGGAAGAAGAGTAAAGAGAGGCTGCTAAAATCTCAGGGCTAGAACGAATGGAGACATTACTGGTGCCTGCTCGAGCGAATCAATGATCAACGGAATGACAGTGATACAGTGATATACCAAAATACATTTTGCATAGATGGTATATGTGAGTATATGTATTGGAGTGAACAAAGTAGGCAGATGAAAATAGAGTGAGGAAAGCATGGTCCAATATCTAGAAAAAAAATGACTCTAGAGTATTTTCTATTTTTGAATATAAACACATCCTTCACTTAAACTTAGCAGAGATCATAGAGATAAGATGTTTGCTTTGCCTGTGAATGTGTTGATGCTTTTTCAGCATCATTGCACTACAAATGACACTACAAATGTTTCCCTGAGCACCATGAGAAATGAGACCTCAGCACAGACAGGAGTATCCCCCAAAAGCCAAAGAAAAAAGCAAACTTAAAAAACAGATAAACTTACATTCTAATTATATAAGAACTACTTAATACACATTTTTAATGAATTATGACATAATGATACTATAGGGTGAGTAGTTTTTAACAAATATCTCTAACGTTACCACACCACTTACTCCTCATAACTGCTATGCTTCCTACAAACCTTCCCTAGAATAGGTTTGTGTCATACTTCTCAAGGTCAAAGTTATCAGTTTTATTCATACTTTCCAGGTTTTTTATTTTAGTTTTGATTGGGTTGAAGAATTGACTTTTCAGGGCTGGAGCGATAGCACAGCAGGTAGAGCCTTTGCCTTGCACGAAGCCGACCTGGGTTCAATTCCCAGCATCCCATGTGTTCCCCTGAACACTGCCAGGAGTAATTCCTAAGTGCTGAGTCAGGAGTAACCCCTGTGCATTGCCGGATATAATCCAGAAAGAAAAAAAAAGCCTAAGACCAAATGCCACATGTATTTGAAAACATGGCATAAAAGAGTGTTTCAAACAATATAGAAAGGAAATATAGGTAACAACAACAGATACATTTCAATAGAAACCTTCTATTGTCATCATCATCATCATCATCATCATCATCATCATCATCATCATCCCATTGGTTGTTGATTTTCTTGAGTGGTCTCAATAACATCTTCATTCGTCCCAGCCCTGAGATTTTAGAAGCCTCTCTTTACTTGTCCTTCCCAACAGTGCTGCATTGGAGGCTTTTTTAGGGTCAGGGGAATGAGACCCATCATTGTTACTGGTTTTGGCATATGAATACGCTATGCAGAGCTTGCCAGGCTCTCCCATGCGGGCAGGAAACTCTCGGTAGCTTGCCAGGTTCTCCCAGAGGGAAAACTAGGCTATAAAGTGTCATGAGGTCTCGAAGCTAGAGCTTCTGGGAGCTTGGTTTTATAGTCTCTGGATGCAGGCCATTGATGGGATTACATGGCACCGGAGTAGTTTCTGGTTGTGACAGCCTTGCTACTTGAAAATGGGGGTTCTGGGCAGAAGAGGCCCAGACCCGATTCGAGCAGTCAAAAACCTGCTATTTTAGGTGAAAAAAGTACTGGGAATTTGTTCATAAGATCTAAATTATCTTCTTCACTAAATTATGTTATTGTTAGGAAGTTTTAGTATCATATCTATAAAATGGACATGATCATAACTTATCTGAAGTAGAAGACAGAACTAGTTGAAAATATTTATATTTTTTAATCAAGATTTCCATGACAATTATAAAACAGTTAATAGACCATAAAAAATGTGTGTTTTAAATTCAAAAAGACATTCAAAATATAGTGAGAAAAGTAAATTCAAAATTTTAAAGCATAAAACAATGCTAAATTGACAAGTTTCTGATAATAATAATGAGACCAAAGGAGATCAGACACCAAATATATTAAAATTACCAGAAGTGAATAGCCTCCTTGTTACTATACAGCCATTAAAAATCATGCAGAGCATGTAATTTTTTTTATTAGCTTGGATTTTATCCATAGCTCCTATTTTTAAATTTTAATGACCTATTTTATCCCTTCCTACGAGGCCAAAAGAAATCTTATTTTCTTTTCTACAACAATGGTAATGTTCTGTAAGTAAAATTAGTCGAAGTATAGTTGAAAATTTGGTGGTTAAAGAAAGTCACCTTGAGAAAATTCAATATCTGAAATTTAGTGTTATAGAAAAATTTAAGAATATATTTCCCTTATAAAAAGCTTAGATTAATATTATTTTAGGGGATGAAAAGATAGTATAACTGATAGGATGCCTACCTTGCATGTGGTTGACCTGGGGTTCAATACTTGGCATCTCATATGGTCCCCCATGCACTACCAAGTTTGATCCCTGAGCACAGAGCTGGGAGTAAGCCTTGAACACCGTGAGGTGTGGCCCCCAAAACCATAAAAATAAAAATCAAATATTCTTAAAAATATTTATTTTTAGGTCATATAAACAGTTACTTATATGTGTTATAGAACATATAAAATTTTACATATATTACATAAAGAAGTGAAAAACTACATATTCCAAACATAAAAAAATTGGGACTAAACCAGGGGTTAAGACTTGTTTGTGACCACAACTCATTTCTTAACATCACAAAGTTTCCCTGATCGCAGTGCCAGCTGTAGCCCCTGAGTATTGCCATGCCTGCCCTTAACCTCAAAATCAAGAAAATAACACGAAAATTTAAAAATTGAGAATATAGCAATTAACAATGATGCATTACCCCATAAACAGAAATAATTCCTGAACAATGACTTACTTAGATATAACTGCAGGACTGAAAAAGATTCATCAAAATATATCATTAGTAACAAACTTTTATTAAACACATGTTGAAAAATGGATTAGGTGGTACAATACAGAAAAAAATAATATGTAGCCCATGACTTATTGGAGCATACTTACTATATGGTGAGAGAGACAAATAAGAAAAAATGTGCTAAATGTAATAATATGTATTTACATAATATGTTAAGGATATGTGTCTCTTATGATCTCCTTAAGCATGAGTGCACACAGTCATTTCATAAACTATGTTAGTCTTTCGGTTTCTAAGAGATTCCAGAAAAAATGGCAGTCAGGGTGGGACTGGTCCATCATATTCCTCAGAAATCATTGGCATATTAAATACAAATCACTGGCAGGTTAGCTTTCTTTGTATCCACTAGGGATCATTTTTCTTCTCAATAGGGAAGTTGATTCAGTGATCTAATTAATAGCACATTTTCATGTTGGAAACGATAAGTACAATGGTTGCCAACTAAGAGATGTAATTTGGCAGCAATGCACAAGAGATCATGATCCTCGAATTATGTTACTTCTTTGAATTAGGGAGAAGACAATGGCAATAAATGAAGGTCTTACTATAAGACATAACTGCCACACTCAAAAATGCAAAATTAAATGTATAATCTAGGTTGCTATTTTGTCCCACATACATTAGAATTGGGTTAATTGAACAAATTATTTTAAAGCTTTTCTATCATAAATAGAATTTCAAATTAGATTAATAGTGTAAAACTTACTAACTTGTTTGTAGTAAAAGCTTTATGGAAAAGAATTTATTTTAAAGTTTTAGGAAATAAATATTTAGGACTTCACATTATCAGATTTTACTAAATTGGTCTCAAAATGTATAACACTCCTCTCTCCTATTAATGATACTTTTTTCAAGGGCTTAATCAAAACCAGGACCACAATTACTATTTATGACTATCACACAGAACTGAAAATAATTTTTGATGTTGTTAATTACCTCTTACTACATTATTGCAAAGCATAAAATATCTTTGGTTAATTTGTGATTCATTTTATAGTGAATAGCTTTACTTTATATGGCATTCCAAGCTGGTGACTTTTATTCAAATACATTTATTAGTTTTATTAAAATCACTGTATCACTGTATTACTGTCATCTCGTTGCTCATTGATTTGTTCAAGTAGGCACCAGTAATGTCTCCAGTGTGAGACTTGCTTGTTCTTGGCATATCAAATATGTCATGGGTAGCATGCCAGGCTCTCCCATGTGGGCAGGATACTATCAGTAGCTTGCTGGGCTCTCCGAGAGGGACAGAGGAATCGAACTTGGGTCAGCAAAAGCCTACCCACTGTACTATCACTCCAGTCCAATGAAACAATTTAATATTATTCTTTTAAAATACAAAGTATATATGCTATTTCATAGAAAAATATTCTATATTTTTATAAAATATAGAAAATATTCTGTATTTGATTGAGCAAAAAGATAGATCCATACTTAGATATATTCAATGTACTGTAATAAAATGGAAACCAAACATCATCTCTGAAAGAAAATTTCTACATCATAGATTTTGATCTGCTCCCTAAGTGTTAACTATATAGATAGCCCTGATAAAATAACATTTTCCCAAGATTTTCTTTCTTCTTTCTTTTAGTTTAGAACATGGGTTAAGAGCAGGATAATTTAAGTCAAAAAGACTTAGATTCAAAATCTTTTTCTACTTCCTTCTACATGTAAGATTTGAGCAAGTCACTAAAGCTTTCCTTCTCTGTTTATATTCCCTCATCTATGAACTGATGTAAATAATAGCTATACCAACCTCAATAGGTCACTGTGTGGATTAAAAGAAATCATGTGCAAAAAGAAACTGGAACATGATACAAGGTCAATGAATGATAATTAATTGCAGTGCAAACAAAATCTTCTTTCTCTCCAAAATCATATTTCCATGTCTTAAATGCAGTTGTCAGTAGTGTTCAGAGAATATTTCAGAACATTTAATTATTGTCAAGAAATCTTTTTCATGACTGGTACTGAAAAGATTATAGTGCCTGATAAAGATAAAATATTTTAATTTTGATGGACTTTATTCATAACTATACAAGAGATATATTTGACAACTTCTAATAACTCATTCTTGATATATTTATGTAATCAGAGTTCTCTTTACCTCCTTTTTACAAATGTGCAACTGTTTGATGTTATTTTAATACTTAATACTGAAATATAATTGTTAGGAAATACTCACTGACCATTGAGTTTGCCAGAGGCTGAGGCAGCTATATTACATTATGTTTCATAATAATCACATTATTTCCTGGATCAGAAAATAGAAGCTCAATAATATTAAGAAACAGACCCAAGTTCAGAATTGTAAAAAATAAAACGCACACAAAAAATTAAAGTAACTTATAGCTAATAACACTGTATTGTATATTTTATAGTTATTAAGAGAATAGTTCTTAAAAGATAACATCATTAAAAATATATAACACATGAAGTAATAGATGTTAATTAAACATACTGTGGTAATCATTTAGCAGTATATATTTCTCTTAAATATTATGGTGCACAACTAAAACTATTGCAATGTTGTACGTCAACATAAATTAATAAAACAAAATGTCAATTAAATGCAAGTCATTATATGTCCAAATCTGTATCTACTGCCAGGATCTTTTAGTCTTCTTTATTTCTTTATTTAGTTATTTATTGCTTTTTGGGTCACACCCAGTGATACACAGAGGCTACTCCTGGCTTTGCACTCAGGAATTACTCCTGGCGGTTCTTGGGGGACCATATGGGATGCTGGGAATTGAACCCAGTTGGCCTTGTGCAAGGCAAATGTCCTACCCGCTGTTATTGCTCCAGCCCCTGCCATTTTAATTTAATGTCCTAAAACTATACTAACTTTAAAAGTAGTTAGATCAATATTGATATATAATAAGTCTAGAATCTAATCAATAAAAACCATATAAAACAAAAGAAAACAAAGGCAATATTTTAACAAGTTGCTTGCTTTATTTTTTTTTTAGTGGAGAAACTGAGACCACTCATGCCAAAGTATGCCACACTGCCATCTTTTTCAATTTTTTTTCAAAATTCAAAAATTCTGCTTCTTAATTTTCTTTCGGGTGATACCTCAATTTATACTTCCTACATAAAAATCAACCTAAGCATATTTCTTTGAATTCTCAACCACAGCACAATAAATATTTAAATCTCCAACACACAAACCTATGTGCTCATACTTCATTTTATAACTTTTAAATTGATATGTGTCAAAGGATACATAGAGTTCTCACTTGCTTCCTTCAATGGGTTTATAGAGTTCAATCACTGTTTAGTTTTAATCTTCTCTGTGGTCAGTGCATTCTAATATATTTTAGATGGTTTACTAAGGCAGAGTCTCAATGACTCTCATTGATGATATATGAATACTGTAATACACTTTTAGCACTATCTCTTGAGAACCTTTCTTAAGGAGTAGTAACAACTGCCAAGTATTACCTTATATAGTAATTACTAGGATTTGATAAAATTCAATTTTATTTTTAACTTTAATGCTATTCTATATTCTAGCCAATATGTTATTTGTATATCTAATCTTATTAAAGTATTAGATTTTGTACATAATCAATAAATCTTCAGTCTCATTATGAGCCCAGTATGTTATCAGTACAATCTGAATTGTTTTATTCTCAAAGCTTTCCCAACAATATGTTCATCTTTTGCTGTATTTATCATGTCAGTATTTAGAACTATTTAAAATTTATACTTGGAACTTCCTGAAACTTAGATCTATTGACTTGACTGATTCCTATGTATTTGTTCTGCTCCCATCAGATCATATTAAATCAAACTCCTTATACATCTTAAATTTCAGGAAATGTTTTTCACTAACTCACCAACCTTTAAATTCCATAACATAAGATTCCTGGGAAAGCAGGATTGTAAATGTAACATAGGCCAATATGCAGCCTTCTTACTCATTTAGTTTATAAACAAAAACAATTCAAAAAGAAGCAACTCTAGGAACTATCAAATAATTTTCCAGCCAAGGCTTGGTCTTAGAGCTTGAGAGCATAATATTATTAAAGGTTTATGAATCAGCTTGGACTTTTCTCCACACTGACCCCTACTTACCCTCTGCCCTTTACTTCTGGGCAAAGATAAATTCTGCTTTTCACATAACATTTTATTATTTGTAATAACAACAATATTGTCACAAAATATTAAATCATAGCAGCTAGGGTTATTTTCAAGTTTGGCCTTGCAGCTTATTAGCAGGAAAGAAACAGCAACTAAAGGGAACTAAACATTGAATACTGAAAAATTAATTTGTAATAATTACACTTTTCAGTTATAAAGGTTTTTCCATTTTATAAAATACTTTCAAAATTATGATCTCAGTTTGATCTAGAATACAGAAAGCTGGGGTCACAAAGTTGGCTCTGTGGCTTATGCCCTATGTGGGCACGAGTTATTTAATGTTTCTGTTTCCTCCTCTGTTTAGTGATCTTAACGGTAGTTGTTGAGATTGCAAAAGAATGTCAGGATTAGTGAACGAGTTAACATTTATAAAATGTCTAAAACAGTGTCTGGCATGTAGTGCTATATAATTGTTGTTTTAAAACAAATGTAAAGGGATAATATGGTCACATATCAAGGCTAAAGCTACTGCTGCCTTCCCAGGGCTAATAGTTTTTGGTTGGAGTAAATAAAGGACCGAGCCAAGATCAACTATTACAAATGATAATTTTGATTCAAATTTAGCATTCAATATTAAATCCTTATCAATATTAAATCCTACAAATTGAATCTTCAGAATAGGCATAACTAGTCATTATCTAATTTATGCTCTGTGAAACCAGTAACTTTGATGCCGGAGTTTCTATATAATGAGGTACGCTTTTCCAGCAATTCACCATAAGTGGGTGAACACATGTTTTAAATGAATCAACATCTAGTTCCCAAATCTATTTAATCAAGTGTCTAAAAATTGTTCTCAGGCAACACCTCCTCTAAACAAAACCAAAAAATAGTTAAAATTCAGGCCAGAGGGATAATACAGGAGTTAAAGTATATGTCTTGCTTGTGGCCAACACTGATTTGATCCTGGGCACTGCATGTAATCCCCTAAATACCTGTTAGGTGTGATCCTTGAGCATAGAATCAGGAGTAAGCCCTGAGCATTGCCAAGTGTGTCTCCAACTCCCCTTCCGGATTAAAAAAAAAATACAACTCAGTATTATCATTCTTTTGTAGTCTGGAATGTAATAACAAGTCACTCTACAATACATCCCGAACAGCATACATATGAAGAGTTTTATTTCTGAATAAGTGCTTGTTACAATTATGTCTGTTTCACTCATTACCATTTTGTTTAGCTTTCCATATATGAGGGGAAGGACATTGCCTGGCATATAGCCAACTCAATATTGGATCACCCTAGCACTACCAGGAGTAATTCCTGAGCACAAAGCAAGGAGTAATCCCTGAGTACCACTATGCATGTCCCCAAAACAGCAACAACAACAACAACAAAAACAACCGAGCAGGCATTGTTCTATATACTAAAACAATACCCAATCCATGAACAAAACAGACAAAATTCCATCACTTTATTGTAGTCAACTTGTATCAGTTTGTGAGTGCTTATTTTTGCAGTTTGTTAATTGCTGTTAAGCTTTGCTGGTTTGAAGTGCGCATGATGGGAAAATTTTTATCACAGAAGAAAGTTGCGATCTCAGAAGACATTAACGAAGCAGCCATTTCAACTAGGGCATTTCTATTAAAGATGGATTGGACATCTTGATGAAATATTTGCAGCTAGAGTCCTGTTGGGACGTGTGTGTGTGTGTGTGTGTGTGTGTGTGTGTGTGTGTGTGTAGCATGTGTGTTCCTTGGCTACACCCAGTGGTATTCAGGGCTATTCCCTGGCTCTGCACGCAGATTTACTACTTGCGATGCTCATGTGTTGCTGAAGATTGAACCAGGGTCAGCTATGTGCAAGGTAAGCTTCTACACACTGAACAATCGCTGTAGCCCAGAGACCAAGAACTTTGGCAAAGTAAAGAGTGAGAGAACATAACAACACAAACAAAAACATTTCTTTCTGTATGTAGAAAGATTTCTTCTTTGACTATTAGTCTGCCTGAAATGAAAAAGTGTCTGTTTGTTTCAAACAGAAGTAATGACTTTATTCATGTATGACAACTGTCAGCATCCACACTATAGTCGTGTTGCTTTTAAATAATGATTAATCTATGAAAAAACACTTTGTTTTTACATATTATATTAATATGTAAAATTAATAAACCTGTCCCTAAAATGCTTGATCTTCTTGATTTGCCTGTGTATAAGTTGACTATTATCACTACTGCATGGTACAAGAGAAACCTGACCTATGAAAGAGAAGATAATACCCTTCTTTTTTTTTTTGGTTTTTGGGTCACACCCGGCAATGCACAGGGGTTACTCCTGGCTGGCTCTTCACTCAGGAATTACCCCTGGCGGAGCTCAGGGAACCATATGGGATGCTGGGATTAGAACCCGGGCCGCGTGCAAGGCAAACGCCCTACCCGCTGTGCTATCACTCCAGCCCCTACCCTTCTTTTTTCTTATATAACCAGAAGACTCTATAGTTACAGGACAAAGAGAACCTTATTGTCCATAGTCAACTTTGACAAATTTTGTGTACTAAATGGAAAAAAAGACATTTATACATTACCCTTTTATATTTCATAGCATAAACCCATTAATAATGGACCATGAAAACAACACAAAGACTATATTAAAGGTTATACTCTCACACCTGGGCTGGAGCGATAGCATAGCAGGTAGGACGTTTGCCTTGCATGTGGCTGACCCTGGTTGGATTCCTCCGCCCCTCTCAGAGAGCCTGGCAAGCTACCCATGTTTTATTCAATATGCCAAAAACAGTAACAAGTCTCACAGTGGAATGTTACTGCTGCCCAATCAAGCAAATACATGAACAACGGGATGAATGTGATGCAGTGACAGTGACTCTCACACCTACTCTTATACAACTACAATTGTATGTCTTTCTACTCACTCATCTTTCATTTTTAATTTATTGTATGTATTTATTGTTTATTTAGTCACACCCAGCAATACTCAGGGGTTATTCCTGGCTCTGCACTCAGGGATCTCTCCTGGCGGTGCTTGGGAGACTGTATGGCATGCTAGGAATTGAATCCGTGTGGGCCACGTGCAAGGCAAATGCCCTACCTACCCACTGTACTATGATTCCGGCCCTTCATTCATCTTTTAAATGACATATTTTTAGAGGTCAGGGGCAGTATTTCATTTTAAGAACTATGTGTGATTGTCATTACAAGGAACTATTTAAAAATTCTGCAATGCTAATGAAATTGACGACAATTGAACAAATATCACAGAAAAATAGTGAAGATTATCTTAAGCCTGGTAAGAAGACAATTATTTCTCATTCTTATAAGTGAATGATCTGAGAGCTATTAGAGTTTTAGTGGAAATGAGTTGGAATGGGGGGGAGTGTATTGCAAGCAATTGAATAATCAACACAGAAACAAAGAGAAGGTAAAGAACACATATTTGTTCCAAAAGTCAAGTGTCACTATCTATATACCTTTTCACTGTTATGGGCAGTTTGATTCTATTTTAATCTTTCCAGGCATCTTTTCACAACAAGTTAATAGAGATTCTGAAAAAGGGACTGAAACATTATTAACCGTACAAAGGTAACAAAGTATTTCCCAATATTTAATTAATCTGCAATATTTTGCAAAGACCGCCAAATTATTTCTCAAAAACATCAATTTTGGAGTCTGCATTAATTAAGTAATGAAAAAATGAAGCGATAGTTATGAACTTAAGTTTGATAAGTTTAAGATATTTTGGGTAATCTTTTCTTTTTCTTAACTCATGAATGAGTCAGTGGGTTGAATAAACTAGAACCATTCTATTTTAATCCATAGTGTATTATTTTTACAACCTGAAGTTTTGCTGTTGATAATTTAGTCCATAGTCTCTCTGGTCTGAATACAAGTTCCATGATTAAAATGTAAGTTTTTATATTTCCGATGTACAAATAGAATATTGGTGTTCTCTGTGAATTCTGAAAAATTTAATAAACAGCTGAAGCAGTTAACAAATGTGATTTGGAGACTACTTGAGGTGCAAATTATTGATAGCATAGAACATCAATAGAATGAATATATGCCACTTTCTCCTCACTCTGTTTCAATTCTTTGATAGGTGTAGCAGCGATCAATACAATAAGACTCAGCACTTCTCCATCAAATTTGTATTTGGTACAAACATTGAAAAGTAATACTTTTTACTTGTCCAATGTATAATACAAGAGGATATTCAATTCAGTCATTCTGTAGATTCAATATATTTTGCATGTTATTTCTGTTTGGAAGACTAACATTTAAAATGTTATTACATTAATTCTCCTCCCCACGTTGATATATTAGGATGGTGAACACACTTATAAATGATAAAACAAATGAGAAAAATAATAATTTAATACATTTGGGGAAATTGCTTCTTAAAATAATTTAAGGGATTCAAACAAAGCCTGAACTGGTTAATCAGCATGTTAAAAAATGTAAAAGTGTGAGAAAACATTTTATAACATGAAGAAGCCCATTTTCTAAATACAGTTTTAAAAATAACTTACATATTGTCAAAGCTCATGAAGAAATAGAAGCAAGGTTTCAAAGATTCTTATTTAAATTCAGACATTTCTAAGCCATGATTTTAAAATAAAATTCTGCTTTTAATTGTGTTTTCCCCAGTAGATTTTTCAAGTTACAAAAGCAAAAATAATTTGAAAAATAAACCCAAGCCTGATAACAAATAATTATAAAAAAGACCTATAATTATGTAGCTATACTTGCTGTATCTAAACAGTTTTGGCTTTGTAGTAGTTAAAATTCCATCCATTTAATATCACTAATTATTTTTCTTCTTCAGCTTTGATGGGTTAGTTATAGCCTGGAATAAAAAACACTGTGGTAAGGACAACTGTACAGCAAGGTTAAGTGCCTTCTTGTCTTCAGTACCAATAATTACCTTTAAACCAAAAAAAGGCTGTTTTCAGATTTGACAGTTAATTTACTAATGAGTATGTGGACTCAATTTATAATAACGTAATATTGACCAGAAATAATCCTACATTGGTACTCATCTAAATTATTTTATTGTTCATGTCCTCTATTAAATAAATTGGAAAGGATTAATTTTGCAAGATGGGATTGTCACAGACTGCTGCATATACTAGATGCATGTCAGCACTAAATTTAATTATTGATCACAATACAATAGTGCTGACTGTCCCAAACCCCAAACAGCTTCCAGTAACTATCAGCAGATTCCTAATATAGAAACCGAAGTAAAAATTTGATTGCAGATGACAAAAATTTTAATAAATATTTCATCAACAGTAAATAAAAATTTAATTTTATGACACTATTTAGAACATCCATTGAATCATGTAGCAAATGAACAATGTACATTTCACAGTACAAATTTTATTTATTTTAACGGTTTAATGACTTTGGTATCCATGAAATTATTTTGTTCCTTTCATATTTACAGAGAAATAAAACTTTCAAATTAAAGGTTATTTAGAGAAAACCCCTATGTTATTGAAAAACATAAGGTGAAAATTTACGTGTTTGGATTTATATATGGAATTCTAGACCATAGTCTCCCCTGCTGCACAAGTATAGACAGAAGCACAATATCCGAATTTGGATATAACTAAAACTGTAACAGTCTGAAAGTAGTTGAATGCTTAAAATTCTATACACTATTTTGTGTATTGAGCCTAAACTTTTGTCATTCTCTGGAAGTTTGCAGCCATTTAGTTACAAGGATTATTTTTATTATGTAGAATTGCTGTGTTTGTGAGCATTGAGAGCACATATTTTTCCTAAGCAGGACTGACTTGTTCTGCTAAATTTATGTATTTTAGGAACTTGCTAAGTGTTTAAAATTTGTAATCTCAATTTATATAACTGTCCATGTCAAGTAGGATCCTTTTCCCATCATTTTATGGACAAAGAGCTAATTCACGTGGCAGGACTGAGATTTGAACTCAGTTTGGGAATTGGATTCATGCTCTAAATCCTAAAACTATATTACTACAGTAAATATACATTCCTATAAATCCACTATTTTCTAAGAATCTACATTTTTAGAAATCTACTCAAGTAATAACCAGGACCGACCCTGCTTAGCTTCCGAAATCAGACGATATAGGGCTCGTTCAGGGGGGTATGGACTGGAGCAATAGCACAGTGGTAAGGGCATTTGCCTTACACATGACCAACCCAGGTTTGATTCCTCTGTCCCTCTCGGAGAGCCTGGCAAGCTACCAAGAGTATCCTGCACACACAGCAGAGCCTGGCAAGCTCCCTGTGATGTATTCGATATGCCAAAAACAGTAACAACAAGTCTCACAATGAAGACATTACTGGTGCCCGCTCTAGCAAATTGATGAACAATGGGATGACAGTGCAACAGTGCAACAGTGCAATTTGGATATGCAATAAGAAATAAAGTTTTAAAATTAAAATTGTATCCAAAAGCTCATTGGATAGTTAAGTGGATTTTACTAGTCACTGCAATTTTCACCTCAATTTATAAATAATTTTAATATAAATTTTTCTTTAGCTTTTAAATTTAACAAATTCACTGTCTTTTCAGATTTTAGGAATTTTTAATTGCTTTTGTATTTTGTTTTGCTTTTGAACCATGCCCGGCTGTACTTAGAGTTTACTCTTGGCTCTGTGCTCAGGAATAATCCCCCTACATGCTCTAGGGACCAAATGGGGTTCCAGAGATTGAACCGTGGACAGTTGTGTGCATGGCAAGCATATTACCTGCTGTACTATTTCGCCAGCAATCACTGTTTTTCTTTTTTTAAGATTTTAAACTAAAAAATAATAAGTATGTGATAAGTTAAAGCATATACAGCCTGGATGGATATTACAGTGAGCAGAGTGAACGCCTTGCACACTCCGAGTTGGGCTTGATCCCCACTACAGTCCCCCTAGTAATAGTCCCTGAGCACAGAGCCAAGAGTAAACCCTGAACTGTGTGTGTGCGTGTGTGTGTGTGTGTGTGTGTGTGTGTGTGTGTTGGGAGAAACTGAATTAGATGTTGATATATTTGAAGAAAATAGATTATCTCAGTTTCAGAGTGACTCCATGAAAACTAAAATATTCTGTATTCAATGCAACTTTGTAACCATAAAACTTGTTTTTAAGTACGAACATAAAAGATAAATTATTAGCATTGGTTATTTTTTGTTTTACTTGAGAAAGCTAGTGTTTCAGTTAAATGATTAAGAATAACCAAACTTTCAAACTCTGCTAAGGAGGCAGGCTAGGCCAGGCTGATGGTGGAAGGAAACTGGGAACACTGGTTGAAAGAAGTTGATATTTGTGATGGGATTGGTGTAGGACAACTGTATGCTTGAAACTCAATTAGGAATTACTTTATAAATCACAGTGATTCAATAGAACCTTTTGCTTATTTAAAAAATTTTACTATTATGTACGATACTTTGAGAGAGAAGTCATTTTATTTTAAATCTTTTTCAAAAATCACAAAACTGCTCTAGTAAACCAATTTTTGGTAAATCAAAGATGAATACAGTTTTGAGCAATAATTCATAGAGTATAATTTGTTAAAATATTGATTAGATTCTTTAATTCATTCAGCCTACTTTAATTTATTTTGGGGAAAAATATATTTTTTAACTCTGGAGAAGCTGGTTCTCTTAAACACATATTCCGCTTTCTCCCTCCAGGTCTTTCTAAGTTAATGTCTTTTAATAAAAACTATTTTGCTTCAACAACAAAAAAAGTTGGAAATTAATATACTGTTTCATTTTGATAAGCACATGTAAGGGATAAATTTATCAATATTCTAATAAATTTTTTATATGTATCTTGACAGTTTTTCAGTTTCCTCTGACCTTTTGAATAATAGTGATACACAAAATTCTTTACTTTAAAATTCATCAGTTTAACTTAAAGTAGAATATATTCTTCTTAGTCTTAAATTTTAATTTATTTATTTATTTTTGTATTGCCGTGATAAATGAGTAAGTTAAAAATAAAAGACTAGGATCAATCTCAAAACTTATTTATTTATTTATGTGAAAGGACTACATATTAACACTGAATTTCAGAGATAAGCAGATGATAGTTCTAAATTCAAATCAGCCATTGGAAGAAATGTCATTCTAACAATTCATTTATATCCTCTGAGTCTCAACTTATTTATTTGATTTCATGTGTGTGCATTGCTGCAACAAAACCCAGGCCTCATACATATAAGCCATGCATTTTACCCTTGAGGTAGATTCCAATGTTCTACTTATTTGAATTTTTAAAAATTACTTTTTATCAACAAATACCCTAACTTTGGATTTGTATCACTGAAGCTTAAAGCTTTCTTTACAAAGTTTCAGCCTATGACTAAAATCATGACTACTTTACTAATCCACTCCCAATAAACAGTACTTTACATAGTATATGCCATACTTCATACAACATAAATTATAGTCTATGCAATGCTATCATGAGGTCTGGATATATCACAGCATGTAAAATCAATTAAGTAGTTTCATGTTGCTACATATTCTTTTTAACTTCTATAGTAATTTTGAACGGTTTTAGGTGATGCACATATTTTCCTGTTTTTATTTTTGCCAGTGATAATTATTATTTCCTTTGTTTTACTATTACTTATCTGATGCCATTTATTTTCAATTTACAGACGTTCCTTTAACTTCTTGTAAGAACGCTAAATGCAGATAAATTTGATAATTTTTATTTGTCTGGGAACTCCTTAATATATCCTTTCATTATGAATATACAATTATTTAGTTGGTTTTCAATATTTTTTCTTCAGTTCAACAGTGAATACATCAATCCACTTATTTGTGGTCTCTAAAATGTTTTACAAAAAATACTACTAATTGTCTTATTGAAGTTCTTTTTAGTGTAATAAGTTGTTTTTCTTTACTGATTTTAAAAATCCTTAACTTTTGACATTTTAATTATAATGAGTTTTGGTCTATACCTCTTAGGTCCATTTTAATTCAAGACTTTTTCCAGACTTTGACATGATATGCTAAGTGAAATTATACAAAGACAATTATATGTCACTTGTCACTTGTTCACCGTTGTTCATCGATTTGTTCGAGTGGGTGCCAGTAACACCTCCATACATCCTTGTCATGTGCTAGTGTAGCCCAATAGCATCTGCTCACTCCAGAAATATGAAGAGCCTCAAACCATTCATTCAGGGTTTTGACAAAGAAGTCTGACCATCTTGGAGGTGGGCGGCCACATGTTCTTTTGATGTGCCATGGAATTCAGTAGGTAACAGCTCTAAACCAGCAGTCATCTCTAAATCACACTACGTGTCCAGCACATCTGATTTTCAATGGATCAAGAATCAGGGACGTTGTCGCCTTTGCTAAGATGTCAAAAAATCATAAAAAATATAATTAAAAAATGGAATATAAAATAACAAAGCAGAAACAAATTCATAATTTCAAAAAATCCAGAATCATTACCAAGAAAGGGAAAGGTTGTTGGGGTGTCAGGGTGTAAATTATATGAATAAAATGAGTGAAATGCTTGAAGATTAAAAACAAGATTTTATTGGTTTTCACACTGTAGGATATACAAATATCAAATCATGTATATTAATATGTGATTAGTCATTGTTTCCTCAACTTAAAACAATGAATAAAATAGGGGCTTGAGCAACAGTACAAGAAGTCCACATGACTGACATGGGGTTTAATCCCTGGCATCACATATGGTCCCCTGAGCACTGCCAGGAATGATCCCTGAGTAGAGTCCGGAGTAAGCCCAGAGCACCTACATGTGTATCCTCTCCCCACCATAAAAATAAACAAACAAATAAAACAGTTTAAAGAGTTTCTAAATCTATTTTTCTCAAGTCTCTAAACCTAGCTATTTCTGAATAATGCTATCAATTTCAAGCTATGCCCTCTCATTCATTAAAAATATTTGTTGCCCTTTTAATATTTAGGCAATCTAAGAGTGGTCTGTAACTGAGTTCTGCAGGGGAATACTAGTTCAATGACTATCAATGTATATCATACTAGAGTGTTTAGATTGTTATATGATCAAAAAAATACTTACATACAAGAAGAATAGATTGCCACCTAAGAATTTTATGAAACTCAATCATTTCTAATATCCAGAAAAAAGTTTTATTGAAACACATTCATACCAACTCATATACATACTTTTCATGACTGCTTTTGCATTAATATCAAGCAGAATTAAAGAGATTGCAGACTGGAAACTATTACACAACAAACCATAGACACATAGCCTGAATTCAAGTTTGAAGGACAACCATAAAATGATCCCAAGGCATTGGAAATGCCAGACATTGCTTATCTCATCAATCACCATGAAGTTTTGTCTACAAACAATCACTGAGGCAAAAGAGATGGGTTTATGCTAATTAGCATAATTAATTTTTGCTCAAGTACATAAGTCACTAGCTTCTTATACAACTGTGACTTGGAACTGATTTTTAATTTTATTATTTTTAATTTAAATCTGTTAGAAATTCGTGTTATATAAGTATATTTGGAAAAAACTCAATGTGAGTTTTTGTATTTCACGATATACTTTATAAAATGTAAGCACAGGTCAAGCACACAGATAAAAAATAAGTATTCAAATCTTTGTGTGTTTTAGCTACAAAATACATCTCAGTGTTTGAAGACAATACTAAAAATGTTAAATATTACATTAATATTTTTGGACCTGCTACTTGTTGCTCCACCATCACAGGTGAGGCTTGTCTCAGACTGATACCATGGGACCTATTTTGGAACATAGCCCTATTTCGAGGCAGAGCCCCTCCCTACGAGGTGGGTCCTAGAAGCCTCCACACCTCACTTGTACCATATTAAGGGTTTACACTAGACACCTGAAGCATGCAGCCGTGTAAGCAGATGTGCAACAATCTACTCAATAAATTATGTGTACCACTCACGGTTATTCTTGTCATTATGTGAGGGTGGGCAGAAGAAAGAGAGAGACAGAGAGACACAGAGAGAGAAAGAAACCTCCAGCTTAATCCCTGAGTATCTTCCAGGGGGATTAACTACAAAAACTCAGCCCCAGCATAGCAAGAACAATAGAAAACCAATGGGGAAAACGCATAGAAACCTGCCAAGTCCAATGAGCCAAAACAATATTAGTAAAGACATAACAGCACCAGTAAATCCTCAGACAGTATCTTTAGTGACACTATAATAAGTATGTCTGATGAGTTTGAAGAAATGATAGCACAAGTAGTCAGCACAGCACAAGAAAGTATGAGAGTCAAAGTGTAAAACCTACTAAAGTCAGAAATGACAGAAATGTTGAACATGGTAGGTGATATAGAAGTCAATAGAAGTTCTGAACAGCAGAATAACAGAAGCTGAGCAGAAGATGAAGGCTCCAAGATAGGAATGAGGACACTGCTAGGGAGCCACAGTATGTGGAAAATAGTCAAAAAGATCTTGAACCAAATACCAGAGAAATATAGGATGAGTTGAAGAGGAACAATATAAGAATCATCGGAGTCTCTAAAGAACAGGAAGGCAAATGTCAAGTTATCTATAAAAAGTTCCCAGAGTTGAGAATTATAGGCACTAAGATGCAAGAGACCCAAAGGGTCCCAATGAAAATAAAAACAATTAGGAAAACTCCAAGATACATTATACTCAAAATGAAAAATTTCATAGGTAGAGACAGAATATTGAATGCAGCAAGGTCAAAAAAGGAACATATATACAAAGTAAAGCTCATAAGATGTAAAATATCAAATAAGATTTATGAATCAGAATATAAAATGATATAGTACAACAACCTAATAAAATGAACACCTGGACAAGAATAGTCTATCCAGCTAAATTATCATTCAGAACTGAAGGAACTATATAGAGCTTAATGGAAAGGCAACAGCTTAGGGAAATTATATCAGGCAGGGGATAGTGGGTAAGGGATGATGGGAGGGAACCTGAGGACACTGGTACTGGGAAATGTACACTGGTTGAGGGATGAGTGTTGGAATGCTATATGACTGAAATCCAATTGTGAACAGTTTTGTAAGGGTCTGTCTCACAGTGGTTCAATTAAAAAGTTAAAAGAAGAGAAGACTTTGGGGACCACACAGTGGGTAGGCATTTTCCTTGCAAAAAAAAATAAAATAAACTAGTTTTGCAAGAAGCATCAATGGAGCTCTTTTAAAGGACAGGAGAATTTCTCATCATGTGACATTGAGTGTGGAACTCATTCATGGTATGTATGGTTGCCCTCCACAAATTGACTTTTGTTGATTTATTTTCTGCTAATTCTATTTACCATTCCATGAGGTTTTATTGGACCAAATAATATGAAATAAATTTGTTATAGGACTGTCATGGAGGCAGGCAAGGAGGTGGGAAGAAACCTGTGGATATTGGTAGAAAGAAGGAGACATTGGTGGTGGAACATTGTATGTCCTAAACACCTCTTTCATGAACAACTTTGTAAATCACAGTGTTTTAATGGGCAATCCTGAAAATAACTTGGGAAGGAAAGCCACCTAATGGTGCTCAGGACTTACACCTGGTTCTGTGCTCAGATATCATTTCTGGTGGTGCTCAGAGAACCACAATTTTTTATATATTATTTACAAACTGAAACTTTAATCTCTTGGATTTACTGAGATAAAAAATGAAATATCTCATCTGTTTATTTTTCTGATATGACAATCTAAATATTAAAATGACAGACATGACATATTTCTTTTTTTTTGACATTTTATTTTTTTATTTTTTTTGTTAGAGATCTCTAACATTTTTTTTTTTAATTCTTTTATTGATTCACCATGTGGAAAGTTACAAAGCTTTCAGGATAAAGTCTCAGTTATACAATGCTCAAACACCCATCCCTTCACCAGTGCACATATTCCACCACCAAGAATCACGATATACCTCACCCTTTCCCCCCACCTCCCCAGCCACCCACCCCGCATGTGTAACTGGTAAATTTCATTTTACTTTCACTTTACTTTGATTACATTAAATATTTAAACAAAAAAATTCACTATTATTGATTTGGAGTTTCTACCCCCTAAAGTCGATCTGCTGAAAAGAAAGCATTTGGTAATTTGTTTTCCATTGCTGAGAATGAAGAGGTATGAGGTCAGGAGGCCGCACTAGCAGCAGCATAGTTTTGGATTTCTGTATTTTAGTAACTAAGTCCAGAGAAATGTCTGCCAGGAATTGCAACATTGTAAGCTTGTACCTCTCAGCTACTTTATATTCCACATATGAGTGCGATCTTTCTATGTCTGTCTCTTTCTTTCTGACTCATTTCACTCAGCATGATACTTTCCATGTTGATCCACTTATATGCAAATTTCATGACTTCATGTTTTCTAACAGCTACGTAGTATTCCGTTGTGTAAATATACCAGAGTTTCTTTAGCCAATCATCTGTTTTCGGGCACTCTGGTTTTTTCCATATTGTGGCTATTGTAGACAGAGCGGCAATGAACATGGAAATGCAGATGTCATCTCTACTATACCTTTTTGCCTCTCCGGGATATATTCCCAGGAGTGGTATTGCTGGGTCAAATGGGAGCTCAATTTCTAACTTTTTGAGAATCGTCCATATTGTTTTCCAAAAGGGCTGAACCAGTCGGCATTCCCACCAGCAGTGAAGGAGAGTCCCTTTCTCCCCACATCCACGCCAACACCGGTTGCTTTTGTTTTTTGAGATGTGGGCCAGTCTCTGTGGTGTGAGATGATATCTCATTGTTGTTTTGATCTGCATCTCCCTGATAATTAGTGATGTTGAACATTTTCTCATGTGCCTCTCAGCCATTTGGATTTCTTCTTTGGAAAAGTTTCTGTTCATTTCATCACCCCATTTTTTGATTGGGTTGGCAGTTTTCTTCTTGTGGAGTTCAACCAGTGCATTGTATATCCTTGTTATCAACCCTTTATCTGATGGGTACTGCATGAATATCCTTTCCCATTCTGTAGATTGTCTTTGTATTTTGGTCACTGTTTCTTTTGAGGTGCAGAAGCTTCTTAGTTTGAGATAGTCCCATTTATTTATCACTGTTTTCACTTGCCTGGCTAGTGGCATGTCAGATATGAAGATACCGTTGGCTTCAAAGTCGTGGATAGTTTTGCCGACCTTGTCTTCAATGTACCTTAGGGATTCTGGTCTGATGTTGAGGTCTTTAATCCATTTTGATCTGATTTTTGTACATGGTGATAGATGGAGGTCTAAGCCCATTTTTTTTGCATATAGCTGTCCAGTTTTGCCAGCACAATTTGTTAAACATGCTTTCCTTGCTCCACTTCACATTTCTTGCTGCCGTATCAAGGATTAGATGATCATATATTTGGGGGTGTATGTCAGAGTATTCAACCCTATTCCATTGGTCTGCAGCTCTGCCTTTGTTCCAATACCATGCTGTTTTAATGACTACCGCTTTGTAGTAGAGTTGGAAGTTGGGGAGGTTGTTTCCTCCCATTTACTTTTTCCCAAGGATTGCTTTAGCTATTCGTGGGGGCTTATTGTTCCATATGAATTTCAGGAGCACTTGCTCCATTTCTTTGAAGAATGTCAAAGAACGCCACCCCAGCTTTCTTGAGGGAGTTGTTTGCTTGCAGGATTGTTTTCCATCCTTTGACTTTGAGTCTGTGTTTGTTCTGGCTATTCAGATGTGTTTCTTGCAGACAGCAGAATGTTGGGTTCAGTCTTTGAATCCATTGTGCCAGTCTGTGTCTCTTAATTGGTGAATTCAAACCATTGACATTAAGGGAGATTATTGTTATGGGATTTTGCCATCTTTGTGCAAGGGTTTGTTGTGCGCATAGGGATTGTTCTTGTCTTACAATAGCCCCTTTAGTGCTTCTTTTAGGTTTGGTTTTGAGTCTATGAAGTTCCTGAGCTGTTGTTTATCCCCAAAGTAGTGTATGATTCCTTCTAGTTTGAATGAGAGTTTAGCTGGATAAAGTATTCTTGGTGAAGCGTTGATTTCATTTTTTTCACTATATCCCACCATTGCCTTCGAGCTTGGAGGGTTTCCTCTGATAGATCTGCTGTGAGTCTAAGGGGTGCTCCTTTGTATGCGATTTCCTTCTTAGACCTTGCTGCTTGCAGTACTGTGTCTCTCTGAGCGATGTCCATCATTGTAACTATGATATGTCTTGGGTTTTTTGTTAGGATCTCTTTTAGCTGGCACTCTTCGGGCGCCTTGAATCTGGATGCCTGCATTTTCCAGCTGTGGGAAGTTTTCTGCAATGATTTGTTTGACTGTGTCTTTTTCGTTGGTGTTGGTTCTCTGTGGTTCTGGTCGTCCAATGATTCTAATGTTGTTCCTCTTGAAATCATCCCCTAGGACTCTGATTCTGGCTAGAGCTATTTTGAGGTCTCTTGCCATGGTTTGTTGTTGCCTGTAGGACTCTTGCAGCTCATCTTCAAGCATACTGATTCTGTCTTCGGCTGCAGTCATCTTATTGTTGAGGGCAGCCAGAGAGTTTTTGATTACATGTACCGAATCCTTCATTTCTTTTTGAAGGTTTTTTTTATTTCTGCTCTCATTTCTTCCCGTATTTTGTCGGCTGTCTGTTGTATTGTTTCTGCCAGGTCCTCCTTGAAGTTGTCTATCTTTGCATTGAGTTCATTGAACATGTTGAGGATTTCAACTCTGAATTCTTTATCAGAGAAGTCAAGTTTGTAGGAAGCACCCATTAGGTTTCCGGACTCCTTTGATCGTCCTCTGCTTGCACTGGGGATTTTTGCTGTTTCTTCATGTTGTTGTTGTGGTATGAAAGAGGGCCCTTGAAGATGAATATCCCTGTTTCCTTTTGTTGGGAAAAAGGATTGTGGATAGGCTCGGTTAATAGTGGTTGCCTTTTTACTTGTAGAACCTGGTCTCCTACTGAGATGTTTCCTTCAATTCTTATGTGAAGTCTTGTGTTTAATTGTCCTACTGCTTGTGAATAGCTAGGATGTTAGTCCTGGATAGGATGCTGAGGAAAGTATCTGCCGCCGCGTGAGCTCTGGCCGCCGGTAATGAGGGCACGCCCACTTTCCTTAGGCCATGCCCCCTGACGATTAGGCCACGCCCCTTCTCCACAACCCGGCAGTGGTCAACGGGGGCCAGCAGTCCGGAGGAGAGGGAAGCCCGGGGTGCTCAGGGCCACGGAGCAGGCTGGGTCCGGAAGCAGACATGACATATTTCTATTGGACAGTGTTAGCCTCGGCCAATTTCTACTGTCAATCAAAGCAAGATCAATGTGATATTTGCAAAGCAAAGGAGCTTATGCTGGGTAGACAATAAGCATATTAAAGAACAAAACTAATTTACATAAATTTAAGGTATACAATGATAATAACTAGATTTTGTTTTACAAACTGTAGTAGATACATGAATTAGGGCACAAGGGAATGCATGGTAACTATGGTTCCACAAAATATATCATTTTTTTTAAAGATAATGCTGATTTGCTCTAACTTAACAGTTAAGAAGGGACATGCTTATAGATGAGAAAGCAATTTTGTTCCATTATTTAAGGGATCCACAATTTTTCTTATACTGATCATAAATTTCCAGCACTCAGCCTGTGACAAGAAGCATAGTTGACCAATAGCCTCTCTGAATCTTCCAGCAAGGCCACGTTTCCTGGGGGGAATGGGGGGGGTAATGCCATTCAAAGACAGAATACAAAAGGGAGGCAAATGTAAGTTCTTTTCTGTAAATCATATGCCTTACAGGGAACTTTGGCAAGAAAAACTCACCCCCACTCGTCCTGGTCACCTTAGCTGAAATTTTCTAATAATATACTGTTATTTCTAAGATGACAGTCTTATTTTTCCTGCCAGTCTTCCTTCCTTAAGGTAGATAGATCCCTTTATCTCTCAGAAGTGTTTCCTCCAATACAACTTTTGCGCATCTAATCCCCTCTCAAGATCTGCTCTCAAGAAGACCTGAACTAATCATACATTTCATACAGTTTGGAAATAGTCAAACCTAGTTGACCAACAGCACATCCACATTTCAGTCTTCAGAAAGCACAAAGACATAAGGAAGTTTGTATTCAATCACTGTACAAGGAAAAGGCCAGCAGTTGTACAAAGGCTTTCCATTCATTTACCAAGCAAGAACATAATCACATGATCATATCATGTGACAGAGGGAAGAAATATTTCATCATCATAGTATGTGCCCTGCTCAAAATTGGTAAAATTCTATTTAATAAATTTTAAGCAAATAGTAAAATTGGTGAAATTTCATTTATCAATGAACTGCAAAAGCCTAGAAGATATATAAAAATTTCTGCGAAAAATATACTCTACAGGACTGAGATAGTTGAGAGATTATTTACTATTTTTAAGTAAAACTTTTGTTTTGTGACACTAAATAATTAAAAATTACATTTTAGGAGATGAGTGATAATAGAGTGATAGGCACTTTCCTTACATGTAGCATCACAGATTTAGTTTCCAGTACCACAGATGGTCCCTCATAGTGATCCCTCTGCACAGAGCAAGGAGTAAGCCCTGTTCTCCCATGGGTGTGGCCCCAAAGGAAGCAAGACAAGACATACAATTCATGTGAATCACTTGGAAATAACCTCATAAAATTATTAAAGTATATTTTTATACTGAATGAAATTAGATAAATGGTAATCCTAAAAGGATCATTTTGAGATCTCAATCATGAATTAGATTCATAATACAAGTTCTCATAAGAATTTAACATGTTTAATCTTTCAAATAGACTAATTTACTCTGTTCTTTTAAGCCTAAAAGAAGTAACAATCCTTCACCACTCTCTAAACAAATTCCTACTCAATGTCTGTTTCCTTATACTCGGTTTCCACCTTCTATTAATTATCCTTTCATTAAAAAGTTAGCTGAGACATTCCAAATGAGTCATGATCTATAATATTCTTTCAAGGATCATTATGAAAAGCAATCCAAACCCCACATACTTAGGAAAGCCTAAAAGTGTAACTATAAATGGTTTATAAGGATGAGGGCACAACTTACCCATGACTTCTCTTTGCTCATCTCTTTGAACAAGCCATCTTGGTTTTCATCCCATTTAGGTTCAGGAAGTGAAATGCTTGGGTGGGTGGGTGGGATTAATGTAGAGAATACATGAAGTATTTATTGCTTCTCTCTCTCTCTCTCTCTCTCTCTATATATATATATATACACATATACATATATATATCTGGGAAGTTGGTGATAAAGAATAAGTTCCTCCAACAGAAGCCACCACTAGTGTTAGGCAGTCCTCTTCTACTGTTTGGTTTTTACAACATTTTAATAGCAAATGCCCTACTTTAACTAAAAGTAAGAGCTATGATAATCAAAGAAATATGATATTGGGTCAAGACTGACAGATGTAAGGGCTGGAAAGAGAGCACAGCATGCTTCGCATGTGGCTAATCTAGAGTCTATCCCTGCATCCCTTATGGTTTCCCAAAACACTGACAGAAGTGATTTCTGAGTGCAGAGTCAAGAGCAGCCCCTGAACATTGCCAAGTGTGGCCACCCTCCCCTTTTTTAAAAAACTAATATGTATACATGTATGGGACTAGAGGTAGAAATTAGAGAGTATGCAAAGGTAAGGGGGATAGAAATTAGAGTATGTCTGTACTCATATGTATATAATAATATAAAGCAAACATATATTTTATTATATTCCTCTTAAAGCTATGAGTGGTTATTATTAATGTTGCTGGCAATTAGTAGAGGGGCTTGGTAAAGTACACTGGGGAAATTATAAAACTTAAGATCTCACCCAGTCCTGAAGTAACCCAAAGACATGAGCACTGTATTCTTTTGAAATGCACATACTGAGCTCTTTGGAGATGAGAAATTGAGGCACCACTCAAGGTGCAGAAATCTGAAGCGTTACCCAAGGAAGGGTGGACCTCTCAAAAGAATCTAAAAATTGTGATGAGATTATGGAAAGGTTATCAACAGAGAAAGGGTTGAGATTATGAAAAGAAAGACCAAGTCTTTCCCAGTGACAATGCCAAGATAAATTTTTAATTATCCAAGAAAAAACATTTGGAAGAATTTAATATAATTTCTAGAAAGTCATTTGGGACTTGGTCTTTCAAGCCTGTATTCTCCTTTGAACATATATCTCTTTGTGTCTCTTTATTTGCTTATTTACTTGTTGTCTTTTTCCACTCTGGGGAACCTCATATTCTCTATTTAACACATATTCCTCTCTTTATCTCCTTCAATGTCTAAGTAAATGTTATTCAATAAAAATTAAACTGGGGGCCATCTTGCCACATTCAACAAAGAAGAAGCCGGGTGCTCCAGTAAGCCACGCGGCTGGAGAATACTCTGGACCCGAGACCTGGCCAGCAACACCGAGGATCCAGACGGTAGAGGTACAGCTGGTACACCTTCTCCAGTTCGAGCCCCGGCGACACTGAGCAGCAATTAACACGGTTCCAGGATGCGGGACTGGGACAGCTCCGAACTGAGCGGCCACAACCTTTTCTGAAAAATGAAAACATACAATCTTTTGATGCCATCCAACATGTCTGCCTGTTGGAGGAAAACCTCCAAATAATGATAGTGAGATCCCTGTTGAAAATTGAATGTAATCAAAGTAAGGAAAGAGTAAAGTGAAAAATGTCTGCCACACATGCAGAAGGGGAGTGGGAGGGAGGGTATACGGTGGTTTGGTGGTGGATCAACTATGAAAACTTTGTAGCTGTATCTCAGTGATTCAATAAAAAATAAAATTAAAAAAATTAAATTGGGGCTGGAGCAATAGCACAGCAGGTAGGGCTTTTGCCTTGCACGGGGCCAACCCGGGTTCGATTCCCAGCATACATATGGTCCCCTGAGCACCGCCAGGAGTGATTCCTGAGTGAAGAACCAGGAGTAACCCCTGTGCATAGCCAGGTGTGACACAAAAAGAAAAGAAATGAACTAGTTCTCCTCTCCTTAAGATTCTTTTCTGTGAGGGAAGGCAATGGACCTTGCTCAGCTGTGTCAAGTTTAGGACTGGCTTTTCCTCCTGCAAAATCCATTTCTCCCTCTAACCTGAGTCCACAATTCTATGAGAAATTAGGGATTAGGTATCAGTTCCCACACCGTGCAAAACAACAGGGCTTCAGGCACAGCTTGATGACTCTCTCGTGGGGCTATGGGACATGAGTACCCAAATTATGTCTGTGCTCATAGCAGACATAACCAGTCCTGACCGTAGCTAGGTGTTTCCCCTGCTGGCCTATGTGGATATAGCAGAAAGTTGGAAGCACTCTTTCCTTGAAACTGTCTTTCACACTACCCACTTTACTGACCCACGGGCAAGATTTTCTCTGCATTTTTCTGTATTTTAATTTTTCTATAATAGATTTATTTGATCTACAACATGAAAAAAAATCATACATATATTGCCTCCCTGAGTGAAAAATCAAGAAAATGTCTTTAACAGATAGCAAGTAGTCTCAACTGAAGTCTAAATGCTTCAGTTATTGTTCCAACAAACTATTTTACTATTAAGGAAAAAAAACCAAATTATTATTATTATCATTATCATTATTATTATTACTTTTGCTTTTTGAGTCACACCCGGCGATACACAGGGGTTACTCCTGACTTTGCACTGAGGAATTACTTCTGGCGGTGTTAGGGTACCATATTGGATGCTGGGAATAGAACCCGGGTTGGCTGTGTGCCAAGAAAACACCCTACTCGCTATGCTATTGCTCGAGCCCCACAAAAATATTTTAAAAAATTGAAAATAAGTAAAACCAAAAAAATGGTAATTTGTTAGTTTAGATGTTTATTTGGTTGAGTGCAAAGTTCAAGGTTGTTTGTTCCTATATAGGAGTTATCTTCTCTGAAACTGTGATAGAGTGCACAAGGTAAAAGAAAACATTGTTTTTGATATTATCTTTAGTACTTCTTGGCATGCAAAATTTAAAAAATGCCCAATTGTTAAAATGCTTAGTTTTAATTTTTAAATGTAACTTGTTTAGTTTTCAATGTGGATAGTTGTAAATGTTTAGTTTTAAGTTTAAAATGTTCAGTTTTAAGTTTTAAACTCAATCAGTTCAGTTTTTAATGTGGATATTAACTTATGTAAAGTATTATACATTTCTCTATCTGATTCAATATTTTCTAAGAACTCTTTCTCTTTGCAATATCTTTGAGATATTGTCAAAAAATATTTAAAGACTATAACAGAACTCTATGAATTTATTTTAAATTATGCTATCCTCGAAAATATTGCACTCAAGGCTCACTTAAGTTGGGTGTAAGTCTGTTTCTACAAACTGAATGTTAAAGAACTTTTGATATGTTCAATAATCTTTATATGCATAATATATTGATATTACAAAACTATGTGTTCATTTTATTTTTTATTTAGTTCCATTTACACAACATTTGCATTCATCAGCATAAAAAGGAACATCTATTTCAACTTTTCTTTTTATTCTTTCTGTGTTTTAAAAATGTCTGCTCTGGGCTGGAGTGATAGCACAGCGAGTAGAACATTTATTTTGCATGCGGCCGTCCCAGGTTTGATTCCGGCATTCCATATGGTGCCCTGAGTACTGCCAGGAGTAATTCCTGAGTGCATGAGCCAGGAGTAACCCCTGTACACCGCTGGGTCTGACCTAAAAAGTCAAAAGAAAAAAATAAAATAAAATAAAATAAAATAAAAATGTCTGCTCCTTTCACTTTTCCAAATCTTTTCAAATACGACCTACTACTAAACAGTTACCCATCTCACTATATTCACTTATATTTATCTCTTATATATCTCAATACCACTTCTCTGTTGTATAAACACATTATTAATGTAAAGAAAAGTGGAAAGTGAAATTGCTCTTTTATTTGAGTCCATCTTTCATTTGAGAAATTAGATAAAATGCCCACATCAATCTAGTATAATCTCCTGAATATGTCATTATTGTAAGCAATAGAATCCATATTAATTCCCACCAAACTAGAAACCAGACTTCAAATGGTCACAATAACTCTCAATCAGAACTTTAAACTGAAAATAAGGCAATAAAAGACCTTCAACATCAGAGAACGTTGCTGTCACAAAAACCTGGTATTAAAAATTAGGCATGGAGTTATCTTCAAGACAGAACAAGTTGATTTAGTGTCTGTATGTGTGTTTGTGTGTGTGTGTGTGTTTGACTAATGCAAACAGTTAAAAGTAAATAGTCCAAACTTACAATAATCTATAGGTGGATTTAGGTGGATTAGAGAAAAATATTTCTCAACATAGCCTAGCAAGTGCTTGGGAACCCCAAAGTTCACTATTTATTGACCCATTGATTCACACACATTATTGAAAACTGCTAAGTATTGAGAATTATTCTAGGGACTAAAGTTTTAGGACAAAGAAAACAACAGATAGATAGTTCTAATGATGGATGTATGCAAAGATGCATATGAAATAAACAAGGTAATATTACGTTATTTTCCTATTTCATTTAATTCTGATTTTCTATTAAATCAGTTAAATAGAAAAAAATAAGTATGGTCTTTTACTAGAAAGATCAAAAATCTGATTAAAGGACAAGTGAAGTCAAGATAGTGAGAAAAACAAAACTATTATTGAATATGGTACTTACTTTAAAAATTAGCCTGGAAGATAAATTAACTGTATACCTCTATGAAATGTTTTATATAATTGTTAAAGGAACAAAAAGTACTTGATAAACCTCAAAGAAAAGACAATTTTATACATATACATGTATGTGCACATGCACACACACACGATCTTCCATATCAGCCCCAAATAGAATTAATTATCAATGGTTGGAGGAGAAATATGATACATAAATTCTTCATATTTATTTCAAACTATAAATATTATATTACACATCTTATGCACAATTCTTTATTAATTCAATATTTCAATATAACTTCTTAAAATCTTTTCTCACTTCAGATTTTTCCAGGAGTGCTAGGAAGAAGTATGTCAACTGGCACTATTCTATGAAATCAATTACCAGGGAGAATCCATGTAACAAATGCACTGATATAGGTATTACATGTCTAATATTAAGATTACTATTTTGACAAATCTGGTTGTCTGGTTTCCCTAGCAACTAAGAATGGCAGGTGACAGGGGGAAAAAAAGAAGCAGAAGAGAATAGAAGACCAACCAGAAAAATGCAGCAATTTTGAGTCCATTAAATACTAAATATAAGCAGTTCTGCTTAATTCAGTGATGCCTAGGGTCTTCGTTGTTTTACTGCAAAATACAAAGATTAATGCTTGTTATAGCGTAACTGAATCACTATGAAATAGTTAATTTAAGCCTATTTTCTTATCTATATCAAGTAACACAATTTTTGAAAAATATCTATCAAGAGTGGTTAAAATAAAGAGGTTTTAAGATATAAACTTTAGCTATTGGAAGCATTTACTTACCCAGAGATTTTTCATGCCTAATCTAAAAAGCAGCATATCAAATAATCAAATAAATATAATTTATTGTAAAATTATATTTCATTGCATCATGCACAGATCACAAGCTCATAAATTTATTCAACGAAATATTGCTAGCTATAAATTCTTTGTTCTTGTCAATAAGAACAAACATGGGTTAGTATATTCCTTTACCTTTTAGTTCGTATTCTGACAGAATAAAAGTCTGTCACCTAAAGTTATCAACAAATTTCAGGATCAATGGAAACAGTTGTTAGAATATTTATCATGTATATAGAATTGGAAAGGGGGATTACTATGAACTTCCTAATAATTATTGAAAATTACTGCACATTTAATAGACATAAAATTTTTATACAAAACAAGTAAACAACTTTTTTGCTTCCTATAGTTTTCTAAATTAAAACTACCAAACAAAACAGTAAGAAAATACTAAGTATTTTTGACAGTTGCTATATTGAAAAGCTCTTTTTATAAAAGCAATAGAAGTATTCAGAAATACAGAGATTTCAAGGTAAATCAAACTTTTCTTCATTACCTAGGTTTATAAATTTGTATTGGATTTGAACTCAAGGTCTATTATAATCATGTACTGTCTGACACTCGATGCTAAAATTTCTATTTCTTTTATTTCTACTAATTTGTCCTGTAACTTCAAAATTGAATTAATTATGTATATAGGCATTATACTGATAGTTATAGACATTTCGCACTTAGTATATCTGTATCAAAACTCAATTTCTCACCATATTCTGAAATTTTTTAGAGTTCTGAATCTTTTTTCCCTATGACAACTATAATAAATCTTCCAGTTACACAGACATAAAGATCTAAACTTATGATAAATCTCCAAGTGTTAATACCACCAATCTGCTCAGTATATCCCATTTTCTACCTAAACAAGCATAGCCTCCAGAATTTTAGATGTGCTTATATACCTAGAATAATTTGTTATATTATCATATAAAAAACAGCCTCTCTATATTATCTTCAAGTATCCTTAACTTGGCATCAACAGACTAAAAGTCATGGCTCTTTCTGGAATCTCTAAGATGATTAAGTATCCTGTATCTCACTGTTTTCTCATGCTTCTATGTCTCATCTTACTCATACTTTTCACTTTGAAGCATCTGTTAAGTAAATCCTTTTCACCTTTCTAAATTACATCGGTTTATATGTAGCCTTTGGAATTATCCCAGACATCATTTCGTCTGTACCCATTGCCTTTACATATCTATTCTCTGTATTATACTTTGAGCATATTTCTGTGTTACTGCTTTACTCTATTGAAGACAAAAATTTACCAGCTTAACTCTACCACAAAATCACATGGTATCTCTTGTACTTGAATATTTCAAGAGCATGTTCACTGGAAATAAACAGTAAATAACTGCTAATTTGTAGAAACAAGTGGTCAGATTCTTCCACTTTATTGTTAATTTTTTCTTTATCTTCCATCCTTCCTTTCTTCCTTCCTCCCTCCCTCCCTCCCTCACTTCCTCCTTCCTTCCTCCCTCCCTCCCTCACTTCTTCCTTCCTTCCTTCCTTCCTTCCTTCCTTCCTTCCTTCCTTCCTTCCTTCCTTCCTTCCTTCCTTCCTTCCTTCCTTCCTTCCTTCCTTCCTTCCTTCCTTCCTCTATCTCTTTTTTTGCACTTGTTATTTGAGACACACCTGGTACTCTTCAAGGCTTGCTCTATACTCTAGGAACACACCTGGTAGGGCTGAGGACCCATATGAATGAGCTGCCCCAAATTGACCCTAGAGTGGCCTTGTGTAAGGCAAATACTCTCCTTGCTGTACTATGATCTGGCACTCATACTGTTCTTTTATAATATACTTTTCCCCAAACAGCCTTTCTATTCCTATATCCTATCATGGGTCCTTTAAAACCTTTGCATGAATGTAAAGCCTACTGCTTTTTGTTTTTCTTACTAACTGCTTTCATTAGTTGCATTTCTATGATTAATGTGTGCACAGCATACCTAGGATGCCTTACTACTGAGGTTTAATGGGCTTGCAGATATGACCTATTACTGTCTTAGGAGAGTTATCCAGTGCCTTATTGAATATGCCTCAAAGTTCATGCTTAAGTATTATTCCACCTGCTTTTGAATTTCACTTTCTTACTGTAGAATTTAGAAAAGTATCCAATAAAGATTCCGCTATACCTACCAGTGTTTTCACAACTCAGTGTATAATAATGATTTTTCAATGCAGATTAAATTATCCAAAGAGAATTTGTTTTCTTAAAAGACAATGCAGGGAGAGAAGTAGTATGAAAATGGGAGATGGCAATTGAGAAAATAATCACTTGTATCACTTGTCATCCCGTTGATCTTCGATTTGCTCGAACAGGCACCAATAACATCTCTATTCGTCCCTCTCACGTGCTAGTGTAGCCCAATGATATCTGCTCGCTCTGCGAACAGGAAGGGCCTCAAACTATTCATTCAGGGTTTTGACGAAGAAGTCTGACCATCTCTTAGGTGGGCAGCCACATGGTCTTTTGATGTCCAGTGGAAGCCAGTTTGTAATAGCTTTAGTCCAAAGGTTGTCTCTGAATCACAGTACATGTCTGGCCCATCTGATTTTTGATACCTTGACAAATGAGACAGCGTCCCTGATTCTTGACTGTCAATAGAGGTCAGAACTTTGGATTCCTTCTCTCACTTGAGTGAAACGTGATACTCCAAGCATAGCTCTTTGGATTCCTCTTTGGTACACCCAAATAGGGTTCTCATCCTGTTTTCATATGGCTCAGGTCTCTGAGGCATATTATAGTGCAAGAAGAATGGTAGTCGAAAAGATGTGCACTGAGCCGGAGGCTCTTCGTCTTCTTAACCACTTCTTTAATGTTCTTGAAGGTATTCCATACTGCCCTCTTTCTCCTGTGCAGTTCTGGCACCAAGTTGTTCCTCATGTTGAGTTCTTGACCCAGGTACACATAGTTGCTGCATTCGGATACGTTCATTCCATTGAGAGCAAATAGAACATCAGTGACTTAAACTGCAAAGTTTAAGTTCCAGAAGAGAAACCCCAGAATGAGAACCAACTGGGAGCTCTTTGGCACTATTTTGGCAATGTGGGAAGATGCCATCGTTGACAACATCGACGAGGAATACTATCGACTGGTCCCGCACCTCCATGACTGTGCGAAGAATGCTGAGAGTGGGAAAGCCATAAACAGATGTCTGTCTATGGAAACTCTTGAGCTCATTTGCCAAAGTGGTTTGGCACGAGCTCCAGGCAACCACACGCTAATGTCCAAGATAGCAAAGTTGTGTAGAGATTCAATAAATGAAGACATCAAAGAGAAAAGAGCAGCAGTGTTGGCCGATGTAGCAGAAGCTGGGAAAAGTATTTCCAACACTCGCCTTCCCATTGCTAACTACAAAACCAAGATGACTGCCTTCCGACATCCTGATGGATCTATCACATCTTTCAGAAGAGCAATGGCGAGGATCATTCACAACTTCCTCAGATGTCTTTGACAGCCAAGTCCACCTGCCCACATACCAAATTCCGCAGGACGGATATGTTGTTCCCAACATCTTCCCTTCCGAAATCCGACATGACATTTTGTTGGTAAAAACACATACAGCACCCAGTCCAGACAAGGTCAGACCCAAACACCTGAAGAATATGCCACCAGTAATCGACAATACACTGGCTCTTCACACACTACCTATCTGTATGCAAGATTCCATCCCAGTGGAAAACCAGTAGGACCGTTCTGTTGTACAAGAAGGGAGACATCCACAACATTGGCACCTATTGCCCAATCTTCCTGTTATCCATCATCTACAAGTTGTTCACTTGAGTCATCCTGAATAGAATAAGCAGAACACTAGACCAAAAACAACCAATCGAGCCAGCCGGTTTCTGAAAAGGATTCAGCATGATTAACCATATCCACACATGACCAAGCTCATTGAAGTTTTGCAAGAGTTCAAGATGCCATTCTTTCTAACGTTCATCATTTTGAAAAAGGCCTTCGATTCTGTTGAGACTGAAGTGGTCATCGAAGCCATAGCCAAACAAGGCATTCAAACCACTACATCAAGATCCTCTGTGAGCTGTATTACAGATTCACCACCAGGATCTTACCATTCTACAAGGAAGTCATCATTGATGTAAAGAGAGGGGTTCGGCAGGGTGATACCATTTCACTGAAACTCTTCAGTGCCACCCTTGAGAATGTCATGAGACGACTGGAATGGGAAGGAATGGGAGTGAAGAGAGACAGTTGGCAAATACACCACCTCTGCTTCGCTGATGACATTGTTCTAATAACACCAAACATTTGCCAAGTGGCACAAATGCTGGCCAACTTCGACTGCAAGTGTGGAAATGTTGGACCGCAGCTGACTTTCAGCAAAACAATGTTCATGAGAAACGATGAGAAAATAATAATAGAAATAAAAAGTATCCCATCTTTTCCAAATGGAACCATGGAAGGCTCAAAAGAGAAGAAAAGAAAGTTACTGTCAAGCCAGTAGCAGCATCCAAGGAGAAGAAAAAGAAGCTTCCTGGTGTGCCAGAACCCTGAAGAAAAAGTGAAAGACTTTCTCAGAGCTAAAGATTAAACACCTGAGAGAGAAGATTGCTAAAAGATGCTTTGAAAGGTGAGGAAGAAGCAGATGTATGAAAAAGCTAAGTATTACGACAAGGATTATACAAAGATGTATAAGACAGAGATTATTATGACTAGAATGGTGAGAAAAGCTGGCAACTTTCATATTCTTGTAGAACTCAAAATAATTTTTGTCTTCAGAATCAGAGATATCAATGGCGTGAGTCCCAAGGTCAGAAAGGTGCTGCAGTTTCTCCACCTTCACCAGTTCTTCAATGACACCTTTGTTAAAACTCAACAAGACTTCAATTGACATGCTGAAGATTGTGGAACCCAATACTGCACAGGGATACCCAAACCTGAATTCTGTAAATGAATTGATCTACAAGCGTGGTTGTGGCAAAATATAAATGAAGCCAACTGCCCTAACAGATAATGAACTGAGAAAGCGAACCTCTGGTAAATATGGCATCGTCTGCTTGGAAAATCTGATTCATGAGATATACACTATTGGAAAAATGCTTCAAATAGGCAAACATTTTCCTCTGGCCCTTCAAATTATCCTCTCTCAGGGGTGGGATGAAGTAAAAGACCCACAATTTTGTAGAAGGTGGAGATTCTCCCAACAGAGACCAGATCAAATGGCTGATTCCATGAATGAATTAAGGTATCTACCATATTTTTTGCAATTTGGTTAGTTAATAAATAAGTGCTTTCGAATTGAATAAAACAAAAAAATTTTTCTTAAAGTTTCTTAAAGATAATCCCTTAAGAGTAAAATCAAAATGTATTATTATTTGGAGAAGTAACATGGACGAATACATGCAATGTCTGTACTTTAAAATTGTTTCTCACACTTTTATATTTAAGTTTTCTTAAATTTATTTATATATGTGTGTATTTATATATGTGCACATATATATATGTACATGCATATATAGATATACATGAGGCCCATTATTGTTACTGTTTTTAGCATATTGAATACACCACGGGTAGCTCATTCCCATGACCCTGAATGCGACAGAGACAAATGGAGATGTTACTGGCGCCTGCTCTAGCAAATTGATGAGCAACAGGACAACAGTGATACAGTGATATATGTACATGTGTGTGTGTCATATATATTTAATGTATATATATACAGGTGTGTCTGTGTGTGTATATACATCCTGACTGTGCTTGGGGGACCATATGGGGTGCCAGAGATCCAACCTAGGAGGCTGCATGAAAGCAAATGCACTACCTGCTGTATTCTCGCTCAGGCCCCTCTTCAATTTCTATTTAAGTACCATGAATCTGTAGCAATAATACTATGACTTGTGCCCTAATCCTACTAAATCAGTTTTAACTAAATTGTCATTTATGTCTTTACTTCTCCACTATTTAAAAATATTCATTAAAGGGGAAAAGTATTAAATAGAAAGTATTTTTTACTCAGAGAAGGCAGAAAAGTGCAGCATGGAATAAAGACCAAGAATCTGCAGAAACTTAGTTGAACCTTTGAATGAAAAGTTCCCCAATTCTACAATGTACCCACACATCTCTAACTGTTAGTGGAGGTTCTTCATGACTTTTCACATGCGATATTTTTTTCAAAAGAATTGTCATGGCTCTATTCATTTGCCTATAAGTCCCTAAACCACAAAAATTGCTGCTTATTTTAAGAGAAATGAGTAAGGTCTTTTCTCTGAGTGTCAGTCCATCAACCATCCAGTTCTCAGCAGCCATATAAATGGGATGTTTTGAGTTTCTACATGAATGGAAATTCTCCACACTATCTTTATTGTTTTAGCAGCTCAAAAGGACTTTTATCTTTTGTGTGCTCCTTATTTCTCAAATAACAGGAATAGAACTGCCAAAATGCCATCAGGGAAGCTATTCTCATTGTCAGTTCAAACTGTAGTACCATTAATAATGCTAGAGGTAAGAAGCATCATACAATTATACTGAAGATTATTCACTTTTAGTTCATTTTTTCTGAGAAAATTAATATACTGATAGTTTTTAACCTTTCATAATGTTACTCTTTTTATTCTTCTTATAATTTTTCTAAATTGAATCACTGTGAGATATAGTTACAAAGCTTTTCGTGGTTGAGTTTTAGTCATACAGTGTTCCAACACCGATCCCTTCACAAGTATATATTTCCTGTCAGCAATGATCTAGAGCCACTGTATAAAACACTCATCCTAGTGGTTGTCAAAAGATCAGCATGCACACCATCATTGGTTGCTCTTGTTCTTTTTGATTGTGGCAGTCGCTGGTGTGGGTTGATATCTTGTTTTGACTTGCATCTCCCTGATGATTAGTGATGTCAAGCATTTTTTTCATGTATCTTTTGGTCATTTGCATTTCGTCTTTGAGGAAGTTTTTGTTTATTTCTTCTTCCCATTTTTTGACGGGGTTGGATTTTATTTTTTGTAAAGTTCTACCAGTGCCTTTTATATCTTGGTTTTAACCCTTTATCATTCATGTTATTGCATGAATAATGTTTCCCACTCTGTGGGCTGTTTTTGTATCTTGGTCACCATTTCTTTTGAGATGCAGAAGCTTCTTAGTTTAATGCAGTCTCATTTGTTTATTTTTGCTCCTACTTGCTTAGTCATCAGTGTCTCATTCTTGAAGATTCCTTTAATTTCAGTGTCATGGAGGGTTCTGCCCACTTTTGAAGATTATTCTTTATTCCTGTCAGAATTTTACTCTCTTGATTTGAAATAAATATTTTTCTTTACTGTTACAAGGAAGCTTTAATTTATTGTTGCTTTATTGTTGTAAAAAACTTGAAAATGTGTTTTCTTCCTATCAGGTATAAATATAATTGAGTTCAAATTGGTAAATGGATTCTCTAGTTAGAAATTTTATTTTGAAAAATTCAAGGGTTCCATTATGGTCTAGTTTATGTTTTCCTCTGTGATTTATTCTTCAGTTTCTATGTATTATTCTTCTACCCTCATAATACTGAGAGCAAGTGAAAGAGTAAGTTCATCCATCTCCTGCTCTACAGAAGGGAATGGAGGACTTGTTCTGTTAAAGAACAAGTGAATACAAGATACAGTGAATCTTTTAGTCTCTCTACCCTGCTATCTCTCTACCCAACTATACAAAAATTCCTTTGCCTATAAAAAATGCTACAAACACTATGTAAATCAATACATGTAGCTGTTTCAATACAGTATCATTAACAAAAATAGAGTACAGGATGCACTCTTGATCTTGTAAAGTAATTCTGTCCATTGTTTATAGAACTCAGTTATCATGGATTGGAAAATGCTCAGTATACTTACTTGATTGACAGTCAATGTAGAATTTTGTATTTTGGTGACTAAGTATATATGTGCTCAAGCACAAACTAAATATATTAAATAAAGTCCTCAAAATTTAGTAACAAATCACATGTAAACGTTTATCTTTACAAAGTGTTATGGATGGACTAAGTAGTATCTTTGCTCTCTCTCTATATATAATATATGTGTATATAATATATATATATATCACTATAGCACTGTCATCCCATTGTTCATCGATTTGGTCGAGAGGGCACCAGTATCATCTCCTGTGTGAAACTTGTTGTTACTGTTTTTGGCATTCAAATACACCACAGGTAACTTGCCAGGCTCTGCTGTAAAGGCAGAATACTCTCAGTAGCTTGCTGGGCTTTCCAAGAGGGACAGAGAAATCAAACCTATATATGGTAATATTTGGAAAAGAGTTTTTGAAAATGTAACTGGTTAAAATAATGTTATCATAGTGCAGGGTGGAAACATTTCATTTTTAACTGGTTAAGAGAGATTTGGATGGTATCATGTAAAGGTGACATAAGTCAGAGAGGGTAAAGTACACATACAGAATGATCTAACTCATCTGCTGAGTATTGAGAGTCAAAATAAGAATATAGGCAGCTTCAAACATCGACCACTCAACAACTGAATACAGAACAAATAACCAAACAGTTGTTGGAGAGTCAGGGGCATGTTGTTGGTGGTGGGGTGTTGTGTGTGGGAGGGGTGGGGATGTAAAGTTTGTATAAAAATATGATAGTGTTAACTATAACTTTCTAAATCACAAAAAAAGAAATTTTTAAAAGAGTGAAAGCATGTAAACATGGGATGAATGATGAGAATGGAAATGAAGAGCAAGACAAATTTAAATGGCATGTCTGCCATGAAAGGAAGAAATGTCTGAAGTAGCTGAAAGAAGAAAGACCTAAAAGAACTGTCCCCATAGGGACAAGCGGAGTATACAAGACCCAGCAAACATCTAAATTTCATATTTACATCTGTTGACCTATGAGACAGCAACTTGGGGAGAGGACGCTGTTACAGTGGATCTGGGAAACAAATACAGCCAGTGGCAATCCTCGAAAGCTCTAGAAAAGCAACAGGAAACGAGGTCTCTCCCCTCATATGAATCACAAGTTCCCAAAAAACTTAAATCATTGACTCTACTCAAAGTCTCAAATACCTTTACATAATACTTTGATTGCAAAAAATGTATCTGACTATAAATAAATCCAAGTTTTATTAAAATATTTCTCAACATAGAAAAACAATTATATGTGATGCTGTGATATAAATGATGTTTTTTAAATAATAGATTAAGTATTAAGACTAAATGGTAGATCTACTAACTACCAAATATCTCAATATGAATAAACATAAACACCATTTTTTTTTTTTTTTTTGCTTTTTGGGTCACACCTGGCGATGCACAAGGGTCACTCCTGGCTCTGCACTCAGGAATTACCCCTGGCGGTGGTCAGGGGACCATATGGGATGCTGGGAATCGAACCCGGGTCGGCCGCGTGCAAGGCAAACGCCCCACCCGCTGTGCTATCACTCCAGCCCCACATAAACACCATTTTATTGTTCTTCGTTGTAGTCTGATCTTAATCCATTTAATTTTTGTTAATAATCGTTTTTATGAAGTTAATATTGTCTATAAGATTATAAATGTTAGATACATTATTTCCTCCTTGTATAAGTCAGTTAAATTCTCCTGAAATTATATAAGTAATAAAGTATCTCCTTCTCTATCTGAATTACATTAATGGTGAAAAAGTTTTAGATGAATGCTAATGTTTGGAAAATATCTCCCAGTAAACCCACACATATAATTTTATGAGTTTATAAGCTCCACACTTAATTTATTTCTGTACATCATCTTCCTTTATTTTGATCAAAAATGTCAAGAATGATTCTTAAGGCTAATAAACTAGGAGTACTAACAATAATGCATGATCATTCTAATCATTGTAACATAGTTTTCTTTCAATTTTAATATGCTAAAGTCACCATCAGCTTGTACTGAGAGTTATAAAAAATAAATCTCTGATCTGGTTACAATATTCCGAGCAAGATGTCAGTGTAGCTCTGGGTAGCTATGAAAATTAAATTATTTTTAGATTGTGAATACAATAAATTATGTAACACATAATGTGCTTTTTCTCTTATAGGTTTTTGAAAGCCTAAATCAATGTGTGTGCCTTCTCTTTTAGGACAGGAAACTTATCCTACACTTTGAACACTCACTCAGATCACCCACAGATTCAATATATTTTTTGTCTAAATTAATTCTGTTATAATCCTCTTACATTTTGTTATATGAATATTTTTGCTGTATGATTTTAAAGTTTCTTTTGCAACACTAAGGAGTAAATATATATTTTCTATTACTAATGTAGCAGTGAATTATTATAATTAATCATGTAGAGTAATTATTATAATATTTTGGAGTCACCTATGATCAAGTATTGCTGACTTTTCTACTACTTCATACAGCTTCTTTCTTAGGTATAATTTTGTAACTGCTTATATATGTCTCATCATGAATTTACCATAGCAACAGTGAAAGAGAAATAGAATTCTGAATATAAAAGTTTTTGTCATGGACTCAATGAAAGTTTGAAGGTTTGATTACTTTGGGTGAAAATAATACTTAACACAATACAATGATTTTTTTGTTAACAGAAGATTAAAAATAAGATACATGGGAATTAGCCAAGAAAGTTATTTTTAATCAGAAAAATAAAGCAAAGGCGATTATCAAACTGAATTATGATGTGAAATATTATAGTAATCGCTTTCTGAAATTACAATGTTATGGAATACTTTCCTGTGTTATTTCTTTTTTCTTTAAATAACATGTATCTGAAACAACTAATAAAATATGTTATTGAAAAAAGTTTCCTTTGGTTACAATACTATTAATACATTATTTCTTATAGCACTTACATGCACCCAATTATAAATCAAGCAATTTTCTAGTTGGCTTGTAATTTTCACTATTCAAGATTCCTTAATTTTGTGTCCTATTCCATCTGCTTTGACAGCAAAACAAAGAATAGTATAACATTTACAAGATAGAAATGAGAAAAGCTACTATGTCATAACTATAGCTCAGTTAATTAATGCTCACTTGACAGCCTTACCATCAGTTTTGCTTATATAATATCAAAAGCAATACTAACCCCAAGTAAATTAGAAGAGATTCACTATAGCGTCTTTAATTTAAGGTCATTGACTAAACTTTTCACTTTTTCATTTTTCATTGCTTTCAGGAAAACTGGTATCAAAAAAAGATGTAATTTGAAATATAGCCAACTTATTGTCTTTTGGTGTTGTCTTTCCCAGGGTAAAGACATAAACAAGTTAACTCAGAATTCTTAAAATACTCCTCTCCACCATGATTATCTTAAAAATATTTAAAATTGGGGTTGGATCGCTAGCACAGCTGGTAGGGTGTTTGCCTTGCACGCGGCCGACCTGGGTTCGATTCCCAGCATCCCATGTGGTCCCCTGAGCACCACCAGGAATTAAATAGTGAGTGCTTGAGCCAGGAGTAACCCCTGTGCATCGCTGGGTGTGACCCAAAAAGGCACAAAACAAAAAATGAATATTTTAAATTATTTTGTATAAACTCCTTGAAGAGAGCATTATCACATTTATTATTTTTGTTATTTTGATGAGTTCTTATAGCACATTTCACAGCAGCTGTCACATCCTAGTTATTAATATACATAAGAACTTACTAGTTTTTTAGATAAAATCATCCTCTAGCAGCCTCTCCTCTTATTGAATCAGCACTTATTAATGAAGCACTTTCTATGTATCAGACATAGAAGATAATTTTATTATATGGCAGGTGAGGATCTTGCCATCATGGGATTTAGATGAAACAAATCAAAATTTGGGCAGCACTAAAAATAATAGTAACATTTAGGCTATAAGAAAGCAATGTCACCTTCCTTATGTTATTAGGAAATCTTGGTTGTACTAACTGGTTTAAAAAAACTTCAATAAAATAAAGATGAAACTCAATGTCTAAAAAGTAATTTTCAATGAGAATATGAGGTGATAGAAGTAGCTTTAAACTATTTCGTGTATATGTATATTCTCTAATCTCATTCAGTTTCTTTAATCCTAAATATTTTGCAGTTTGAAAACCAGTACATAGTTTTGTAGTATTCAAAGACAGGTATTTATGAACAATTGATAGTGATTATGAAAAATAACATGGGTAACAGTAAATATTAATAATAAGTACTATGCCTGTGGGATATAGAGCATTGTATTTTCCTCACTTCTCCATTTTTATGAATAAATTTCATATGTGATTTAAATTGAAGTAAACTTTAGATATTTTAAAAAATGTTATAAATTTTTTTCAAACACAATTATATTTCCATAAAAATTCACATATTAAAAAATCTTTTAAATGGATATAAAATATTCTCATACTTGATATTCTGTTAACAATAAAAGTTATAATCAGTAGAAAAATGTCATTTTTTCCTCACCAACTGTAATTTCAGTTCAAGGAAGCAGTAACAATTTAATCATTGGAATATTTTAGTAGCATTTAAAAAATAGTGAAATCACTCTACTTTCTTATAATTACATAATATAATGCATACCAAAGAATTTCAAATGAATTTTATGTATTCAAAGATACATTTTGTAATTAGTATAGTTTTATATATTCCCAGAGGGAAACAGCTAAACACTTGCAATAGCACTGAAACTGACTGAAAGATTGAACTCATGCCAAAAAAAAAACCCAAAAAAAAGATCTCAAACTCTTTTTTGTATTTTAATAAAATCAGTTAGCAAGTTAAAATTCCCTCTGTTCCTTTTCCTTTAAAGTTACAAATGAGATCTAAATTAATAAAGTAATAGTAGAAACAAATTATTTCCAGATTCTCTGATGATGAAGAAAATATATACAATAGGTTTTACGAAGAAATTTATCTACTAAAATAATTTGAATATGCATCATGTGCATTTTTGAATAGCCAACAAAAAAGCAAATTATTTAAATAGTTCTTTTTAAAAAAATGAGACAAAATGCCACTTGATTTAAAATTTATAATAGAAATAAATAGTGTAATCAGCTATCAAATACATAAACGGATTTTTTTCTATTTCTCTTACAATGAACAATTGTAAGAAGCTCTTAGTAATGCTTGTTGTGCCATAAGATACCTCAGTATTATCATCTATCAGACCCTCAGATTTAACCTGAACTCCTCAGAATGGATATCCACACTACAGTATGTTAGGAGACCTTTTTGATACCACTTTGATAATTCTTTGCAAAGCTCTATTAGAAGCAGAGAAAAGCCACTTCAAGAGTGTGCACTTACAGCTTACTGTTTACCTATACACTCATAAGATCAAAACCCCTGGTCTTACTGTTTTTGTTAACAAGGAGCAGTAAAAGTCTTCCCACATACTGAGTTTGGGTTTCCATTTTACAATCTGAGATGACAGACGGCACAGAAATGATGAGAAAACTGTGGGGAGGCTTCCAGAAGATTGATTCTCTCATCAGCTGATTCTTTTCTAGTTAGTCTTTTATTGACTACAAAGGTATAGCCAATGCAGAAAAGGAAAACCAGACTGCCCTGTTTAATCCTGAGGGCATTGGCAAAAGGTGATCACTTTTTGAGAAAACAGAGGCCTACAAGGAAATCAGCACACTGTATGAGCCGTTAAGCTGATTTAAACACACAAGGGATGCCTGGGGTTGAGCGCAAGATCTCTGAGGTATGAGATGAGAATGAAACCATTCCACAGACTAATATTACTGAGCTTTAGTAGCAGGTGGTACAGTTGATCAGTCAGGAACCTGTCATTTGGAGAATAGGCCAATATTTCTGAGAGACACGGAAAAATCCTTCATTTTTCCCCTCCTTACCAAGAGTGAAAATATTACAATTTTCAACTTTTGGCAATTATCAAGTAAATATTATCACAATTTCAGTACCTTTAGAAAGTGAGCAAGATCAAAATATACCTAATTTTCCCATTGTTTGTCTAAGATTAAAAACTATAACAACTTAGAAAATATAAACTAAATATTTAGTTCTAATTTAAATACATCCAGAAGACACCTTTACATGCTGTCAGCATTACCTACAACCCAGGCAGCACAGAAACATTCATGTAAAATTTCCATAGCTGAGAGAGATATAGATTGTAATTTCTCTCTCTCTCTCTCTCTCTCTCTCTCTCTCTCTCTCTCTCTCTCGTGTGTGTGTGTGTGTGTGTCTCTGTGTGTCTTTGTCTGGTGATTGTTTTGCTTTGTCTTTGAAATTTTTGTTTTTTTTATTTGCATGTTACTGAGTAAGGAATTGCAGAAAAAAACCATTAATTTGAGAATATCTACTTGATAATTGGAGTTAGAGAGTGGGTATAATGTTGGTATTATTAACTTCTATTTGTAATGGTCATATATTGTCCACTATAACTTACTGAATTTGCTAATTCCTACAAACAACTCAACAACAATCAAAAACTAAAGTGACAAATTACATTAAGCATAGTCCAATAAAATACTACAAAGTTTAAGAGTATTTTTACCTCAACCAACTCTGCACTATGAACATTTAAATTTTAAATGATAACTTAGTTAAAATTGGAGTAAGTTATGTTATTAAAACTAAGATACTTCCAATACATTAGTCATAATTCTTCTATAAAGATGTTTTCTGTTCCTCATGTGTTTATAATAATTTTGCTTAAATTAATTTCAAAATCTTATTCTTTTCTCCTTGTCAAATAAAATATAGTAGAGAAGAAGTTTGCATACAGAAATGGTAAAACTGCATTGTATTCAACACATTCTCCCTGGGAAGACATACTCTAATTTGAGAAAAATATAGAAATAAAAAATATATTATTAAAATTAATACAATGCAATATTAAAAAACAACCTAAGATGCTTTCAAATTCAAGATGCCCCTGGCTTTAAAATGTGCAGCGTCCTGAATATAAAAAATAAAACAAGCTTGCATTTTATTAACTATTAATTAACCATAGAATTCATTACATAGCAATTATCTCAAATAATAATTTGTAGCAGCAAATATTATTAATCATAATACTGGTAATTCCTTCTTGAGCATTGATAAGACTTATAATTTCATCGCTGGTGACTATATGGAATGTATGTTTTTGGTAGTTGACAATCATTGGAAAGCTGAAATAAATATCAACCCTTTTATTCATCTATTTGTAAGAATATTTTAAATAATAGAGAAAATAGATAACATACAAAAAGAAATATCTGTAGCACTGGGATAATGTGACAAGGAGGCTCTTGCCGTGCACACAGCAGACCTGGGTTGGATCCCAGCATAGCATATGGTCTCCAGGAATCGTCCCTGAGTGCAGAATTCTTACAAGAATGCTGTAAACTCAGCTGGGTGCTGCCCCAAAACAAAAGTAATATATATATATATATATATATATATATATATATATATATATGCTACAAATAACTTTGCATAAGACAAGTTTTCCCCCAATATGAATGTTTTACATATTTTATTTTAAACAGATTTTTTAGTATATTGCCTTCTCATTATTTCTCCCAGCTCCTCATTTTGAACTTTGACATAATGCCTAGTGGCTACATGTATGAGCTCAGACCTTGAAACTATCTTTGTCAGTTAAAATCTCTTGTGTTTATATCGATCTAATATCCTTATATCTAATCTCTTCATATTTCCTCTAATCCATTGTTGGTGCCTGCTTGTTAAAAGCCAATCAACTTCCTTCTTTTATCTTCCTGTCTCTGGTAAATCAAAACCAGTATTAATCCTTCTTTTTGCAAGAGATTTTGCTAGAAGACATTTGGTTGATCAGTGTTCCTGTATTTTGCACAAACATGTACCAAAATGGTAGGCAGCATTTGCTTAGGAAAACTTAAGAAACAGCCTCTTCACCAGTAAAATTGGGAGCCAGAAACTAATAATTTAACATGTTAGTTAAATGATACAAACCTTAACTTTGCATTACCTGGCCTTTCTCTGAAACAATCATGGAACTAGAGAAGAACCATGAAGTTAAAACTGTGTTATAATAAAACTGCTGTAAAATGTTTTACAAGCAAGGAAATTCCTCTCCTTTCACTGGTGGGTAATAAAGCTGTGGTCCAACTGTTGAGAAGAAACCTTCACACTTCACTAAGCACAGTGTAAGAGATTTGACTACCCTAGAGCCCAAATCCTTTCTCTGCGCACGATGTGGAACTGAGATCCAAGCTTTTCATTGACCTGGATTAGTTGCTTAAGGTATATAGACATGGGTGGTTTCCATGGAATTTTCCTTCGTTGATCTGACTTCAGGGGATTAGTCTTTAAAACTTCATTTGTTACATCTCTGGGATTAAAAAAATAAAAACTAATTAGAAATTTTAAGTTTATATTTCTTTATTATTTACATTTGTTAGAATCATATTTTCTTCAATTCCCAGTAAAAAAATCCTTTTGTTTCTGTTCCTATTCCTTTCTCTACCAAGACATAGTGGGGAAAACTGGTTACTTTATTCTAATCAGTTCTGTATAATTGCTTTGCTAAGCAACTTTCATTTGATTTTTTATAATATCAAAAATTATTTAAAAAACTTAATTGTGTCTAGCCTCTAATTCTCAGAAGTTTGTTTTTATAATGTTAGAATCTTAGAAAGTGAATATTTAAATAATTTTATTCAAACATGGAAACATTTCTTCACTTTTTGTAAGTCTGTTTTTCTATTTGTTATAATTGTATTCTCTAGCTCTATATTCAACTTGTCATTTATATCTCTCACAAATATGCTCAATGAGTTTAAAAGCAATTTAATAAAATATCTCTCTCCCCAGTCATCTGTGCTCCATATTGTTCCTTTCTTTTCAGAGTTCTTAAATCTTTCTTATCTTAATATTTTACCTATTCACTTATGATTTAATTCCTATAAACCATATTTAATTGATAAAAAAAATCTCTGAAATCTACAATACCAGCAGTTACTAATGAGTGCAACATCTGTGTAGTGCTTTGCAAAACATAAGTATGCTATAAAATGGACTCAAGTGTTTCACTATTTCTGACTTCCCCTAATCTATTAGCTAAATTTCAAACTAGAGCCATGTCTCCATCTCTTAGGCCTTTTTATCTCCTGTATTTTCACTTTGAGATTGTCCAGTATTAAAGAAAATGGATGACTGAAGAAAATTAGCAAATAAAAACAAAACCATAACAAATTGAAAAAAACATATAATCAACTGTACTCATGTATAGTAGCATAAAATACATGTATATATGTATTCACTTTTCTCCTTATACACTGTTATTTTGAGTCAGAATAATATACCAATATTTGCATATGTGAATATATAATTATACAAATATATATAAATTTACTTTAAAAATAAGTTTTGTCATACCAGAACTACTATACAGCACATAGATTAATTGACCTACATGCAGCCCACCCAGATTCTAGGTATAGCATGGTATATAGTCTCCTGAGCCCCAGCAGAAGAGATACCTGAGGGCAGACCCGGGGTAAGGCATGAGTACACATCTGCCCCCAAATAAAAAATAATAAGATTCGTTAACTGTAGATGTGTGCTCTTTACATTAGTTTAATGCCTTATGGTGTTTAAATACTTTATGATATAAAGTCTTCAACACTCAGTTTTTGCTTTCAGCTATGCATATATTTTATATGATGTATATATTTTATGTAAATAACTCAAATGTAGATTAAAAAATATCATTGTAAAAGGTACCATTTACCCCTTTAGATGTGGAGTTTAAGAGATGTTTAATTTGGTTCTGTTTGAGGTTTTCTTTCTTCTGTTCTTTCTTTTTTATTTCTATTGTTTTGTAATTTATTTTATAAGGTAGTTTATAAAATTTATAATTTTATAAATTTTTAAAAGCCAGGGAGCCAGTGGAGAAATCGAGGTGTGCGAGACCCGGGGCCGAGATCTCCAAGGCTTCTCAGATCGGGACTGGGCCTCTTCCACCCAGATCCCCCTTTTTCCAGTAGCTAGACAGTCACACCCAGAGACTGCCCCTGGCACCATGTAATCCCAATGCCTAGATCTAATAACCTAGTTCTCCCTCTTAGAGAACCTGACAAGCTACCAAGAGTCTATTGCCCACTTGGGAGAGCTTGGCAAGCTCCCCATGGCGTATTCATATCCAAAATATAGTAACAGATATATACATACCTCTCGGAGAGCCAGGCAAGCTACTGAGAGTATCCTGCCTGCATGGCAGAGCCGGGCAAGCTTCCCATGACGTATTCTATATGCCAAAAACAGTAACAATAGGTCTCATTCCTCTGACACTGCAAGAGTCTCCAATTGTTGGGAAAGACGAGTAAGGAGAGGCTGCAAAAATCTCAGGGCAGAATGTAATAGAGAAGTTACTGGTGCCCGTTCGAGTAAATCATGAACAACGGGATGACAGTGATACAGTGATAAGGTAGTTTAGGAGTGGAGCGATAGCACAGTGGGTAGGGCATTTGCCTTGCATGAGGCCGACCCGGGTTTGATTCCTCTGTCCCTCTTGGAGAGCCTGGCAAGTACCAAGAGTATCCTGCCCACACAACAGAGCCTGGCAAGCTACCCGTGGCATATTCGATATACAAAAACAGTAACAAGTCTCACAATGGAGACATTACTAGTGCCCACTTGAGCAAATTGATGAACAAAGGAAAGACAGTGCTACAGTGTTTATAAGGTAGTTCACAATATTTGATTACATTTCATATTCAAACACCAATCTCAGCACTATTACACCTTCCAATCACCTTATTTTCATTCTGAGCCCCAATCCCTGTCCCAAAGCAGAACTGAAACAATGTATCTTGTATTGTTTGCTTTGAAAAATCTCTGAAGATGCTACAAAAAGGTATCCTTAGAGGAAAGAGTGTGAAGATTTTTCTATATCCACAGGGTCCATATAAGACAACACTAACATGTTGTTAAATATTGAGTCTTGTGTGCTTTTGTTTATATATATATATATATATATATTATATATTTCCCTCTAGGATTGGTTGTTTACTACTGTGAACTCCACCAAATGTGGTGCTGTACTCTTGGAGTATGGGTAGGGTGTGTGATATGAAGTGTTTCACAGCCATGATGAATGCAGCCTTGTGGTCCAGGAATAGGTTCACCTTGAGCATGATGGTGGTTGGGTTCTGGAGGTTTTTGGCTGCCAGGGCTGGGTCCCTAGGAGTGGGGAGTGAAATATGCTCAAGGCCACTCTCCATATACTCAGGTCAAGTCTCACCCATGACTGAACCCCAAGAAAACCTAGGTATGATGGACTTTGTGACTGAAACTCTGGGTTCAATGGGATAGGGAACGGAGATTCCCCTGCCCGTTTCCCCCTGTCTCCAGTGAGTCAACAGTCACCCCCATAAGCCACCTCTGGCTGACACTATAACCTCATCATCGGCCACCATCCAGATGGCATCTCCTTCTCTTTCAAAAGGGAGAATAACATGACACTTGCCATAACCATGCTGCCGGACCCTTCACTCAGGGGTCCCCAGAGGAGACAGGTGAAACTCCTCCTCACCCCAAGGGACACAGTCTTAGCAGCTGAAAACCTTTTTCTCTTTTTGATG